>NW_027397068.1:67459522-67471049 GCF_003265705.2 Callorhinus ursinus | reverse complement strand
GTGCTCACCTGGCCTGTGACCGAGCGTTTCTATCTCTGGCACCCGACCCCGTGTGGAGTCTCCAAACCCAGCAGATCCCTGTGGTGCGCTCCCGCGCCGCTCCTCCCGGGGGAGGAAGGGGAGTCTCCCTGGATCTGCCACTTGTTGGGTCCCTGCTGGAGGAGGAGTGGCCCGACTGGGGCCGCAGATCACAGTTTATGGCCACCCCGAGCTGAGAGCTCGTGCCTCGGCTCCGTCTCTGCAGCCGGCTTCCCCGCTCCGATACCTGGGAGCTCTGCCGCACTCAGGCACCCCTGGTCTTTCTGTGACCCCGAGGGTCCGGAGACCACACTGTCCCGCGAGGGTTCCACCGCCCGCTTAGCCACTGGAGCGACGTCCCTCCGCGGAGCCGACTCTAAATGAATTTTGTGCTCTGTGACTCTATCACTTGCCAGAAGTGGCCGACGGAGGCCCCTTCCCCCGCCGTCTATCCTCCTGAATACCGCCTCGGATTCACTTCTCCGCACGTCTTACCTTCCAGAAAGTGGTCGCTTCTCTGTTCAGAGAGTTGTTGCTATTCTTCTCTTCTATCTCCTGTTGAGTTCGTAGGTGTTCAGAATGGTTTGATCCCCATTCAGCTGACTTCCTGAGACCAGACGAAATCCAGGTCTCCTACTCCTCTGCCATCTTGCTCCGCCTCTAAGAGGGCTCATTGTTTTTAGAGTCTGTGGTGAATACTGATGAAATGAAAGGGAAATGCATGTCCGGTGTTACAGGATTGCCTTAGTCCTCTGAATTGTTCAGATGATTGTTTCTTTGTAATTGTCCATGTAATTACTTGAATTTTCAACTTTACTTTGCATACATAAGCCTGGCTGAAATCCAACAACTGAATTCTTTAGGATAATTATCAGGAGTGTCTTATAACAGTTGACAATTGCATGGAAATTCATGTTTCAAAAAGTGAATTATATGTACAGGTATCAAACAATATGCATTCTAAAGTACTCATTTGAACCGATCATAAACGATTGGCCAAATCATACTGAACTTTTCTATTCTTAATGATCTGTATGTTGAGTTCCAATCCAACTCAAGCTTAGCTTCAAAGCCTCCTTTTGATCTCTGAATGCCTGCTGAAAATAGTTCATCTGCAGATGGCTGTTACACTGGCACACACTTTCATGTCCTCTTCTTGCATACCCAATCTCCTCTATTCCCCACAGCAAACTCATGTATCTCATCAGTCAATTCTCCTTCTGAAACATTTCTTTGTCTTTCTGAAATTTCATTTATGTATTTGATACCATGACACGCTTTCTCGGTGCTCATCTATATGTTACCACAATTCATCATTTTAAAATGATCTTCTTGACTAGTCTCGATTTAGTTTTAGATTTTCTTTAATGTTTGAATTTAATTTCCTGTCCTTTGTTTCACCTGTCTGAAACTTTGTAGATACGTTAAAAATAAATAATTTTTTAAAAAGATTATTTATTTATTTATTTGAGAGAGAGAGAATGAGAGATAGAGAGCACAAGAGGGAAGAGGGTCAGAGGGAGAAGCAGACTCCCCGCTGAGCAGGGAGCCCAATGCGGGACTCGATCCCGGGACCCCAGGATCATGACCTGAGCCGAAGGCAGTCGCCTAACCAACTGAGCCACCCAGGCGCCCCCAAATTAAATAATTTAAAATAGATGGCTATTAGATTTAGGTGTACATAGGCACCTCTTTCATCCTTTCCGACTTTTTCCCCTTCTAAATCCAATCTGTGTACATCGGCAGTATTTTATCACACTTAAGTCCTCCTACCCGTGCTTCTCTGTGCATCTCTTCCTAGATGTAAGACACTGATTGTGGATATTAGCAACAGATATGAAAATACCACTTTGCTCCTTTTTATTCCACTCCGCAGTTTCTTTAAGCAATTAGGGCTCTTTGCAAAGGGAATGATTGGTTCATTGGCTCTTTGTGGAAATGGTCTAAAATCCTCTAAGAAGACAAAGCCAGAGGATGTGCTTTTCTGCTGGAAATGCCACCACCATTAGTGATCTCCAGTCAACAATGTCAAAAATACAGGTGGTTTTGACATGTCTTAGGAACTTGTTCCTCTTCTTTCCATACCTTTCATGCCCTGTGAATTTATGTGAGCAAATGGTCAAAATTCATACTGAATTATAAAAATAAAGATTTTGCAATGATTTCAAGGTAAAAGAAAAACCTTGCATTGAATTGATTGATTAGGGTGTAGGAAATTTGATGACCGTAGGAGACGTAAAAGGATTTTGTTGAAAGGATTTGAGTGGAAACATTCCGTGTTGAAGCAGGAAGGGGGATTAGGGAGAATGCATATCTATCATGGGGCTTTAGTTCTCTGGCCAGTTGTCATGTTTTTATGTCCTCTGAAGGCAGTTTGTATAAGAATCTGAAAAATGGGTTTGCATGTAAAAATCTCTGTGTGAGACTTTGGTGGTGAAAGAAAGTGCTCTTTGGTATCTAAGTTATGGTGATTGAGGGACTCAGGCACCAATGTAAGAGGAAGACAAAAACCTCAATAATCAAGATACACAATATTTTAATGGGATATATTAAAAATTAAAAATTAATACAAAAATCTATGAGAGAAAAATACAAAACTTTAAATTAAAACTGGATCAATACTACTGATTTTTCCTTTGCCTCAATCTTCAATATAGCTTCATATGGTACTGCTCTTAAGGATTATTGTGTCAAAATGCAGTATAAATTAATTTGCATATATATTTGTGGGTGTTGGCTGGGGTAAAGAGTTCTACTTTAAGCTTCACCTCAGTGGAGAATTGACACAATAGGACTACAGAATCCATCAGGAAGAAACAACTCTATTGGCAAAACCATTAGTTTGGGTAGAATATTTCCATATTTTGGAGGGCAGCACCATCAAAGAAACTAAAGATGAAGATAATAAAAATTATCAGTCTGACGCAATTGTTCAGGACAACTGGCTGGGAACATTTTGAAACTTATAGAAACATCCATAGAAGAAGCCAGGTCACCCTGTGTATTCTCAAGTAGAGAGAGGATAAGCAAGAGACACACTGCTTTTACTTACTTTGGGTAAATTCCTAACACTAAATGATCTTAGAAGCAAAGAAGAATTTAAAGAACAGAAAGAATGGGAAAGTCAAATAAGCCATCATCACCAACCTTTACTGGGAAACGAGGATGGAAACATCATTGTATAATTTAAGTGATGATTCCCCAGCCAAGGACTTGTCATGACAACATCCCATTTTGAATTATGTATTCTTTGGGCACTTTTTCTGAAATAATTTAGAAAGCCAAGTAACCTTTTGGAATTGAAAAAAAGAATAGGGCTCTAACTTAGAAAACTAGAAAGTTTAATGAATAACATGGCATACATTATTCTTCAAAATTGATGTGAATAGGATATGTATGTTTAGCAACATTGAATGATCCCACAGGGTATCACACAGAAAGTTATAGAAAGAAATTGGAAAGTAGTGTTTTGTATTTTCCCTGAAGAGAATATCTACCAATCTCTGCTTCTCTGTATAATTATGCTGACATTATTATTGCTTCATAGTTTGTGTTTGCTGATTCCATTTGCAGGTTGTCTAGTGTGGAAGGCCTTATAATTCACTCAGTTTGCCTCTTCAACGTCTTTTGGCCTTGGCTTCACAAAGTTTTGGGTGGCTTCCTCAGCTCCTTGTACTTCAACAAAATATTGTTGCGTGACTTAAATCTGTTAGACACATCTTTGGACAGTGGATACACAGGTATTAATAAGACATGTTCTTTGCACTTAAGGAGCTCATTTTTTCTTGAGGACAGACAGCATGGTAAAGGGTTATACTAATAAGAAACACAATGACACTGAAGTATGAGTGAACATTTAATCCCCTCCGTTCTGAATTATTCCCTGCTGGTAGCACTGTCTTGATAATTTTGGTACTCTCTTAATGGGCTCTTTGGTTTACAGTCTCTTCTAATTCTTACTTACTTTGTCATTCTAAATGAATGGGCCTTCCTGATATATTTTCTCACACTTATCAGCATTTCCTCAACTTTCAAGGCTTCCTAGTACTTCAAGAAAATAAATCCAGTCTCCTTGGCAAAGTCCTCCTAACCTTTCAAATTGTAGCCTGAGTCATTTCCAACTATATGATCCACTGTTGTGTTCATCTCCCCCCAAAGCTCTTATACTCATAGTCAAATAGATTTCTATTATTTTCTATACATTATCGTCTTGTTAGCTTATCCTACTTTGAACAGTGTTTCATATATTTTCTCTTTTCTAAATGCTTCAAGGCACAGCTTAACTGCAATGTCTAGTCAAAGCTCTTCTTGGTCATCCCAAGTCACCTTGACAACAGGTTTCAGAATGTCTGAGATCCTTATTTTTTGTATCTTTTGTATCTTGTAACTTTTTAGAAGTTATTTTATGCCATGAGTGGTCACTTTTGAATATGAATATTTTATCTTCAAAAAAAATTAAGTATTTACGGAACCGAATTCTCAAAAAAATTTGTTTCAGGAACTTCCAGAGTATTCCCCATAGTATATATACAGTAAATGTTTGCAATAATGATGGTAGATAGTAGAGTGGTGATGCCTCTTGAAGAAACAAGTTAAAACTGGTTTGCTCTCTTAGTGAGCATTGTCAGCCAGAATTAAGCGAAAATTACCATGAATTTCCTGAATTATACCCTGTTGACAACCAGCCAAAATTTATCAGCTGAGGGAACTTTGGAAATTACGATCCTCCAAAAGCTTATTAAATCAGTTTATTCAACTAATAAAAATTAACTTCAAGTTATAATATTTATATTTAAATTTATGGAATTTTAGAGAAATCTCCAGCTTTATTTAAATAAAATGAAAAGTGCATTTTCACTATAAATGGATATTATTTCTTAATATGCACTAATGCACACTGATAGTGATCTGACTGACAGCTTTGACTAAGTAGACAAAAGGGCAATATTTTTCATTATTGGAGATAAGAAATTTGTCAAAAACTAGACTGGCATATCAAAAAGCAAACTTCATGAAAGCATAATAAGAGTTTACTTAACACCACACATTGTTTCATTTCCTGCTTGAAGATAATTATATTAAGACATATTAATATGTATTTATCCACCTCATTCTTGTACATAAAAAATGTTTGAGATTGTTTTTGATTAAAACACATTGAGTATGCATATGATTGGGAAATAAATATTAGTTGTATGGACTCTGAAGCCAGACTACTTGTACTCAAGTTTCAGTCCACTAATGACTTAGTGGGTAATTCCTTAACATCTCTTTAACTCCGTTCAGTCATTTGAATGTTGGGATACTAAGAGTACCTGCTCACAGAATTCTTAGGAGAATTAAATACTGAATTAACATTTGCAAAGCACTTAGAACAATGGCTAGTACAAAAATATAAAAATATTGTTGTTAAAAAATTTCACTAAAATTACCAGGTTGAAGACTTATTTACAAAGGGACAATTATATTAAATTGGTGAATGACTCTCAAATACAGCAAAACTTGATAGAAGTTAATTATGCAAAAAAGTTAATTATGCAATACCTCCAAAGGTCTGAAAGAAAATGTAGGTCAAATTAGATTTCTATATATGGCTAAACTATTTTTTAAAAATGAGGTCTGTGGTATAGTATAGAATATATCTTGTCGTGGGTGCCTGGGTGGCTCAGTTGGTTAAGCGTTTGCCTTCAGCTCAGGTCATGATCTCAGAGTCCTGGGATCGAGTCCTGTGTCAGGCTCCTTGCTTAGTGGGGAGCCTGCTTCTCCCTCTTCTCCCCATAGGTGATCTCTCTCACTCTCTCTCTGTAATAAATGAATAAAATCTTAAAAAAAAGAATATCTGGTCTTTGTCCTCAGTTTTTGTTACAGAGATTGAATAATCTCTGGAATTTTCTGAGTGATAGAAATGTCTTCTATTATTCTTAAGAGCCCCTTTCCAGCACACCAGGATTTATGCTGAACAGATGACTCATGGTGAATGTTTAGACAGTTTCAAGGGAGAAGTTAACCACTCCAGAAAGGCTACATTACATGCGATTGGAAGACTGGGACTTTCAGTCCCAACACCTGACTTCAGAGGATAGAAGAGGGTCTGGAGACTGAACTCAATCATTTGGCCAATTACATAACAAGACCCCAAATTCTGGACACCCAGAGCTTAAAGAGTATCCTAGTTGGTGAGCACGTTGATTTGCCAGGAGGGTGACTCAGTCTGGTCCCATGGGGTAGAAGGCATAGAAAATCTATATCTGGGATCCCCCAGACCTTGCCCTCGGTTTCTCTCTCATTTGGTTATTCCTGAATTGTATCTTTTATTTTAAAATGCGACCCATAAACACAGAAGTTTCAGACTCACTGAAATGACTTTTAGAAAAGTCATTCTAAAGAACTATGAAGGCTGAGCAGATCATGCGAAATGTATAGCTAGTTGTCCAGAGTGTGGGTAGGCCCCCAAATTTGCAGCTGGGACCTGACGTGGGGTTAGTATTGTGGGAGACTTTTCCCCTAGCTTAGGTGTTCCTCACTAACTTTGGATAGTCAGGGTCAGAATTGAATTGGAGTGTAGGACATCCAGTTGATGTCAGAGAAGTGGTGTCAGAATAAGCTCTAATAAACAAAACTTTTAGACATAAAGTTTAAAAAAATAAACTTACCTCTGTGTAACTACTAAAAATCCCACTATATGAGAAATTTTAGTAAGAAATAAACCCAGAAAGAAGAGGAGTTGGAGCGGAAAGTAATACAGATCGATGATAAGGTGTAAACTTTGTCAGTAATTCCAATGAACTCTTGATGAATAAAAGCCAAAAATTTTGTGCTAATAATAGCTGTAACTAAAATTTTAGATAATACTAAAGATGTAGGAATGCAGTTTCAAGGGTGGGCAGGCCAGATAATGTCTTTATTTTGATTGGTAGCAGGATAGAGATTTCAATTCTTTTTTGTTTTTTTTTAAAGAAAAATATAGAAATAAGTATGTACATCTCCAGGACCAATCTATCTATAAGTAGAGCTATAGGGACAATCATCAAAATCATAGAAGCTAATTATATTACTTCTTAAATTCAGAAAAAAAAAGAATACTTTGAATCTTCAACTTAAAGATAAGCAGGAAAAATAAAATAATATAAAAAGTTTGCTAAATAAGTAACACAAAATAAGAGTGTATAAATAAATTCATATATGTCATTTATATCAATAAATACAAGCAGATTAAGCCCAGTGATTGAAGGACAGAGATCATTAAGCTATTTTTAAAGAAGTTGCCTCTTTTCTGCTTTCAGAAATGACTGAGGCAATATCAGTAAGATTATATATATGAAGTATGAGGAAAATATACCCAAGGAAAATACTGGTCAAAATTGAACTTATATAGCAATGTTAATTTTAGATAAAATTGCAGTAAATGAATTAAATAACAAAAGTATTAATAAACAGTATCACAGCTTAAATTTGAGAGAAATATAATCCAATAAAAACTCTATGACAAACTTTGCACCAAGACACATGAAAACATATAAACAAGCAAGTTGCAAACATGTAAAACAATAAGTGATGGATTTAAAGAGAAATGGTCAAATCTATAGTCATAGAGCAGAATTGCACACTTTTCTCAGGAACTGCTAGATAAAGACAGAAAAAAAAAATATTAGTAGTGCTGTAAGAGATATAAAGAAAATGTATAAGTTTCACCTACTAGAGAAGTAGAAAGTGAGAGGGAGAGAGATCTAATAATAATTCCAATATAAAAATATAAGAATATATAATTAGTAGAATTACACACACACACACACACACACACACACAAGAATACATAGAACAGTTACACAAAAATGACCATGGGCAGGATTACAGAGAAAATCCCTACAAATTAAAAACGATCAAATGATACAGGCTACAGTAGCTGACTACAATGTCATTAAAATTGTAGAGCAATATGTCAGGCAAGAAAACAAAAGCATTCACATACATTCACTCAAGTGACAGTTTAGAACAAACAAGCAAACACTCCAAACTATGGCTTAGTGTTTAAGACTTCACTCTCTTTCCATTTCCTCTATGTGATCATATGCAATAATAATGTACAAGTGGGCGCCTGGGTGGCTCAGTCATTAAGCGTTTGCTTTCGGCTCAGGTCATGATCCCAGGGTCCTGGGATCGAGTCCCACATGGGGCTCCTTGCTCCGCGGGAAGCCTGCTTCTCCCTCTCCCACTCCCCCTGCTTCTGTTCCCTCTCTGGTTGTGTTTCTCTCTGTCAAATAAATAAACAAAATCTTAAAAAAAAATAATAATAATGGACAAGTATCAAGTTCTAGGGAGAAAATTCATCCCACAGATTTTTTGGACTATTTTTTAATAATTTAATGCCATGAAATAATTTTTCAAAGACCGCCAGCTTATTTTTTCAAATGTTCTATAATATTAAAAACATTCTTATAGAAAAAATATGAAATGATTTCAAAGGAATAATTGTATCGATAACATTAAAGAAAAAAGACACACTCACTTCATCAGTATGCATCAGGAATGTCATGTTGAAGTCTAGTGTACTTTTCTATTTAGTCAATAATGTCTATAAATATGTGACTTATAGTAATTTCCATGTATCAGCTAATGTTCAGTAGTGTTTTCAAGTAAGAGAGTGGCCTTTAAGTATACGTTTGTGTTGTAAAAATATCTTCTGTCATAATAATAACCATTTCAGAATGAAGGAGAGATTCTAAGCCATACAAAGAAAAGGAAATTACTTCTGTTTTGCTGCTGAAAATACTTTGCTTATGTTTCACAAGCACATAGGCAGAACTGAGAACGTTTTTATTTATTTTTTAATGATTTTTTTACTTTAAATTTTTTATTATGTTAATCACCATACATTACATCATTAGTTTTTGATGTAGTGTTCCATGAGTCATTGTTTGTGCATAACACCCAGTGCTCCACACAGACTGTGCCCTCTTTAATACCCATCACCAGGAGAACTGAGAACGTTTTAACTCTCATAGTAAAATTTTTTTTCTGAAGATGTTTTTAAAAGGCTCCTTTCAAACTCTAGTGTAGAGTGTACCTTGCCAATATTTTCAGAGATTAATAAATATTGCTGTAATCAACTCAGAATATTGCTAATACTGGAGTGCAGGTGCCCCTTCTGATCACTACATTAGTATCTTTGGGGTAAATAACACAATGTTTATAGCAGCAATGTCCACAATAGCCAAACTATGGAAAGAGCCCAGATGTCCATCCACAGATGAATGGATAAAGAAGATGTGCTATATATATACAACAGAATATTATGCAGCCATCAAAAAATGAAATCTTGCCATTTGCAATGACGTGGTTGGAACTAGACTGTATTATGTTGAGCAAAATAAGTTAGTCAGAGAAGGATAATTATCATATGATCTTGCTGATATGTGGAATTTAAGAAACAAAACAGAGGATCATAGGGGAAGAGAGGAAAAAATAAAACAAGATGAAACCAGAGAGGGAGACAAACCATAACAGACTCTTAATCATAGGAAACAAGCTGAGGGTTGCTGGGGGAGAGACGGGTAGGGGGGAATGGGGTAATGGGGTGATGGATATTAAGGAGAGCATGTGATGTAATGAGCACTGGGTATTATGTACACTGATGAATCACAGGCCTGACCTCTGAAACCAATAATACATTTTATGTTAATTAATTCGATTTAAATGAAAAAAGTTTTAAAAAAAGAATATTGCTAATATTAGGACTGTAGTTGTTCCTACAACTACACTAGGGTATCAAAGCACATTTTTTCCTAACAATTTCTTTAAGAAAAATATTTTCTCACTGTTTGGAGGCAACAATAATGAAGCTGTTCCGTGAACAGGAGGGATTGAATTAGGAGGTGAAAATTTTTGCAGAGCAATGTTCTCTGGGATTTCAAGTTAGATAAATATGGCACCAGCAAGAGCTTTCAATAACATGTGCTGGCTTTGTGGATCATTTTATTACATGCTTGTATGATAAAATATTTAGGAGAGGAAATTGAGTTCAGTCTTTTTATTCCTGTGAAACATAGTCATTGTTTCTTACTCATCTACGTGTAACTGGTATCTACAGAGATCGAATGACCTTTGAATGCACTTCAAACTTAATTCTGTGCTTTAGGTTCCATGATTACAAAACAGTGTCTTTCCAGGCTGGTGAAATCCAAAGAGGTTACTTCCAATACCTCATTAGGTCTTCAGCTACAGCTGGGTATTTGTTAAAAAGGAAATTAAAGCACCAAAGTTGGCAACATTACACTGTGTCAGCTCCCAGTTCCATAATAATTTAGGTTTTGTCTTCGTGAGATTTAAACTCTTTATTAATTTAATTTTTGTTTAGGAAAGCATTATATGCAAATAATTTTGAGTGGTACTATATTGCTTATATAGGAAAAAAAAAAAGTGCCATACCATCCATGCCAGTGCTTAAGCACTCACAATGACTCAACACCAACTATTTCACATGGGGTTCATTTCTTTGTTGGACTCCTCTAATAATTTATAAATTCCACCTTGTATTACACTTGAATCTTCCTCCTTGCAACTTTTAACTATTAGGCATTGTTTTTTTCCCCCCAGAAAAAGAGATCTTTCTATCTCTGAACATTATAATTTACTTTTTGAGCCTCCATTTAACCCTTTTTAAGTTTTTTTTGACATTGGAAAGAAATTTGGTATTGAAATCTGTTTTATGTCATTGAAAAATTAAATAGAAATCTCATATGAGTGTCTTTTAAAATAAAAATTGAAATACAACTTACAAGAAAATTAGACTTTCTCTTTACAGATGTGATAATCTTTCCCAAAAACATTTCTTATTTCATTAAAGTACTAAAAGAATGAATTTTAATGTAGGAGAGTAATTATCATTAGCAATGTAAAATTTTACATGATGTCTAAAAATACTACATTATTTTATTTGTCCTTTATGTGATAAAATTTAAACCTCCAGGTAAAAATTTGCTTTTGATTTCTAAAAACTGGTTGAATAATATTATGATAGACTACAATATGATTCAGATTTTTTGGCTGCACAGAATTTGTTCAACTAGATATTATTTAAATAAAGCAAGTCTACTGCTGAGGCTTGTCAGTTATAGTGTCACATGTAGTTTGGGAGTAAAATGGTATTAGTGCGATGGAATTGAATCTGAGTAATCTCTTTTCTTCTCTCCTTTCCTCCCTCACTCCCTCCCTTCCTTCCTTCCTATCTTCCTTCCTTTCTTCCTTCCTTCCTCCCTTCCTTCCTTCCTTCCTCTCTTCCTTCCTATCTTCCTTCCTTCCTTCCTTCCTTCCTTTCTTCCTTCCTTCCTTCCTTCCTTCCTTCCTTCCTCCCTTCCTTCCTTCCTTCCTCTCTTCCTTCCTATCTTCCTTCCTTCCTTCCTTTCTTCCTATCTTCCTTCCTTCCTTCCTATCTTCCTTCCTTCCTTCCTTCCTTCCTTCCTTCCTTCTTCCCTTCCTTCCTTCCTCCCTCCCTCCCTCCCTTCCTTCCTTC
>NW_027397068.1:67412519-67459422 GCF_003265705.2 Callorhinus ursinus | reverse complement strand
TTCCTTCCTCCCTTCCTTCCTTCCTTCCCTTCTTCCCCCTTCTTCTCCTCCTCTTCCTCCTCTTTCTTCTCTCCCCTCCTCCTCCTTCTTCCATTTCTTCTTCTACCTCTTAGTTTACTTTGAGAGCAAGACCTCTGTCTTCCTCCATGTATGTTTTAAGTGTGTGTGAATTAAAAAGAATGTAGACATTACCTTAAATTAAACAAGTACTTATCTGGGGATCACTGAGCAAATCTAAACTAAATGATGCAGTTTTTCTGATCACCCTCCATTTATCATTTATCTGTATAGTATGAACTAGCTGTGTCATTGACTCTGTGTCAGGGTCAGCAATTTCCAGGCCTCTGCTTCTCCTCGAACTGACCTCTTAAGGATAAGTCAGGCTAAGTGTACTGGCTGCATAATCTGAAGACTCTTTGATATTTAAAAAAAACTTGCTTTTCTCCTCTACAGATATTCATTAGAGACCACGTCCACTTACAGAAAAGGACAAATCTTTTCACCACTTCTGTGCATTCATTTTTTGAAGACTTGTCATTTTTACTTTGTAATATGGGTAAACTTCAATTATCAACCATATTAGTATAGAATTTGGAATAAATCTTTTTCCTAAGGTTAAGTTAGCTTCATGTATAATACATACATATATACACACACACTCATGTGCACACATACATACATATATGTAATAGAGGCCAAATAAATATGTGGGTAAACACATTTTCACATTTCCTACTAGAGAATATACTTTTCAAGTATTTATCAAGCACTGATTTCTTCAAATTGTCCATTTGCTAAATCTTTGCAGGTGGTCCTTGTAAATAAGCAGAAATGCTGAGACTGGAGGGCAAGACCCAGGTTTGCAATTACTTGACAGTAAACTTGGCCAAGTTACTTAAGTTTTTTGAGATTTTGCGTGTTCATCTGTAAAACTAGACTAATGATACTTAAATCTACTTAAATCATGAAAGCACTATGTGGATAAGGGGAGATGATAAAGTATAATGGAAATAATTAAGAAAATTTAAACTATAATTATTATATAATACTGACCTCAGCTGAGAAGGTTGTTAGGCTACTGCCAGGTGACTGATAGACATGTGGTCTATGCCATATGTGTGCTAAGACCAGACTGACTTAATAAGCGCCTGCCAGGACCAGGGATACTACTCGCAGCTATGGGGCAAGGCTTAATCAGACACAGCCCCTGGGCACATTATAATCTAGTGAAGGAAACAGACACAAACTTAAAAGTGTTATGACAGAGCTTTTAAAAATGAAACAGAGAAGAGGGAAGGAAAATTAATTCCAGTGCAAAAATGAAAAGATCTTGTGGAAAAAGCAGAGTTTACACTTGAAAAATAGATATAGCTGACAACCATCAAGTTAAGTCAAAAAGAGAGTAGATTTAGGTCATTACTCTGTCCATAGTACAAAGAATGTCTACATTGTAACTAGTGAAAATTAACTAAATATTAAGGATAATATTGAAGAGCAAATTGAAAAGAAAATTGCCAAAGGCACAATTAAGTACCTTCTCCAAAATTCAGAGATGATTTTCTTTACCAATTCATTTAGAATGTCAGACTATAGTCAGAAGGTCTTTTTGGAGATTTTACTCTGCACCTGGTTTTGTTAATTGTCAAAATGTTCTAGAAGGGATTGCTCTTTCTGTTTTTGCCATTAATTTTAAAGACAACCATTATAGTTTTCCAGCTTTTTAGCCTTTCTGCAATTAGAACTCTTGTTTCTTCTAGACTTTACATAGAATCTGACAAGTACAAGAGCTTCAGAAATGCAATGAAATTATGTAACACATAGTTGCAAATTTCTACTCCAAGGCTCTTTTCTTTTCCAAAGACAAGGGGTTTTCCTGGAATTGTGTGTGGGGGGGGGTTGGGGGGGTGGCATAGTATAGCCAAGGGAAACACTCTGAATAGCTGACTAGTAACTTTTTAAGCAGTGCTTGCAGTAGTGTTTTCCATTATAAATGGAATTATTTAACAAAAATTACTTTTTCTAATTCCAAACCACATTGACTCAAATTTAATCATTTAGGTATGTATGTATTTTTTTGAGGCTTTCTTTTTTAAATTTAATTTTATTATGTTATGTTAATCACCATACATTATTTTGATTAGTATTCCATGATTCATTGTTTGCATATAACACCCAGTGCTCCATTCAATATGTGCCCTCTTTAATACCCATCACCGGGCTAGCCCCTCCCCCCACCCCCCTCCCCTCTAAAACCCTCAGTTTGTTTCTCAGAGTCCATAGTCTCTCATGGTTCGTCTCCCCCTCCGAATTCCCCCACCTTCATTCTTTCCTTCCTGCTATCTTCTTCTTTTTTTTTTAAACATATAATGTATTACTTGTTTCAGAGGTACAGATCTGTGATTCAATAGTCTTACACAATTCACAGCGCTCACCAAAGCACATACCCTCCCCAGTGTCTGTCACCCAGCCACCCCATCCCTCCCACCCCCCCACCATTTTAGCAACCCTCGGTTTGTTTCCTGAGATTAAGAATTCCTCATATCAGTGAAATCATATGATACATGTCTTTCTCTGATTGACTTATTTCGCTCAGCATACTACCCTCCCATTCTTGAAACTGTATCTATGTGGTCAAGAGGTATAAAATAGTTCATGTTCATTTACCCAGATATCTCATTGAAGTTATATGTATTATGATCTTTATCTAAGTATGTTTATGATTCAACAACAACAGAAGACCTTGGGATATCCTAAAAACCCAGCAGTAAGTTATTATCTTAAAAAAATCGTAATCTGGGATTCCTGGTGGGTTAGTTGGTTAAGTGCCCACCTTCAGCTCAAGTAATGATCTCAGGGTCCTGGGATCAAGCCCGGCATCTGGCTCCTTGCTCAACGGGGAGTCTGCTTCTCCCTCTCCCTCTGCCCCTCCTTCCCCTGCTCATGTGGTCTCTTTCAAATAAATAAAATCTTTAAAAAAATAAAATAAAAAATCATAATATATTCATTCTGTGAAAATATAAAGCTCTAAAAATCCATAATTTTTAAGATTTTATAAAATCCAAGATCAGTACATGGATATATTACATAAGCAAAACAAGAGGTGCTATTGCCATGCTGTAGATAAATGGAAGAGAATGGCAGGGTGATAGAAAGGCCAATAGATAATCAGACATTGAACAAATTATAGAAGGATGAAATGCCAGCAGCATTGGGTTGGGATTGGGTGATTTATTTTATCTTCCCCATTTCTCAGATTTGCTGAAATGGATTCATAACATTTTAAAATACATTAAAAAAAAGAAGATAGTAGGAAGGGAAAAATGAAGGGGGGGAATCGGAGGGGGAGACGAACCATGAGAGACTATGGACTCTGAGAAACAAACTGAGGGTTTTAGAGGGGAGGGGTGTGGGGGGATGGGTTAGCCTGGTGATGGGTATTAAAGAGAGCATGTTCTGCTTGGAGCACTGGGTGTTATATACAAACAATGAATCATGGAACACTACATCAAAAACTAATGATGTAATGTATGGTGATTAACATAACATAATAAAAAATAAAATAAAATGAAATTCTCAAACTAAAAATAAAAGAAACATTTTAATAATTTCTCTTATTCTTGGTTTTCTTGCCAATTGGTTAAAAGTGGTTTCACTATAGTGAAATGATCTTGCTTACTAGCTCTTGAATTTGGGAGGTTATAGAACCTCCGGGAAATTCTCAGTTTCATCACATCATCACATAGAAAGTTGGAATAATAATACTTTCTAAAAGTGTTCTGATGTTTATTTTTTTAAAGATTTTATTTATTTATTTGAGAGGGAGAGAATGAGAGATAGAGAGCATGAGAGGGAAGAGGGTCAGAGGAAGAAGCAGACTCCCTGCTGAGCAGGGAGCCCGATGCGGGACTCGATCCCGGGACTCCAGGATCATGACCTGAGCTGAAGGCAGTTGCTTAACCAACTGCGCCACCCAGGCGCCCAGTGTTCAGATGTTTAAATAAAATAACAACATAGTAAGTCTTCTAGCAATTGCCTATTTAGTGAGCATTTGATTGATTGCTATTAGTATTAATTTGTTCCAGTTTGCATTTTTAAAAAAATATTATAGTGATGTTGAAAGTCATCTGAAATACTTGGAGGTGATTTGGATTTCTTACTGTTGCTTACACGTTCATGCCTACTATCTCATGGCCATGTGTCTGTGCTAACCATAGGCATTACTGAAGAAAAAGGGATTCCAGATCCAGGCTCTCTAGTCTCTTGGCCAGAATTTTCCCTATCTAGGCCACTTTAGATCAGTCTCTTTATTTTTTTATTTTTAATATTTTTTAAAGATTTATTTTTTTGAGAGAGAGAGTGCAAGGGGAGGGGCACAGGAAGAGAAACTCAAGCAGACTCCCTGCTGAGTGCAGAGTCTGACCTAGGGCTCCACCCCAGGACCCTAAGATCATGACCTGAGTTGAAATCTGAAATCAAGAGTCAGTCGCTTAGCCAACTGAACCACCCAGGCACCCCCAATCTCTGCTTTTAAAGACTCTACTGATGGACCATGGCTCCTTCAGTAATTTGTTTTCACATTTCCAAACCGGTGGTTACATTATTATTATTATTATTATTATTTTAATAGGGGAGACATTTCACATTCTTCACTCAGTTGTTTCACCTGAAGTTGTATACTTAACGTTTTGAGGCTAAAGTCTACCTCTGATTTTTTAGTATATGTGCTGCCGAAGAGTGAGCTTTATATGGTCCAGACTACTGTGCAGGAATTTGATCCTAGGGCTCATGGCCAAAACTCTTGTTTGTTTCATCCAATAGCTTTGCTTGTTTCATCTTCTTTCTATATAAGTACCTGAGGTATCTCCCAAGGGCAAGAGAATACTGGGGGCAGGGCATCTTGCAAATACCATTTGAAAATTGTTCAATATTATTCCCAAAGCTTGTTTAAGCTTCAGGAGACCCTGCCAATATGTGAATGGGGGCAGCAGTTTAGAGGCAAATCCTGGGCTAGGGTAAGTCTACCATGAAATAGATAGTATTAGGGCACGTGGTATTTTTAACCTTTGAAATGTAAATATGACACTGATGTCCAGTGCACAATTAGTTTTCTCAGTCTGTTCCCTCTTTAACTTGTTTTGAACACCACTAAAGGAGTTGTCACCTCTCATGATAAGTGGGCTGGAAGTAACCTACCAGGTGCTCTCAATTGGACTTGTCTGTATTAGTTATTTGATAGCCCAGACATTGAATCTTGGGGAGCAGGAGAGTCGAGAGACAAGTGGAAAAACAAACACTTGATGATTTAGTGGCCTTTATATGAGGCATCAGGATATTTAGATACCCCTCCATCTCTTTCTGGATGAAGGAATTTCAATGGTGGTTAAATAAAATAGACTTCCAAAGGAGAAAATTTTTCCCTTTTATTTCTGCCTCCTAAACTTTTGCCCACCCACCCCCCCAGTTAATTCTAGGAAAATTACTGATCTAATTCATCCAATTCTAGGATATTGTGTAGATTATATTTTCTAGACTAATGTTTTGCATTAAACAGTCAGACACATGTGAATCATCCTCCCTGAGTTCTCTCTTTTGCCCAAGCAGCAGCAGAGATAGCTGACCCATGACTTGGCTTCTATGGCTTCTGTGATCTTCAGGGGCTTCTAAGGATATAGAGCTCTAAGAGTACCATCTTCAGTAAGCATAGTGCTGGGGTCAGGCTGTATGTAGCACAGAAATGGGGTGATTCAGATTTTGGAAAAATAAACCTGTTTCTTGCTATGCTTAAGTTCTAGAATTGTTTTGAAGGTTTGTTTCTCTGTGTACCTTCATGAGGGGAATATGAGATGGGGCCCATTAGAAATGGCTAGCCACTTTTACCTGGCTTCTTTTTGTTACTGACAAACCTAGAAAGAATTTCTTTCTAAAATGGATTAATGTGATTTACTTGTTTTTCTATGACAACTAAAAATATAATTTACTATTTAAATCAGATAATCATTTAAATATTGATATAATTTTGTAATTATTAACCCGTATGTCAATCAGCCTTAGCTCCAAGTGAATGAAAAGCAGTTTTCACATAAACCAGCTCTAATAAATTGTTTATAGAGCCAAGCATATGGTAATAAAACAGTCTTCCTAAAATTTTGTCTTCTCCTATGTCTTCTCTTTATCAGTGAACATGGAAGGACATGGTCAGTACCTCTGCCTTTCTAGGCAAGAACAATAAAGAACTAACCACATGAGTGAGTTTTGTTTTAAAAGTCTTGATTATCCACACCTAATACAGCGGGCCAAGGTTAAGAAGTAGAGCATTGTGAGATCTAAATGTAAATCAAGAAATGAACCAGAATCTAGATTAGAGGTTTATAAACCACAGGCACAGGACAAATCTGTCCTGCTGTGCTGCTTGTTCTTACAGATAAGGATTCATTGGAACACTGCTACACCCATTATTTATTTTACTATCTATTGCCCATGGCGGCTTTCACACTACAGAGGCAGAATTGAGAAATTGCACAGAAATGGAATGATCAGTAAAGCTGATGATATTTATTATCTGGACATTTAAGTAAAATTTTTTCAATCCCTGATCTAGATCAACAATTTTATGATACATAAAAATCCTGTTGAATGGTACTGGTAAAACCAAAAGATAGGCAGAAGAAGATTAAAAAAAAATAAAGGAAAATTGGAAGAGAGAAAATAATGGATTGAAAGCTATCAAAAAGAGAAATGAGAGTAAGAAAATAGAAAAGATAAAAAAAGGAAAAGAATCACGTTTTAGTTGTGGATAGTGCAGTATCACTGCCTAAGAGATTCCACAGAAACTCTGGTATCTGCATGGGAAGGTTTCTGTGTTTTAGTCTAACCAATGAACATGTTATGCAACAATTAAATTTTTCAGAGGTTTTGAGAGGAAAGAGGTATTACCGACCAATGAATAGTGTTCAATTGCATATTCTCCAATACTATATCAATTTGCTGTTTGATTAATTATTTTTTTAAAAGATTTTATTTATTTATTTGAGAGAGAGAATGAGAGAGAGAGTAGAGCGCGTGCGCGCGCGTGTGCGCACATGAGAGGAGGAGGGTCAGAGGGAGAAGCAGACTACCCGAAGAGCAGGGAGCCCGATGCGGGACTCGATCCTGGGACTCCAGGATCATGACCTGAGCTGAAGGCAGTCGCTTAACCAACTGAGCCAGCCAGGTGCCCCTGAGTTTGCTGTTTGATTAATTATTGGATGAATCTGAAAAAGAAATATTTTAACAAATGTTGCTACTGCAACTAGTTTGCAGTCAGCTTATCTCTTTGTGAATATCGTATTTCTTACAATTTTTTTTGAAAAGCTGAACAGTAATCATTCTCAGAATGCTAGGCTCATCAGTTCTTAGAAACAATTTTAAAATTGGGTTTTTTGAATCTGACAAAACCTTAATAGCAGCTACAATGGCACAGATTTAATCTAAAATTGACAATATAAATTGTTTTTAAATTGAACATTGATTCGCATTTCAGCTTTGTTCTTACGAAAAGGGTAAACATTTGAATGTATTAGAAGAAAAATACTTACATAAGTGTGAACAAAAGCAAGCTTTGATTAAAAAGTAAAGTGAGATACCATCATCCAGAAAAATGTTTGTCAAAGTAGATATTCTTGAAAGGTAATTTTGTTAGGGCTAACACTATTATTTTAACTGCTTTTACTATTTTAATGCTTTAAACAGTGTTTAAAATAACACTATTATTTTAACTGCTTTCATTAAAAGGATAGTGGAAACAGGTAGACAGATAAGCTCAAGGTTTGTTCTTACCAATTGCTAGTCATTTGGCTTTAGGTGAGCCATGGTGTATTTCCTTATGAGTAAAATCAAGTATGTCATGCCCTATTTTATAAGGATTTTGTAAGAACTTAAGTAAAATAATTCATAAAAAGCATGTATCACAGAACTTGGTAAATGGCAAATAATAATAGATGATATATAGTTGCTTTTATTATTTTTTTTAGATATCATGTACTTCTCTGCAACAGTAAACTGAAAAAATATGAACTTGCTTTTTTTGTGAATTTCAGAGATGATTAGACAATTTTGAGCTATTTCATTCTATGGTAGTACAAAGGAATGAGTTGTTTCTATGTATTTGACTTTTTAAAATTCCACATAGAAGTGACATCATGCAGTGTTTTCTTTCTGTGTCTGGCTTATCTTGCTTAGCATAATGTTTGTCTTCCAGTTTCATCCATAGGGCATAATCTCCTTTTTTAGGGCCAAATAACATATCATTATTTTTATATTTATTTATATACATATAAAATCTCACAATTTCTTTTTCCATTCATCCATTGGTGGACACATAGGTTTTTTCCATATCTTGACTATGAATAATGTTGCAATGAATGTGGGAGCACAGATATCTATGAGGTAGTGATTTTATTTACTTGGGGGTTATACCCAGAGGACTGTTGGCTCCTATGATAGTTCTAATTTTAGTCTTCTGAGGAACTTCATACTGTTTTCCATAACGGCTGTGTCAATTTACATTCTCACAGTGTGCAAGGGTTCCAGTATTTCCATACATTTGCCAACAATTGTTATCTTTTATTTTGTTGATAAAGGCCATTTTAACAGGTAAGAGGTGATATCTCATGCGTTTGATTTGCATTTCCCTGATGATTAGTGATGTTGAGTACCTTTTCTTATATCTGTTGCCCATTTGTATGTCTTCTTTGGAAAAATGACTATTCAAGTCCTTTGACTATTCATCAATAAACACACTTCTTTGGAGAGTAATTGCTTCTAATCCTATCTTGGTGATGCTTGAGTCCTTTTGATTACTTCTACACTAGTAGCTTCTCTGGATGATATCAGTTAATATTTCTTCTTCTCATTGTTAAGAAGCAAACAAAACCCCCCCAAATCCCACTATTTTACTTTTAGTACTACCTGTTTAGAATATTTTACCTAGAAATCACCTCAAATATTTACACAATTTAAATAATACTAAAATGATATATATATAAATATATAAACATATTTAGTATTAATTTAATACAATTAGTATTATTTAAATTGTGTAAATATATATATCACACATATATCTTAGAAAAAATCAGACTAGAACTAATATCTCAGGAATGTTATATAGCAGGATCTTTCTGAGAATTTCTCCCTAGGAATTCTATTTTTGATTGGATGATTTAGGAGAAAATGTTAGAAAGAAAAATACAGTCTATGTTAAAGTAAAATTATTGTATGAACCTAGAGCATTATAAAAATTAGTGTTAATTCACAAAATATGTTTAATAAAACCAAGGCAGATTTGCAGATTTTTTTTATTCTGAAATTATTACAACACTAACCAAAATGTACTGATACAGTTTGTGGAAGTTCCAGTGAGCTCATAGGGTTGAACAGAATACAAATAAAAGTGGAATTAATAATTTGAATTAATTCTAACATTTAGTGCAAATGTGATTAGGAAAATTATTCTGTTGGCAATCTTTATTATCAATTTTTTTCCACAAAAATTGAAACAGTCAGAGATTTCAAATATAAATAACTGCTAAGTGTTATGAAAACCAAAAACAAAAAATTCATGGAAAAATAAAAATCTGCTGATTTTTTCTTCTCAGTTTTAATTTTAGTGTTAAACATTTTCATGTATTTCATTCATGAAAACATGTGTTTTAACATACTCTTAAGGGACCCTACTGATCATTACATTGATAATACCTTGAGATAGTTTATTTTCAGAAAAATATTTTAAAAGATACACACAATTATGTGAAATTTCTGCTGTTTACTTGCAGCACTTAGAGATGAAAGGATTGAAACTTGAGAGCTAGACAGGGATGGTAACCCCTCTTAATAATAACAATGTAGGTATCAAGTATTACCTTTCATTACTCCCACTTTGTTTCACAACTTTAATTATGTAAATAATGTTTTACCAACTGTATAATAACATAAAACACATAGATATGCCTTTTATAAAAAATATCACTTTAAGAAAACCTACTGATCTGCTATTTCTCTCTTTTGAACAAGATCCTGGAAATCCAAATTGAAATTTTGAAGAATCACATTCTTTCATCCTTTTAATGATAACAATTGTGTAAGCTATCCTTACTAGGCCTTCAAAAACTGAAATTCAGCAGACTGTACTTAGATCTGAGATTCATTACTTCATAGGCCCAAAGGGACCTTTGATGTTACACTACTTTGTTCATGAGTGTCTTGGGGCACTTTTGAATTAAAGCAAAACAACTAACTGACTTTGTTGCCTTTCAACAAAATAAGAGCAATGTTACCTCCAGGGGAAGGAAGTTTTTTAGTACTGGTATTAATTTGTGCTTATACACACAGATCAAGAAAATATTTTTGTGGATTTAAGCATGTTGCAACCAAACAATACATGAATATTAGACGTTTGGCTTTGTCTATTGATGATTGCCTTTTAATTTTAGAAATCAGAAATCTTTTGGAAAAAAGAGTCTCCTTAATGTTTCATTCTCCTACTTATACTAAAATCAAAGGTAAACATGACTTTCACCAGATTTACACAACTCAAGATTAAACAGGAAAGATGGCTATAATTATATTTACATAGTAAAGATAGCCTATTCTTGATATTCTTGGAAAACCCTTAAATTGTACCAGCACCTAGGAAAAAGGCATAGAATAGATTTCTCCCTCACAGCTCTCAAAAGGAACTAATGCAACTTTTGTCTTGATCTCTGATTTCGAGTTTCCTGACTGTGAGACAATAAATTCCTATTGGTCTAAGTCATATCAGTTTATTCACTGAGCCCAGTTATTCCATCATTGCTAGAAGTAGGAGTCCTGCTTTGTTGCATATTCTAAGAGATCTTATAATTTGGTTTATTAGTTCATCTCATATTTAAGCAAGAGTTATAGATTTCTTTTCTAAATTTTGTTAATATTGATAACGTTTTATCAATATGAGGGAAGCCAATTTTATACAGACCAGTAGAGATGGAAGTGCAAGTATCTATTAAGAATTGTCAATCATTTAGACACACAAAAACATTAATTAATCTCATTAGATTTTTAGAGAAGCTTAGTTGCATGTCTAAGTAATTTTGTGATTTTTTTTTAGTAGAACAAGCTTCTTAATGTTTTTCTTTACTATTCTTTTAAATTGTAACAATCTCTTATCTTTTTTTAAATTATGTTCAATTAGCCAATTGGCAATCTCCTTATCTTTAGCTTATTTAAAAGGTTCTGAGGAGCCACTAATTTGGAATCATTTTTTTTAAGATTTTATTTATTTATTTGTCAGAGAGAAAGAGAGCAGAAGCAGGGGGAGCAGGAGACAGAGCAGGCAGGGGGGAGAAGCAGGCTCCCTGCTGAGTGATGAGCCCAATGTAGGACTCAATCCCAGGACCCTGGGATCATGACCTGAGCCGAAGGCAGCTGCTTAACCGACTGAGCCACCCAAGTGGTCCCAATTTGGAATCATTTTATCATTAAAGGTGTTTCAAAATACAAAAGTTGACCATTGCATGCTAGAAATTTGGTTTCTTTTTATTCAAAAGCTTTCTTTGAAAGAGGAATTTATATGCATAAAAACACAAATCATATAACCAAAGAAGATCCTACCAATAGTTAAAAAAAAAAATAAAAACATGTTATTTCTTGGCTTTCATATGCAGGAAATATCAGAAGTTTAAGACAAACACAGATACACAGATTAAATAAAGACTAATAGGAAAATGGGTCCAGATTTCTTGTCCAGCTGACAGAGACTCAATTTCTGACATCTACCACATGTCAACTGCATAATTCAAAATCAGATTTCACCACAATTGTCACCAGAAACAGATTTGATTATAAATATAGTTACTGAGTAGGACTAAAAAGCTCAGTCCTCATTCATGATATTTGCCAAAGGAGCCAAGCAAAACTGAGCCAAGGGCTTAGATGGTCCAGGTTCAGATAAGGCATGCCATCGAACTTCATGTTTCTATTGGCTTTCACATCCGAAGACAGGTGTACTATAACCTAATGGAACCTATAAGAATGACTATCAAAGAAGATTCAGAGACAAGTGCACTTAGAAAAAATATCTTGTAAAGAATGTAACGGAATCAGATTTCAGAAGAAAGATTTGTCAAATATAAAACACAACAAAGAAAAAGTATAAATTAATAAGATTATTTAGTGTACATTCATCAGCTCAGGTTGACAAATAGTAATTTTATAAAATTATAATATATTCATAAATAATGTGGTATGTCTTCAAATATCAGGACATCAAGAATTAACAATAAAATTGTCATTGTTAGTTTAGTTTAAAGAAAATATTCAAAATTTTGTTATTGTGGGGACAAGAACCAATCAGAATGACTCCTTTATTTTTAGCTTATCATAGATTTTTCCCCCCTGACTGTGGTTTGTAAATTTTATAGTAGTTGTTTTAAATGCAGAACAAAGTATTGGATTTGATTTCTTCACAACCTATGAGCTCTGCTCCTTAGGCAAGTTTCTAACCTTTGTGCTCCAGGTTTTTCATCTGTAAAAAGTGAACGGCAATAAGGTTATCTTTCTCAGTGAATTGTTATAAGGATTAAATCAGTGTATAGCAGGGCGTGCAATATAGTAAACAATATGAGTCTTTGTCATTATTGTTATTTTGTTGATGGAACTGATTCAGTGGAGATGAATATTTGATGATGCACGAGAGGACAATTGTGGCAGTGACTGTCCTCAAGTAGATGAAGATAAACAGATGGGATCTGGTGCCCAAGTGGAAACAGGACTTGGACAGAGACATAAATGGTTTGTCCATATAAGCATGAAGCAAAGCCAAGTATGTGGGTGCAACTAGGGGGCAAAGTATACGGGATATGTGGTAGAGGGGAAATTTTCTCCAGAGTGCTTATGTTTTCTCCATAAACTGAGAAGTAATGTCCTCATCTGGAAGTAAAAATAAGGAAGTATTGGAGGAAGAAAGAGAAGGTGTGATGCTGTCATCTCAGAGAGCAGTAAGTTGAAAAAAACAATGGAGTGGGATTCTGAAGGCAGAATCTGAAATACCAAGAATTATGGCAGACAAAATACTATTGACATAGTCTGAATATGTTATTTTTATGTTTTTATGAAGCTTTTAGATTCAAGGCCAAATTCCACTTTATGTTGGACTTAAATCCTGTAAACTACTTTATAGAAGTGACTATTTTAATTTTTATTCATTTTTGTATAGCATTAATTAAAAGTAATGTTATTTATCCATTGGGATATTTTGGCTACACTTCTGAACCTTCAGAAAATTTCTTGGTGTATAAAAGCACATTATTGTATATGTATAGCTGCTGTATGGATATCCACGAATTTGGTTTCAATGGTAAAATGCAACAATAAAGAAATTTAGCAATAGTGAGGACCCACCTGAGCTTACTGGTTATTAAAAAATGAAGCCAGTCCCACAGATTCTGTAAATAAGGAGAAGTTAAACGCTTGGGCCAAGACAGAGATGAGAAAGAAGGTTAAAAGTACATGCAAGAAGTTCACATAGAGATGAAATATGCAATCTCAGCTGGATAAGAAGGGAAGCAAGAACTAAAGTGGGTGAGGTTCAGGGGAAATAGGTTAGAATCAGTAGATTATAGAAAGGGCTTTCTTATTGGCAATGGCAATTGGCAAGTAAGAGGCTGAGCTAAGTTAGGGGATGATATTATGGAGTAAAGATGGCAGGATCTGGGAGAGCTGTGTGTTGGATGGGTTATCCATATACAAATAGAAAAATCGCCATCTTTATTTCAAGGTAATAATAGGTGTTGGTGGAATGACATCTGTATGCATCCCTAACCTTAGAAAATGTGATTTAACTTTTATTTTATTTATTTATTTTACCATCAGCTCTAGCCATGCCAGTCTTTTGAAAAGGAAAATTCATATTTAGATAGTCTTTTCACTCTTAAGGTAGTTGTACAGTGTAGATATATATATTTTTTATGTAATAAAGATTATAGGATGGAAACGAGTCCTGGATATTTCCCTCTTCACACTCAGGTGGTTCATTCTTATGTACTCTTTATCTGGAAGAGAATATCAAGTGTCATGATGCCTCTGAGATTAGTAATTCATTAATTTATCCTTTCTAAAGAATACATCTTGAAGAGTTTAATATTTTTAAAGATAGTAATTTTAAGTTGCCATTCACAGTAGGGACATGTTGAAAATCATATGAGTGTATTAGAAAAATTAGTGATAAAGCTCATTTGACTTTAATTTAAAAATATTAAAATATTAAACAGATTTCTTTCATCTACGAATGATTAATAAAATTCCTCTTTTTTTATATGAAATTGTATGTAGTCAATCCCTGATTTTTTAGTTTGCAAGATAAAAAGTACATAAAGCACTTCTAAACTTGACTAATGAGAAGAAATATTACAGACTCTTATGAAAAAAATATTGTTTGAACAAGATCCTTTTACCTATCTGTAGGGGTATTCCTAGCTCTACTTTGTAAAAGAATGACAGAAGAGAAGCATGCACTCTTACTAGATTCTGTACTTTCATGTTCAAGAGCCTATTCTTTGAAGCAGAATCTGAAATATAAAGTATTACTGCCAAGAGCATCCTTGGCACAGCCTGGACATTTTGTTTATATTTTCACAGTGGATTAGATTTGTGCCCAGTTTCCACTTAGTATTGAAAATAAATCCTGCCAACAGCTTTGAAGAAGTGACTATAGTGAACTTCTATTCTTTGTTTTCTTGTCTATATTTAATTAAAAACAAAATAGTTATTTATCTACTGGGGAATGTTTATCTGGGGATATTCTTTTTAAAAATTATTTACTTATGTTTGAATGCTAAAGTTAGAAGGAATTATTTTATTCTTTTCTTTTTTTTAAGATTTTATTTATGTATTTGAGAGAGAGAATGAGAGACAGCATGAGAGGGAGGAGGGTCAGAGGGAGAAGCAGACTCCCCGCTGAGCAGAGAGCCCAATGTGGGACTCGATCCCGGGACTCCAGGATCATGACCTGAGCCGAAGGCAGTTGCTTAACCAACTGAGCCACCCAGGCGCCCTTATTCTTCTTTTCTTTTAAGTTTTTATTTAAATTCCAGTTAGTTAACATACAGTGCAACATTAGTTTCAGGTGTACAATATAGTGATTCAACACTATCACAATATAATGATACAACAACAGGTGCTTAGCAAAAGGGCATGCCTTAATTCCCATTGCCTGTTTAACCCATTCTCCCATCCCCTTCTCTCTGGTAACCAACAGTTTATTCTCTATAGTTAAGAGTCTGTTTCTTGGTTTGCCTCTCTCTCTGTTTTTTTTTTCTTTGCTTGTTTGTTCTGTTTCTTAAATTCCACATATGAATGAAATCATATGGTATTTGTCTTTCTCTGACTGACTTATTTTGCTTAGCATAATACTCTCTAGCTCCAGCCATGTCATTGAAAATGGCAAGATTTCATTCTTTTTTATGGCTGAGTAATTTTCCATTATATATATATATATAATGGAAAATTGTATATATATATGTATATATATGTACCCCACATCTTCTTTATCCATTCATCAGTCAGTGGGCAACTGGACTGTTTCCATAATTTGTATATTGTAGATAATGCTACTATAAACATACAATGCATGTATCCCTTTGAATTAGTATTTTTGTATTTGGGTAAAGACCTAGTAGTGCAATTTCTGGATCATAAGGTAGTTCTGTGGAGTGATATTCTAACTGGAAATTTAAACTCTGTAAAAGTAATCCTATCTGGCAAGAAACAAAGTACTTTCCATATGTACCTATCTAATTGATCTGAAATTTTATCAGTGCTGAAAAAAAGGTGGAGGAAGTGTTAGCTGGCATAACTATGAAAGTTTCTGTAAACAGAAGTTTAGATTTATTTATAGAAGGTTATAACTTCTTATGAATAAACCTATAATATAATCACATTTAAAATTTAATCTGAGCTATTTGTAAGCCATCAAACTTCTAGAAGATTGTAACTTCTTATGAATAAACCTATAATATAATCACATTTAAAATTTAATCTGAGTTATTTATAAGCCATCAAACTTCTCCAATAACACGATGATGTTCCAGATGCTAAAGTTATTTTATTTTTTTAATGGTGAAGTAAAGTGATTATGATTTCAGAACTAACCAATGAACTTTATTAAGAGAGCATTTTCTACATCATCGTGAGTTTAAAATGAAGTCCATTGTCTTAACAAAAGGGCAAAATTAATTCTTGTTTAGATCCTGATGTCATGATGGGCTTGACCTTTTGGGTAAGAATTATTCTTGTTTGATAAAAAGATCTAGCCAACATATGTTAATTGTTAAATGGCATTATTAATTCTTTTAAATAAATGAGATAGTTGATAAAGTTTTCAATAAGGCTAGTGAAACAATCACTGACTTTATTAATGTTTACTCTTTCTCCTATCTATAAATTAGTCTGGATATACAGAATAAAAGATGCTACTCCCTCCCCATATAATGAATCCTTTATAGAAATGTATGATTTGTATAAGTATGCTCTTTTTACAAGGGAATGGGACATTTTGCTTCTTGAAATCTCTATGAAATATCATGGATTAAATTTGTCTACATCTAAAAATAAAAAGGGTTTTATTTCATCAAATGGCCCTATCTAGACAATAATTTCCTCTCCTATGTCCACTGTAAATAAGAAGTCTATATTTTTGCATTTTATTTCTTCTTTTGGCCTTTGACTTTCTTCTGTATGAAGCCAGGATTGGCTACCATATGTTCACTTTTTTTTTTTTTTAGATAATGGGCCAACACTCTTAGCAGGTCCTTGAGTTATACTTGAGCCCCTTTCTTGGCTTCTTATAACACACTTTGGACTGTGGACAGAAAAGCACATTTTCACAAGGTCTTCAGGAATTTTTGACATAATTTCAAAAGGTAGCTTTCTCTCTTCTGGTGAGAGCTTAGAAAAATTTCCTCTTCTGTCTCAAAAATGGAGATCCACTCTCTTGCTCAAGACAGAGAAACATCATATATCCCTGAACACAATCAAATTTGTGAAGTCAAATATGCTTAGTTATCTTCTTTTTTTTTTTTCAGGATTTTTTTCTTTTTTTCAGGATTTTTTTTTTTGCTTAGTTATCTTCTTAATGAAGTTTATGAAATAATTATGCTGATAATCAGTGTTTAAAACAGGTTGCTAGCAATAAGGACTGGAGAGACAGTAGGACTTGTTTCTGAATTTCTATTTTTGATTAACATTAAGGAAGACATTTTAATCCACATTACACTTTAAAGTCATGGCAGATAGAGAAATTCAGCGTATAATATATAATAGGCCTCAAAAACGTACTTGCAGCTTGATATTGAGTATTTATATAGAAGAAAACAATTATCTAATAAAATAGATTTCTAAGTTTGTTTGTTCCATTTTTCACACTCCAGTTCTTTCCCTAGATAGTGCAGTACTGTTTTAGTACTGCAGCTTGACTTTTAACAACTCTTCTCATTATTATGAGCTTCTACAAGTAGAAGAATAGAGGCAAGAAACAAAAAAATACATTTGTACTGCTTTCATT
Source organism: Callorhinus ursinus (assembly GCF_003265705.2). NCBI lineage: Eukaryota > Metazoa > Chordata > Mammalia > Carnivora > Otariidae > Callorhinus > Callorhinus ursinus. The sequence continues at coordinate 67,441,850 of NW_027397068.1, read as the reverse complement.
TTTGCCTATGTTACCTCTACTGGTGCTCTTTATTTCTGCACATGAATTTGAGTTACTGTCTAGTGTCATTTTATTTCAGTCTGAATGTGAATAAAACTGGTGTTATGGGCTGAATCATGTTTCTCCAAAATTCATATGTTGGAGTCCTAACCCCCAGAACATACCTCAGAATGTAACCATATTTGGAGATAAGTTATTTAAAGAGGTAATACATTTAAAATGAGATCTTTAGGGTGGGCATTAATTCCATGTAACTGGTATTCTCATAAGAAGAGGACACTTGGACATTTATTTCAGTGTTCCCATTGCTTTTATGGAGGGAAGATTTTCATGTGAATGCCAGTTTGTGATTTAAACTGTCTCTTCCAAGATTTTAATTTTACTTTTTACTCAGCACCAAGGCCAGGATAGTGTGTGTGTGTGTGTGTGTGTGTGTGTGTGTGTGTGTGGCGCATGTGGATTTTACCTACTGTTTATAGTCATCTTTTTTTAAATTTTTATTTTTTTTAAAAAATTAAGGTTTTACTTTTATTCCAGTTATCATTGAGTGTAATATTAATTTCATTTGTACAGTATAATGATTCAAAACTTCCAGAAGGTACCCGGTGCTCAACACGAAAGTGCACTCCCTAATCCCCATCACCAGTCTCACCCATCCCCCCACCCATCTCCCCTCTGGTAACCATCCATTTGTTCTCTGTAGTTAAGGGTCTGTTTTATGGTTTGTCTCTCTCTTTTTTTTAATCCCGTTGCTCATTAGTATTGCTTTTTAAATTCCACATATGAGTGAAATCATATGGTATTTGTGTCATTTAAAATAAGGCTGCAGCTTTTATTTTTTTAAAGATTTTATTTATTCATTTATTTGAGAGAGAGAGGGAGTGTGTAAGAGAGAGACAGCACATGCAGGAGGGAGGGGCAGAGGGAGAAGCAGACTCCCTGCTGAGCAGGGAGCCAGACTCAGGGCTGGATCCCAGGACCCCTGGATTATGACCTGAGCTGAAGGCAGCCATTTAACTGATGAGCCACCCAGGTGCCAGAATAAGGCTGTAACTCTTATGAGATCCATATGTATGTGGGTGTATTCTTTTATCTGGATATCCATGAGGGAGCACTAGGCTTTATCATATGTTCCCTTTGTTCTCCAAAGCAAGAAAAATGGAAGCTCAATGTCACAATAATTTGGCCCCTCAAGACTTGCTTTCTCTCTAAGCTTTCCATTTATTTGATTTCTGTCCTTCATTCATCCTTCAAATTCTTGCCATTTATGCAATCATCTAATTATATAAAGTGCACTTCTTCCAGTTTCAAAGTTGATTTGTTCACAGTTGTTCAAACTTTCTCGTGTTTGAACTTTCTCACCAAACTTTCTCACCAAACTATCAGAAGTAGAAGCCAGATTTTATTTTTAATGAAAATATTCCCTAAAACTTCTCCTCTCTTGTTTCATCTCCCAGTAGTAATAAAACTTTAAAATCAAAGTTTCTAAATTAATTTTTCAGTGATACTTCTTTTTCACTCCATGTAGTATTTATGCCTATAATACCATTTCAGAAATATCAAGAGTTTTCCATTACTTTTAGTTATTTCCTCTAATCCTAGTAAGGAAATCGTTTAAGTAAGAAAGACAGTTATCCTCGACTTGATCAGTTGGACAGTAATGACTAGCAATGACTAGTAAAAAGCAATCTGTTTTAAAAAAAGATTTTATTTATTTTAGAGAGGGGGAGAGGAGAAAGAGGGCAAGAAAGAATCTCAAGTAGACTCCATGCTGAGCATGGAGCTCAACACAGCTCGATCTCACCACCCTGAGATCATGACCTGAGCTGAAATCAAGAGTCTGACGCTTACCTGACTGAGCCACCTGGGTGTTCCTAGTACAAAGCAATCTTGCTCAGAGATTAATTGTTGCTATTATTACTTACATATATATTACTATTACTAGATTGATATCTAAATGTATATTGTATTTTCTGCTCACAAGACAAAGATACACCAATAATACATTCCAGATGTTAGTGTGGTCCCAAGGTATAAAATATATTTATTGCACATATCTTGCCACTTTTGTGTCTCTTGCAATTATGATAGGTCAATCTTGACAATTGACACTTTAGAGGTCTTCTAAGACTTCTTAACATGGTATACTAGGCAGGCCCTGCTAATTGGTCATAGTTGGCACAGCCTGTGAAACTGCCATCCATAATGCATGACTACCATGTTAGTATTTAGATTTAAAAATTCTACAGAGAAATAACCAACTCTGTAAGGGTGTCTAAAAACAAAGTCACCTCAAATTGTTAAAACCAGAACTATTTTATAAATATACTTTTACCTCTACTGATTTATCATAAGTATTTAAACAATTATGTGACATATGCTAGCTCTTTCACTTTTAATCAAATACAATGAAAATGTCTTTATTCAACTTCCTAAAGAATGCACTCTGGGTGACAAGTGTTGGAATATCTTGGAAGTTAAGGTCAAATGCTCAAATGCACATTGTTGCTGTGTCCAGGAAAACCACAAACTGGCACAGATCTGAGTCTGAGATGAGAGAATCAGTATTATAGGAGGCATCTCAGATAGATTACCAAGATTTCATTTGAAGATGCTGTAAACTTTGCAAAAAAACACTAAATATAGACTTGTAAAGGTAAGCGCAGGTCAAGATTTTGGAAAATAGCCAAGATAAGAGGACATGAGAGTCTCTGAACTCTCTAGGGTAACTGGACTTACCTAAAATATCTCTAGGGTTACCTCTCTAGGGTAGCTGGACTTACCTAAATGATATCTCTCTTAATTAGGATATGCTTTTATTCTATTTTATTTTTTTAACTCTTATGGCTTTCTTTAGGATATACTTTTAAAGAATCATGAAACACTTTGTAGCTTTTGTACTGTAGAATCTAAATTTAGGTGACATTTAGAATATCCTTCATGATACACCTCATATATACTGTGTGAAAACTCTTCGACCCTACAAAAATATCATCATTTTCAATTTCCAAGTTTATCCAAGTAGTTCTGCTACATGAGAAACAAACATCTCATCATACTGATGGATGTGCTTAATAGAAACATTTTTGAGAGCTTAATTACTGTTCCTCTTATGTGTAATTAAATAAAAGTTATTTTCAATTTTAGCTCCAGAAGTATATTTAATATGCAGCTTTGGTTTGTCAAGATTCTATATGGTGTTACTATATAATGCATTATCTCTTTTTTTGACATTTTTAAAATTAATTATTCTTTCTCTACTTGATTGTGTTCCAAATTGTAGTCCTGTATTTCAGAATCAAAAACATATTATTGGACTAAAGTATTAGCTATTTGAGGTCAAATCCAGATAATATTCAATCATAAATAAATCAGTCAGCTAGAGAAAGACAAATACGATATGATTTTATTCATGTGGAATCTAAAAAACAAAACAGATGAACAAACAAACAAATCAAAACCAGATTATTAAATACAGAGAACAAACCAGTGGCAGAGAGGAGGTGGAGGGGGTCGATATCGGTAAAAAAAATAGATAAATCATTGAGTATTTCCTATGATGGAACATTGTCATAGACTTTTATGAAGTAATTGTGAATAAAGGAAACATTTTCCTTGCTCTTGCAGAGTTTATAACCTAGTAAAAAACATAGAAAATAAAACAGATAATTACAATAAAGTTTAATGTCAAAGAAAAATCTGGACTCAAATAAGTAGAGCCTTTATTCAAAAGGATAATTGCAATAATGGGAGAGAAATACTGTAATAGAAGTAGGGAGACTTTGGCAATAGGGAGAGGCTTCTGACCATAAGAGCTGAAATTATCTCAAAGGGCAAGCAGAAAATGGCTTTTCTTTTATTGAGAGGAGGAATAAAAAAGGCAAGAAAGAACCACAGTGGGTGGAGGGGGAGAAAGGGAATGAGGTGGCACAATCACAAAGTAGATGTTTTTTCGCCAGGATCTATCCTTGGGAATGCTTTAGGAAAGACTGTTCTGTGTCCCAATGCACTAGGGTAGACCAAAGCTCAGGGGTCTAGGGGAAGGAGAGAAGCTTGACTAAAGTTTGGTCAAGTCAAGTTAGTGGATATTTTGTTCTGATTCATCAGTGCAGGCAAAGAGTTGAGCTCATTGTTTATGAGACAAAGAATAGGCATCTGGAGCGACTGGGTCTGGTCTTCCCCTAGGTAAACAAGAATGACTATCCACAAGTTTTAACTAAGTCATATGGGTATGGGCAGTTCTTTGCACTAAATCATTTTCTGGAACACAAAGGGTGGGAGGATTTCTTTAACTGTCACTGTTTTCCAGGAACACAGGACTCAGGTAAATTTGTTCATATGATTCTACATTGTCCATAGTAAAAGCTAAGGTGGCAGAATTGCAGAGTCTTATAGGAACATAAAGATGGAGTCTGTGAGGAGGTGAGTCCAAGCTCTGATTCTAAGAATTAGTAGGACTTAAAAAGGACAGAGGGATCAGTGAATTAAAAGGCAAAGAGCATATCATTTATAAGCAGAGTAAATGACCTAGTAAATTGCCTGTTTGGAAGAATTAAAAATACATTCTCCAGGGATTCGTGAACTTGCACAATTGGATTTTCAGTTTGTGTGTGTGTCCTTGCAAATGTAGCTTCACTTAACCAGAGGTGTTTGGGAACCAAGAAGTGTTTGATGTTTATTCAGAAGAGCTAGCCAATGGCAGATCTCCAGCCCCTGATACTGAGGGCTAACAGGAATTACATGCGCACTAAGGCTGGAGATCAAAGCACAGCCCAGTGTTAGGTTAAAGCAAGGAACATAAGCATGGTTGAAGCATAGGCAGTGAAGGGAGTAAGTAATGGAATTTGGGCTCTCCAGCATGTTAGCTCCTGCTGGGGTGTTGGGGGGAATGTATAAAGGAAATATTTATTCCAAGACCCTTTTTCTATTGTTATGACTCCATCTCCTAAACAATTTCCTGCTTCATTCAGACTAACAGGATTCCAGGCAGCATTTTGCCATCGATGATGGTCAAGCATGGTGGTGGATGGTTCGTATGTATTATACTCATTCAATCCTTCCAACGACTTTTTGAATTAAGCACCATCATTATCTTCATGTATTTAGAAGTGAAGAAAGTGGGAATAGAGAAATTAAATGACTTGTCCAATGTCAGGAAAACACAAACTCAGGCAATCTTGCTCCTGAGTTTGATCTTTTGAGCACCACAACCGTGTGGCAAGTTGGCATCCACACACCATGTGGCCCAAAGTCAGAGAGGCAAAGGAATTTACACTGGACTTGTAGGGATGTGATCAATCCTTTCCAAATGCAAATGACTCTTGATTGATTCCTTTTTTTAAATTAAAAAAATTTTATTATATCACCATACAGTACATCATTAGTTTTTGATGTAGTGTTCCATGATTCATTGTTTGCGTTTATTCCTTTATCATCAAGGCTTCAGTGCTCATTTTTCAATTCTTTTCTGGCCCTGAGAGGAAGATAGAAAACGTTGAAAACCCCTAAAGAGAAGACAAAGCACTGGGAAGAGAAGAATGCAGAAAGGCAGGAGCTCCCCCACCCCGACACACCCAAAGTGCAGTTTACCTTGGGCTCAGTCTGAGGTGTGAATTTAAAGTCAGTTTGCTGTGTGCCACAGCTTTTGCTGCTAACAGGGACAGGATGGATGGCCCTATCTCTGATTCTCACAGTGTCTCCTGAGTAGTAAATGTGTGCTGATACATGTTATCTGCATTCCGTTTCAGCAAATCATCAGCCTTTTAAAACTCTGAAGTAGTACTTTGTGTCTGAAGACAAAAATGTCTTAGGATACTCTTTCCCCTTGGAATTTTATGGAAGTCAAGTTTTTATTTTTTTATATATATATATTTTTTTAAAGATTTTTATTTATTTATTTAACAGAGATAGAGAGAGAACACAAGTAGGCAGAGCAGCAAACAGAGGGAGAGGGACAAGCAGGCTCTCCGCCGAGCGGGGAACCCAATGCGGGGCTCAATTCCAGGACCCTGGGATCATGACCTGAGCTGAAGGCAGCCGCTTAACTGACTGAGCCACTCAGGCTCCCCTGGAAGTCAAGTTTTTAAACAGCTGATCCCTCAGGAGTTACAATGAAATACATCACTGTCAGTCAACTGACTGAGCTACTGACTCATCAGTTTGTTTTTCTCTTTCCGTTGAGACTCTTTATTTGAGAATGCTTGAACACAATCCACAGAGTTCTAGTGCCTTTACTGTTATTTTATAGCAACCTTGATTTGGGGGCATAACAAGAGAGATTTTGCTCTAAGCTTTAAGAAAGCCTTCATCTAGCAACCATTGGATGGAAAGAGGTTTCCCACCAAAATAGTTTTAATATTTTTTTCTTCTGCACCTACTTTTTACTTAGGCCTTAGAAAAATCTGATGTTTGATGGTAAAAACCAGCATAAAAATGTAATTTTGTCCATAGAGGAGGCATAATCACAGGGAGTCTATGTTTGTGCTAAATAACTCTTTTATAGTTTGAGCTTATTCCTGGCCCTCATATACATATCAAAAATGCTTTACTATGTCTTGTAGGTGACTTTACCTCTCTCATTGAGCTTGCTAAACATCTCTTAATAGCATATTGCCTCAAGAAGTTAAAAAAAAGTACAATCAAGTCTAGCAAAATGACACTGTTGCTGCAGGAGGAACACTCCTCAGCTATCACCAGCTTACTTGTTCTTTAAAATTAACATTTATTTGACATAGCAGAATTATAGAAAAATATAAGAAAGAATGTAATACTCACTTAGCTACTCTCTACCACAATTAACAATTGTTAGTGTTATATTTGCTTCAGATCTTTAAATAAAAATTTACATTTATGGGCACCTGGGTGGCTCAGTTGGTTAAGAGTCTGCTTTCGGCTCAGATCATGATCCCCGGGTGCTGAGATAAGAGTCCTGAGTCCAGCTCCCTCCTTAGCAGGGAGTCTGCTTCTCCCTCTCCCTTTGCCCCTCTCCCCTGCTCCTGTGTACTCTCTCTCTCTCTCTCCCCTTCACGTGCTCTCAAATAAATAAATAAATAAAATCTTAATAAAGAAATTTACATTTACATGTGCATATATATTTATATGAAGTTGAAATTTCATTTATCCTCTATCTCCAAAATTTCTCTTCATCGCCACGTCCCAATCTCCTGGCAACCACTGTCAAAAATATAATGGGTTTCCTTCTAAGCCAGTTTTTGTACTCTTTCATATACCTACAGGTGAGCATAAATAAGGTATATTTTCGCATGTTTAAAAAAAACCCAATAGATAAATTGTATATATCATTGTGTAATATTCTTTTCATATAACATTTTGTTTTTGAGATCTGTATAATACTCTGAACTTCTTACAATTACTAATGTCTCTTTAAGACAAGCACTGATAGTGTTAATAAATGGGCTCTGCAATATTGTTATTAAAAATAGCTTTAAGTAGGTAGATTTGCTACAGGTTAAGAATTATAAAAAGAGCATAACAAGAAATGTGACTCAACCACGAAGCTGAGATGGAGGAGGCCCAGATGCAGTGTTCCATAATAATGCTAATCATTATAAAAATGCTGACTTGAAGTATATTTTAGAGACCACTACTGAAGAAAATATTTCTCTCACCATGCTCTAATGGAGGAAATCTCCTGGGATTGTGGTCCCCATTTGCCATATTCTCAGGCTCACTTTGCCCAGCTTTTGAAATGACAAGGACAGAGTCTCACTGCGAATGGTGGCTTATACACACTGCTCATCACTGAGAGTGACCACCGACAGGCACAGAGATGGTAAAGCATATATTGTATGTGCCTCCATCTGGCCAGCCTGTTTTAGATGCTGTCCTTTGGAAATCATGATGTATAATGGATGCAGTCTTAATGTGAATTCTGTTAAGAGAAGACCAGGGGCTCAGCCTCCCCATATGAAAAAGGGATGGGGGCGCCTGGGTGGCTTAGTCAGTTAAGTATCTTGATTCTTGATTTCGGCTCAAGTCATGATCTCAGGGTGGTGAGAGAGAGCCCTACGTTGGGCTCCATGCTCTGTGGAGCCTGCTTAAGATTCTGTCTCTGTCTCCCTCTGCCCCTGTCCCTGCTCATGTGCAAGTCCTCTTTCTCTGTCTCAAATAAATAAATAAATAAAATCTTAAAAAAAAGAAAAGGAATGTCGGGCCACCTCAAAATGTTCACAAAATATTTGTGAAGACTTACACATACATATTATTTTTACCAGCTGCAAATGTATTTCTACAGATTTGACAGGGTATCTCCATTTGCCTGAAGTTATGTTTTCTGCTGAAATGTTGAGAGATGTACCACTCCAGGCAATGATAGGTGGATAACCCACATCTCATATCTCAGATGACCTTATGAATTTTAAATTGAATTTCAACCTTTCTTGACATTTTATAAGAATTATTTACTTGGAATTTTATTCTTCTTGAATTTGAGTTGCTGAAATGCAGGAGAAAAAATAAACCTAATTCATCTACTAGAGTTAAAATTTCAGAAACTAGAATTTTTCATTTGAATATGGATGGTCAAGATGGTACCCCATGCTTTTTCATAAGCTTACAAATTTCTATCCACCCTTTAATACAACATCTTAAACTCTTTCATAATAGCTGCTAAGGTCTCTCTTGCCTATACGATGTGTGTGTTTCCTCTGAGCTCCTGTAGCATTTTGTTTTCTTGTGATATTTTTATCTCCCAACAGTTTTGTTTTCTATCTTAGAGTTATTTACATGTTATCTATAAAATATAATCTTATTATATTTTAAATTAGTTGTGGGAAAGGACACTGTCCATTAATCTTTGCATCCTTCACAGTGTTTATCACAATATTAGACAGGTAGTAACTCCTGGTAAATATGGATCAAATGCATGAATGAGCAAATGAATGACCGAGGACAGGCACTTTAAACAACAGTAATCTTTAAATACATGCAAGATATTGAGTCTTCTTAAATAAATAATTTTATTCAAATTGATTATCAGCTTAAATATTCTATTTGATAATCATAAAAATTATAAGGCATAGATAACATACTTTTTCAAATACCACTTGTAAACATATAATGGTCAATATGAAGAATATATGTATATATGTATATATATATATGTAGAGAGAGAGAAGAAATAGCAATGAAAATATAGAGTTAATTAATAATGAATGTAGTGCCTATTGCATGCTGGTTGCTTAATTAAGCACTCTTGTTACATCATTTATTCTATACTTAAAACATTTTATGTTAAAACTTTATTGTTCTTATGTTTGCCTTGTAGAAACAATTGCATCAGTACCATGTTTGAGATCATGTGTCTGAAACAGCAGAAGATGTATACAAAATAAGCATAAACAAATTAAATATCAGTTATTTCTCTTAGAATTCCAGTACTTGGAAGAGCATTTATTTTATAATTAGAAAAATGCAAGCAAAAAGCTACTTGTCAGCACTCCCAGAGGGTGAAATTTTCAACACAATAGTTTGAAAAGTCTGAAAACAAGTTGAATTTATGTTAATTGAAGACATGTACTTACTCTCTCTGTCAAAGTTTAAAGACCTATTTCTTCATAATCCACAATTATTCCATTGCTCATCAAGTTTTTTATTATTGTTATTGAGAAATGATTGTGATTGCTGGACCATACTAAGTCCAAATGCATATGAGAGCAAGCTCAGTGCATTTAGTTGTAGGTCATGGTACATTTAGCGGAAATGCCAATTTTGTGGCATGTTTGTGGCATCGGTTATCTGGATTGACTTCAGATCTAGTCTCTATTAACCATATAATTGCGTACTCATCCGGATCTTTCTGAATTACAAGACCAATCTTGCTTATTTGTTGAAATACATATTTATGAATTTAAACATTTGCCTCTGAAAAGTTTACACACTTTCCAGGGCCCATGTAAGTGGATGAAATAATTGGCTAAGGAGAATCCCAGAACAATGAATACATCACCATTTTATAGAGTGACTGTGTTTTTGTCTTTGATTATTCCTCATTGTTTTACTCAAGCACACATGTAAAAATAGTCTTCAACCTTTAATGGCTAATAATGCAATATGCTAATGGTACTAATCATACACCACTGGGGATGGAAGAACACTGTTTTTTTTTTTTTTTAGAGCTACCACAAAAGGGCAATAGAGAATATTTTGTGGAGTTTGCAGCCAGTTCCAGTCCATGAGCCACCTAAGACCAGCCCATGAGCCACCTACCATCAGTCCATAAACCATCATTTTCTCAACTGGTGTCAGTAATAGTTTCTACCTCATCAGACTGTTGTGGGGATTACAGAAGATGATACATGTAAAATGCACAACAGAGTTAGTGCTCAGAAAACACTAGTTGTCATAAAGGATATTATTAATTGGTGTTCTATGTTTAAAGAATTTCAAACAACAGATTATTATAGTAGTATCATGACTTCACTTAAAAATTGCTCATCACTTATAAACTATTTCAATAAAAGAATGAATTATAAAGTGAATTATATCAATTCAGAATGCATGAGCATGGAATGTTTTTCTATTTCCTTGTATCTTCTTCAATTTCTTTCATAAATATTTTGTAGTTTTCAGCATACACATCTTTTACCTCTTTGGTTGGGTTTATTTCTAGGTATCTTATGGGTTTTAGTGCAACTGTAAATGGGATTGATTCCTTGATTTCTCTTTCTGCTGCTTCATTATTGGTGTATAGAAATGCAACAAATTTCTGTATGTTGATTTTATAACCTGTAACTTTGCTGAATTCATGTATCGGTTCTAGCAATTTTTAAAAAAGATTTACTTGTCAGAGAGAAAGAACACAAGCAAGGGGATCAGCAGGGAGAGGGAGAAGCAGGCTACCTGCTGAGCAAGGAGCCTGATGTAGGACTTGATCCCAGGACCCTGGGATCATGACCTGAGCCAAAGGCAAATGCTTAACTGACTGAACCACCCAGGTGTCCCAGTTCTAGCAATTTTTTTGTGGAGTTTTTCAAGTTTGCTAAGAAGACAGTAATCATTTATTATTATTTTTAAACTGTTTACCCATAGCCATAATTCACAACTTATACCCAAGACATTGAAGGGGTATAGGACTTCTCATCTGAAAATATATCTCTTTGGCATAAGGTTTATTTGGGGTTGATTATTTTTAAGAAACCCGAAAGGGCACCTGCACCCCAATGTTTATAGAAGCAATGTCCACAATATCCAAACTGTGGAAAGAACAGAGACATCCATCGACAGATGAATGGATAAAGAAGATATGGTATATATATACAATGGGATATTATGGGGCCATCAGAAAGAATGAATACTTATCATTTACATTGACATGGGTGGAACTGGAGGGTATTATGCTGACCAAAATAAGTCAATCAGAGAGAGACGATTATCATATGGTTTCATTCATATGTGGAATATAAGAAACAGTGCAAAGGATCATAGGGGAAAGGAGGGAAACTGAATGGGAAGTCATTGGAGAGGGAGAAAAACCATGAGAGACTCTTAAGTACAGGAAACAAACTGAGGGTTGCTGGAGGGGAGGGGGGTGGGGGTATGGGATAATTGGATGATGGGCATCAAGGGGGGGCACATGATGTGATGAGCACTGGGTGTTATACGCAACTGATGAATTATTGAACTCTACATCTAAAACTAATGATGTACTATATGTTGGCTAATTGAATTTAAATTTAAAAAAAAGAAATAGTAGACATGGAAAAGTTATGAAAACTAGGTAGAATTACCGTTTTGGAAGAGATATTTACACTTATAAGGAAAATCTCTATTTGTAAGGACATCCCCCTCTCTGTACCAGGAAGAGAAAGATGACTAAATTTCTAGACACTCTTACCAATGAAGGAGGCAATCGCTTGAATCTGCATACCAAACTTGCCCTTATTTACTGTGCTTTTCCCAATAGCCTGTCATAACTGGCTTCCCAACCCCTCAACATTTTCTTTTGTCTTTAGCTGGAAATGTTAAGGTAATGGCTTGGACCACTTTTGAGAGTTACTTACTTTTCCTGGATCTCTCCCATGTATACAGGAGGTATACATGTTATTAAACTTCTTTTATTATGGGGGTGGGGGGTCTCAACCAAAGATCTAGAATAGTAAAGGGAAAATTATTTTTCCTCCCCTATAATATCCAGCTGATTATGTTTGAATTCTCACATATTGTTTTCTTTTGCCTTTTAGAAAAATCTCCATCTCAACTAATGCCAATTTGCTTCTATTGTCCACTCTTAATTTGTTTTCCTCTCTTCGCCCAGAGACTACATGATGTTCCCATTCATTTTTATTCTCTTACATTCCCATTTACTTTGCCTTTATATCTCTCTCAATATATTATCACATCCCCCCCAATATAAGCCAATCCACTTTACCCATATAAGCACTTAATAAATTAGTTGTAACCTAAGTGGGGAAAAGTTATATCATTCTCTTTTGTGGGTGTCTTTTTTTACCCCTTAAATGTAGGTAAGTCCAAAAACCTATTTTTGTCCCTTGTTCTAATTCTATGAGTTCATCCTGGGCAATCTTACACACTGGTTTAACATCTGCTTTCTTGACTCTGAGATCTTTAGCCCAGTTTTCTCTGTGGGGACAACAGTTTCTTCTTTCCAACCTCCATTTCCACTTGACATCTCAAACACATTTTAAACTGAATATCTTGAAAACCTCCTATACTCACTAAGTGAGTAACATGCAGTTACCCAAGCTGCAAACATGGCAGTTACTCTTGACTCTTCTCTTAAATCACACATCTAATTGGTTCAGCTAAATAGTTCTTGGAATTTTCCCCACCTCTCTATGCTGTCAGCTTCAAATTCTCTCAAAGACGAATACCACATGATTTCACTCATATGTGGAATTTAAGAAACAAAGGAAATGAACATAGGGGTGGAAAAAAGAGAGAGAAAAGAAGCAGAGAGAACAAACTGAGGGATCCTGGAAGGGAGGTGGAGTGGGGGGGATGGGTGATATAGGTGATGGGGATTAAGGAGGGCACTTGTGGTGATGATGAGCACTGGGTGTTGTATATAAGTGATGTATCACTAAATTCTACACTGTGTATTAATAATATTAATAATATAGTAATAATATTACATTGTATGTTAACTAACTGGAATTTAAATAAAAACTTGAAAAAAGAAAAGATTGAATTTCTCTCTGATCTACATCCTATCAATTAAGATTCTTAGGATTGCAAGAAACAGAGAATGCTTGTGTGAACTTGAGCAGCTCATGAAAAATATAGATTGCTTAACAGCCCAGCCTCTGAAAAAGAGGGACAAAGACAGCTCCAGAAGCCCTAGAGATTCATGGTTTTTCTCTTCAGTTATACTATTCGGAAAAAGCATAACCTTTGTAACAAACAATGACGTACTAATGACTCAAGCATGATAGAAGTTGTATTTCTCACTCACTGAAAGTCTAAAATGAATACTGTTCATTAGCAGGAGGCTCTGTTCCAAGTCAAGATTCAGGGATCCAAGACTTTTACTACATGTGGCATCAGGACAGCTGGGATCATTTGTATCAGGTGGTAAAATGGGAGAGAACATGGAGGGTTGTACGTGGCAGGTTTTTGTCGGTAAGCCTGCAAGGTGGCCCATATGTCCATTCACATTTTATTCGTTCAAAAGCAGCCACATGGCCACATACATCAGCAAGAGAAGCTGGGAAATATCTTGTAGCTCTGTGCTCAGGGGAAGAAAGAATCGGTTTTGTAATCTGCTAGTAGTCCCTGTAGAGCTTAACTTTCAGTCACTAAATATCTAATTCCTCCTTCCTCCCACAACTAGAACATGTGCATCCCCTCCTCAGGACAGACAATCCAAGGTCCATCCAGTGAATTCCTCCAGTTTCTCAGCTCCCAGGTTGATTGGCAAGTCAGGACCTAAAATGACAATTTATTTAATCCTGCCACACTCATCCAATATACAATGATGGCACAGGGACATGAAAAACACAGTAAGAACTCCCATTAAGAAAAGAAGAGAATAAAATGTGCCAGCACCCATGCTCCATTAACAGTTACAATTTCCTCTGGGCAGAATTTCAAAGGCCTCTACCATAGTTGGGAGGCTCCTTGATTAGGCCCCAATTCTACTTCCTTGGAGGAGTACCTGACTCCATTCCTTTGGGGTTTCTTTTTGGCCTGGTTTGAGTGGGTCTTGAGGCTTATGTTCTCCTGGGAATTTTGCTCTTTCTGCAGTCTATTTCCTGGTTATATAGTTTAGGAAGCACAGAGGATTGTTCTATTTTATTTTATTTTATTTTTTTATTTTTTTGAAGATTTTGTTTATTTATTTGACAGAGAGAGAGTTAGCGAGAACAGGAACACAAGCAGGGGGAGTGGGAGAGGGAGAAGCAGGCTTCCTGCAGAGCAGGGAGCCCAATGTGGGGCTCGATCCCAGGACCCTGGGATCATGACGTGAGCCGAAGGCAGACACTTAACAACTCAGCTACCCAGATGCTCCACAAAGGATTGCTTTAAAGTAAAACAGTCAAAAACATTTTTAGTCCAGGGGCATAGGCTCTTTCCAATATAATATGATTCCCTCAAACACCTGTATTGTTCCCCATCTGTTGTTTCTTGAAGTCCTATGTGCTAGTAAACATCTCCAAAATTCTTTTCCCTAGGTACAACTTTCAAGCCTGATATACTTCTTGGTTTCCTAGGTCCTATGTTTTTTTTTTTCTTTAAATGTAATGGTTGTCACATCGAAACCATCTGAGATAACGGGGGGGGAGGTCCCTAAATCTGATTTTTTGGCCTCACAGTTGTCACTGGCTTGACTGAGAAGTTTTGGGGGTCCTTCTTCACTAACTACCTTTCTGAGTCTTACTTACCTTTTACAGTTTGAGGTACAAATGCAGTTGGAATTTCTAATCCCATAGGACTCGTGATCTCTGGACAGTCTCCATCCTATTTAATCTTTGCTTTAAAACAACAAAAACAAACAAACAAAAACTTCTTGCCTAAGCTTGTGGATATTTTTTTTTTCTTGTAAGGCCTTACTGAAGGCAGCCAAGAACAGCCAACATATACTTACCCTCTACTCCCAGAGCTCAGGTAACCTTCCAGGTAACATTGGGCATCTGATCAATTGTAGTGCCTCTGCTTCCTCTGATTTTTCAGTGTTCTAACTGTGCTAAATTCTGGGAGACTGTGGGTCTTTTATCTGAACGTGGGCCCTCAGAACTGTGACTTTCTTAATTAGAGGGGCTAGATTTTATTCATCTTTGTAACTCCAGTGCCTAGCCCATAAGCTCAGAGTGTAAGTACTTAACAAATATTTTTGTGTTGTAAATGAATCATCTCAGGTTAAAGAACTAGCCATTAGATAGCTGGGTGGATCATTAGAAGAATTCTTATTTACACTTACCCATTCTGTGCTTTTTTCTCTCTCTCTCAATTGTACAATGAAGAGGTTAGATGAGTAGCCTTCGAGTTCCAGTGTCCTACATTTCTAACAACCCATGCTTGTTCTCTCTTCTTTTCACATTCAGATAACTTCTCACAGGATAGGAAACAAAAGGTAAGAGAAGTGAAGAGCAATGAAGAAAATAATGCATACATTTTCTCTCCTTTTCTTCCTTTCCTTGCTCATTGACTTGTAATATATTGCTTTCTCTGGCTAAATTCTGCAAAGAACTTTCAAAGATGAGTAAAACATCATTCATGTTTCCAGTGCACTCTATTGAAAGTTGGGAATATAGTCTTATTACCAAATTAGTATGTACTAGCATTTTATGTGCCATTTTAGTGATTAGTGCAAAGTGCCAGGGAAAGAAAGATTTTACCTTCCTAATGGAGATCAGGTAAAGAATCAAGCAGAAAGAGAACATCTGAGCTGAGCACTGGAAAATAAGTAAGAATTTGTCAGTAATAAAAGTACAGAGAGGACCATTCCAGGCAAAGGAACAGCTTGCACAAAACACATGAAGTCATACAAATGAAAGGCTTTGTATCAGGATTGAAATCCAGGTGGGGTGTGGAAAGACTGTTTTTTCAGTAAAGAATGGTAGCAGATAAGATGGAAAAAACAGTACAAAATTTGCTTGAGTTGTGGTTGGTTGAGAAAAATTATCTGTGACTTGAAAATATCTTTTCTTCTAAAGAGTTTTGCTGACCAGTTTTTATCCATTCCTTTCTCTCACATTCTTTATCCTTAGTAAAATAAATACTTGTGGCTTATGAAATTCCTACAGGCAGGTGCTTGTTTTTGCATAACTCTCCCAGGAGCTTTGATTTGATTTCTTTGCATATAGGGCTTAAAAAAATTCTTGCAAGCTGATTCCAAGATTAGCATATAAGGTACTAATAAATGGTATTGCATATTTAAGACAAAATTAATAAATCCAGCTTTCTTACTGTTTTTCCCCTCACGTGAATTTGCTGTCCCTTAGCCAGTACTACTGTGAGAAGGGAAGGAGCAGGTAATAAGTCAGCATTTCCAAAGAAAAACAAAGTAAACATTTCCTCCCAGAAGGCCCATTTCGAAGTGGCATGAGCATCAGAGAAATGATTCTGGAATAGAGGAACAATTTGAAAATGGGGATGGGTGTTCAGAATTACTGCCACAGAAAGCATTTGGTAAAGGGGGATCAAAGTTGTCAGCTCAGATGTAAGCAACCAGGAGTTAAGATCCATGTGATAAGTACTTCACAGTGCTGATTATCCTCTCCCGCACGCCACCCTTTGGCCTATTCTATTTTTGGTGGGTTATAATCATCTATCTTGCAGACCTGCCTCCTACTTCTAATTAATTCCAGACTCCAATCTCAAGAGCCCATTTCCTTTCCACCTTCAAGGAGACTGATAAATATCAGAAGGCATTTGGCCACTTCAGCCTGTGACCTTTGAAGGAAAACCTTCTGTGATGCATTGATGCTGCTGGCTGGCAGGAGCCAGATGGGAAATAAACTGGTTCAGAGACTCAGCAATGGAACTACATTCTCAGAGGGGAGAGCAAAGAAACAGTCAAATATTAGGTTTTGGTGTTTGCTTTGCACTTTTGAGCCATGACCTGGTGGGGGTTGCTGTGGGGTAGGATAATAAGTGTATGAAAAGATAAAGTAGAAAAACTATCCTCAATTTGCTCTGCATCTGTTAGATATCAGGAATTTCCCAAACTAGTGTGCATTTTCTCTAATGAGGCATTCTTATTGGCTCAACATTTAAAGATTTCGAGATTTTTCAGTATGAATCTGCCTGGCATTTCTTATTTGCAAAGCGAGGGCCCTGGGATAGTCTGTTTCCAAGATCCTGTCTACAGATGTGACTAAGAACACTCCTCCAACATACATGTGTTTTTAGCAATCCAAAGAGAGAGGGTAAATTCTTATCTCTCAGAAGTTTCTGGAAAGTTTTATGTCCAGTTTCTTGTGCTTGAAAATGCCAGTTATCCACCAAACCCAATTTCCTTAATCAAAAACACCTACAAGTATAGTATTGAGCAAACAAAAAAATAACTTCTATGTATATTCATTCTCTGTTTTGTAGGAAAAAGAGTTCAAACTGATTATATTGTCAGGTGACTCATAGCATACTTAGTACTTTCCACAACTTCACTTATGGTCTTTCTTGGTCTCATGCACAGACATTCACACTCACATGTCCTCTACACACACACACACACACACACACACACACACAGCTATTCTAGGGAAGAGGGAAATAGCAATGACTAATTCAAATAATAAGGCAGTAGCAGATAGATATATATGTATATACATATATATATAGCAGATATATTTACATATACATATATACACAAATATATACACACATATATATACACATATTTTCTGTGTTTCAAGTTTTGTACCTAGACTAACTTCTATGAATTTACCCTTTTATGCTAATCAGAGCTTTAGGAAAACTGGACAATGAATTAGTATTTTCAGTAGTTTCTTATGGTCTGAATCTATCACCCAAATAGAGAAACAGGTATCTGTTCATGGTTGAATTTCATCTCTAATTTGCTAACCTTTTGGAACAGTTAATTTCATTAGAAATAACATTTTAATTGTAGCTCATCCTTTACAACAAAGTACTAAATGACAGAAAGAAAAGAATTTTGTTGTCTAATATGAAGAAAATAAGGAAAACAAAAATGAAAGGAAGGTGCTTGTTCCTTTCATTTTTGAAAGATAGTCAGGAAAGAAGATTAAACTTGCTGGTTAGTTTGAAGAAGGCAAATGGAAATGCCCACAATTGAGAAAAAAGGGACAAAAACAGAAAATCAGAATTTCAGTAGGAAAAAGCTTAAGTTGGACTTCAGGGATAAATTCAGAAAGATCAGTATTCAAAATGAGAAAAAATTAATGAAAAGAAGAAGAAGAAGAAGAAGAAGAAGAAGGAGAAGGAGAAGGAGAAGGAGAAGGAGAAGGAGAAGGAGAAGGAGAAGAAGAAGAAGAAGAAGAAGAAGAAGAAGAAGAAGAAGAAGAAGAAGAAAATGTTACAAATTGGCCGAAGTAAAAGTAATAAGAAGAAAACAAATCTCTTTTTTTAAAATCTACCTGTATATAAATTGAATAAAGTATGCAAATGAGGGAATGACAAGAAACACTAAAACCATATAAGATTCTGACATCACGAACACCCTTGCAGATAATTTAAATTGTGTCATCTAGACTTGAATTTAAATATATTTAGTATGGACTCTCTTAGGATTACAAAGAAATATTGATTGTGCAGTAAGCACTACATGATAAACACATGAAAAAACCTGAAAGTGCAATCTAATCACAAATATGTTTCAGGCAGTAGTGGATGCTGTGGTGTGAATGTTTGTGTCCTCCCAGAATTCATATATTGAAAACCTAACGTCCAGTGTGATGGTGGTAAGTGGTGGGGCCTTTGAGAGGTGATTGGGTTAAGAGTGGAGCCCTCACTTATGGAATTCATGCCTCTAAAAGTAAAAGAGGTCTGTGAAAGCTCCCTTGCCCCTTCTGCCAAGTGAGGACATAGCAAAAAGATGGCCATCTGGAAAGTGAGTCTTCATCAGACACTGAATATGGTAGCCCTCGGATCTTGGATTTTCCAGCCTCTGGAACCATGAGAGATAAATTTCTGTTGTTTATAAGCCACTCAATTTCTGGCATTTTGTTATAGCAGCCTGAATGGACAAAAACACTAGATAAATTTTTTGGAGGTAGTTTGTTGATATTTTACTAGTCAATGAGGAACATCTAAATCCTACTCTCTCTTCACTCCTCTTCATGCAAGGGTTCTCTGCAAAGCAAGTTCTTTTGGGGCAAATGAGTGGCTCAGTCGGTTGAGTGCCTGCCTTAGGTTCAGGTCATAATCCCGGGGTCCTGGGACCCAGTCCCGCAACAGGCTCCCTGCTCAGAAGGGAGCCTGCTTTTCCCTCTCCCACTCCCCCTGCTTGTGTTCCCTCTCACTGTGTGTGTCTCTCTGTCAAATAAATAAATAAATAAATAAATAAATAAATAAATAAATAAATAAATAGAGCTCTTTCAAAGGGAAATAACAGCCAACTGGGAAATGAAATATCTTGGCAAATAGCTGGTAACTTCCAATGGATGTATCTGGTGAAGACTCTATTAGAAACTGGGAATCAAGTCTAAATGAGCCATTCTGCTTACAGCACCCTGTGAGATTACTTGTTTTAATGATTTTAGCAGATGCACCCCAGCTTCAGGCATGGAAGTTGAGTAATGCACAGGGAGAGACTGTGACTCTTGTACCCTGTGCAGATAGGTTCTACCTCATTTGCCTACTTAGGGGCACAGAGAACAAAACCAGAATGTATGTTTCATGGCTGTTGACCTTTAAAGGTCAGTAATCCAACACACTAGTAAAATGCCACCTCCACCCCCCATCTTTCTAAACTCATAGAGAATATAAATGTCTTCTCTCTATGCACTGGGGTCAAGGCACAGGGAGAAGATAGTCAGCATTGCTTACCTATACAGTAAATTAGAAAAAAGAGATTGAACATAATAAATAGAGAGAAATAGTATAGACCAAGACATGAGAATGAAAGTGGTATATTTAGGGAAGCACCCACAGGTCAAATTCCCTGCAGAGCCCTGAAGACATAGCAGATAATCTGCCTTACAGGTAAACACACACTGTGTGTGTTGAGTGACTGCAAAACAACCATAAAAGGCTATTTGTTGGGGCCCATGGATGGCTCAGTAGGTTGAACATTTGACTTTTGATTTCAGCTCAAGTCATGATCTCAGGGTCATGGGCTTGAGCCCCGCCTCCGGCTCAGCACTTAGTCTGATTGTTCCTCTCCCTCTGCCCCTCTCCCCAACTTGTACACTCTCTCTCAAATGAATAAATAAAATCTTTAAAAAAAGAGACTATCTGTCTCCCTAAAATTGTCATTTCTGTTCAGTGAATTTTTGATGCTCCTTTACTGCCACTGTTAGAGTTTTCCTGTGTACATATCAATGGAGAAGTTTGCCCTAAATATAATGCAAAATTCAAGCTAGCATTTCCAAACATTTAGATTTAAAGGGTCAGGAAAAAATCAACAATAAAGATATTGGGGGGGTAATGACATAGGTGGTTACCTACATTTTATTATAAGGAGTACATTAAAACAAATTTGCATATAATAACATCATTATGATGTAATGAGCAATGGGTATTATTACATAAGACTGATGAATCACCGAACTCTACCTCTGAAACTAATAATATACTATATGTTAATTAAATGAATTTAAATTAAAAAAATAAGAGTTGAGGGGCACCTGGGTGGCTCATTCATTAATCATCTGCCTTCGGCTCAGGTCATGATCCCAGGGTCCTAGGATCGAGCCCCACATCAGGCTCCCTGCTTTGCAGGAAGCCTGCTTCTCCCTCTCCCACTCCCTCTGCTTGTGTTCCCTCTCTTGCTGTGTCTCTCTCTGTCAAACAAACAAACAAACAAACAAACAAATAAATAAATAATAAATCTTTAAAAATAATAAGAGTTGAAAATGGGGGGAAATAATAAGATCATTATGGAATGGATATTTTACTGTGGATAGAATTAGTCCATGAATTTATATGTGGATGAGTTGATAAAGTTTTCCCTAGATAGTTGGACTTTGCTTTTTGCTGTATATATATATATAGTATAAACAGTATCTATCTTCTTTTTCAAACTGAGGAGCAAAATAGGATCAACAGAAAATCATGAGTAAAGTAAACATCAACTAGATAAAAAGTCTTTTAGTCAATGAAAGGGCTTTTTCTTGGAAGTTTTTAGCCAAATACTTCCCAGATTATTTAAGAAATAAAATGAAATCTCAAAGATACTCATGATGTTTAATCATTAATGATAGGTCAATGAATGGTATCTTGATGTTAAAGAAAGAAAATCTGGCAGAGACTCTTTCTATAAATCATAAATTAAATAGTACTTGAGAATTCAAAACCAGTTGGTCGATTTTCATGCTTCTGGAAAAATTTATTTTAATAAAAAATCAATCTGGGAGCACCTGGAGCATCAAATGTTAAGTAGCAGTGAATACAGATTTGTCAGAAACAATTGTTCTCAAATAACTAAATTTTGTCTCTGTCTAAATAATTTACTTTGTAAATGGGGAAGAACTGGCACAAGTAAACAGCATCCACTTCTATTTTAATAATATATGTTAAAATATATCAAAATAATTATAGAAAAAATATGGTCAAATTGAACAGAATGACACTTGTATCACAAGTTTCCAATTGCATCTTACACATGTAGAAATCATTGAAATTTATCCAAAATACATACAAAAAGTGATGTCAGTATCTCTAACAAGGTACAATATTGAACAAAGATTACAGATTTCTTTAAAACTTCATTTCACTAAATTTTAAAACAATATTTTGTACATTTATAATTCTTTTCTTTCCATGAAACAATTGAAATCAAAGCATAATTACAAAATGCTTTTTAACTTCACAAATCTATTATTTTAGTATCAATTGGTGAACAGTACTGATGAATTGGTTTGCATAGATGCTGATATTATTCTGGGTATAGAACGCTGGGAGAAACATGAATGATACCACAAACTGTAATTTTTATTTATTTTTTATTTAGTGCTTTCTTTGAATGTATCAGTCCTCAAAATTCTCACATCTATTTTATTTATTCCCATATCCACTGGTCTTAAAACCAATCCATATTTTACCTCCTGTGATCCTGTCTCCCACTGGTAATATTTTACACTTGGATAGAACACTTGAAAAATGCTAAAACCATTACATATGTAGTCTCCCCAACCTCTCTGCTGTTCTCTCCATTTTACAGATTTTATGTAAATGGGTCTCTGAAGGGTTGAATTGGCTTGGCCAAATTCACATCCTAATAATGTGATATGGTATTTATTTGGGGTCTTCTTATTAGAACCCTGTTGCCCTGCCAGTTCATCCCATTGAGCTAATTTAAGCCTTGGTCTTGGAGATAGAGGAGGGAAGGGAGGAAGGCACGCTTCCAAATGAAACTTGGGGTTCTGGAGGAACCTGCCCAGTCCATATTTTATCAGTTCACAGGTGCCACCTAGAGGTAAGGAAAATGGAAAAATAAAAACGGCACTGTTTTCCACTTTTGTCTTAAAAGAAATATCCATTTCAGAGAGAAAAGAAACAACTGTTGTCCAAATTCTTACCTTCAAGGTATAAAATATCACAATTGAAATAAAGATTATAGAAAGAAAAATTATTGAATAGATTTTTATTAACTGTTAAATTCTCTTCACTGAATGTTTACTTTTAACTTTTCTTTCATCCAAGTGTGTGTTTGCTTGGTTCATTTTTAAGATCTCTGATACACAAGTTTTAACCAATTTCTTCTTTTTTCTCAAATTGAAGCTTCTTTCCCTATTTGTTGAAGTGTCTACTCTCTGTGTCATTTATATCTGTTCTGTCCCCTTATGTTTGTTTTGATGTGTCTTTTAAAAGAACCATATGCTATTTCACTTTATATGTATCTTGAATCAACTCTTCATAACTCCAGATTCCTCTAAGTACATGGCTTTTTGGTGCCCAAACTTGTACTTTTAACATTGTAAAAGCATGAGCACTATAGAACATAGGATAAAAATTCTTTTTTTTTTAAAGATTTTATTTATTTGACAGAGAGAGACACAGCGAGAGAGGGAACACAAGCAGAGGGAGTGGGAGAGGGAGAAGCAGGTGGAGTGAGGAGCAGTGAGCCCATGTGGGGCTGGATCCCAGTATCCTGGGATCATGACCTGAGCCAAAGGCAGATGCTTAACAACTGAGCCACCCAGGCATCCCTAGAATAAAAATTCTTAAAGAGACTTTTATCAATTTGTCCGGATTAACTACTCAATGTCAACAACTTTAACTTCCCATATGAGTTATTAGAACGTGTAAATACTAACCCGAATATGAGAAACTGTTTATTTTGAAATAAAATTGAAAACTTAAACTTAAAGTTCTGATTAGAAGTACAATGATAATGAGCAAAAGATTTATTTTAAATGGTGACTCAGCATTTCTTTCTTTTGCTTCTTAAACAAAGGAATTACTTTACAGTAAAGAATGCGAAGTGCCCTCATCATAGTAGAGTTGGGTGAACTGTTCATAATGTTTGCTCATGCGTTAACAATCCAGATCAAGATGCAGACCACTTCTAGCACCCCAAAGGCTTCCTATGTTCTTTCCCATTTAATATTGTCTATCAGTGGGAACTACCATTTTGATTTCTAGAGCCATACGTTTAGTTTTGCCTATTACTGAATTTCATAAAAATTGGGTCCTAATGAATAGCTTCTATTGTGTCTGACTTTTGTGCTCAATATTTTACATGTGAGATGTAACCATTTTGTTTCATGTGGTTGTGGACAGTGCATTCTTACAATGTGTAATATTTTGAAAGCGGAAATCATGACTCAGCGTTTACATTATTTGTAACAAAAAATGAGAAAGATAATATATGTTAATATTGCTATGTTAATATATATATGCTAAACAGTTTATGATAATAAAATCTTGGAATTAAGAAAACATATTTTACAAAAGCACTTTTAACATGATGCTCTTGCTTTGTGTTTCATTTTCTGTTGTTTTATAATTTTCTTTGTATTATTGTAATAAAGTACTTCCTATTTTGCTTACTTTCTCTCTCATTACTAAAGTTATTATTTTCATTTTTCTAGGAGAAACTATGAAAGAATTGATTGTTCCCCTGAGTTCTAGTTAAGATTTACTTTCATTTATAAAATGAGATGTTCTTTATATGTTGTTTATGTGTAGTAGTTACAATACATGAAATTATCAGTGATTAATTAACTAAAGGATAAAAGAAAATAATTACTTCTAGTTTTCATAGCTGGATTGTAACTGAATTCTTAACATGCATTATGAGAATTATTTAACATACTTGTTAGACCGTAAGAAATACCAATATTCAAAAAAATCATTCTGATATAAAACGACAATGACTAACAATCCAGACAATATTACTGATGAAACCTTATTGTCAAAGATAAAAACTATTATAATGAACAAATAAAAACTTAGACTTGATCAAAATGAGGGAAAAATAAGACAGATTATGCTTTAAACTGCACACAGTTCAAACTTTGACCCAAGAAAATTAAACTATGCAGAAAAGAATTTCCTAAAAATTTACTCAAAATGGGAGAAGTTATATTTGGTAAAATTAGATGTCATTTAATAAATTGATAAATGTTTTATTGCAAAATACATTCAGAAAATAGTTTATCCAGAAGAATGTTTTACAAACTTCAGGTAGGAAAAATTGTAAATTACCAATCAGAAATTAGTTACAGAGCAAACAACTAAAACCTGCTTATAATCAGCATAACTGGTGAAATGTTTGTTTTACGTAACAAAAGTGTAAGTTTAGACTAAGTTTGGTTTGTACAGCAATACTGAAAAGACCCAACCTCCTTTTATTTTAGTGCTCCCAAGACTTGTAGTAGTCGTATATTTTATTCTTCAGGATGATAAAATAGCTGTTGATTCTCCAGTAATCCCGGCCATATACAAGGTAGAAAAATAGAGAAGGAAAAAGACACGACAAAAACCAAAGCAACATTCTAGCTAAGTCTATCCCTTGAAAAGAGTTCTCTCGTAATGCCATTCTAGCTAAGTCTATTCCTTGAAAAGAGTTCACCCGTAATGCCCCTCTGTATCTTCCTCTTATATTTCATTGGCCGGAACTAGATCGCATGGCCACTTTTAGCTGCAAGAGGGGCTGGACAAATGAATAGTGCAGTTTTTCCATCTGGATGATAGAGGAGTGCAGAGGAGAAGGGGACTCTGAATGATTCGGGGCAAGCATTTCAGTGCCTACTATGTGGTTCCACTGTTCTCTTTGGAAATTTGAACAAAGGATTAAATTGGCCTAATTTTTCCTTACATTAAAAAAATTGTATTAAAGTTTGAATATTTTTTTCTAAATTTCTTTTATAAACAGAGTAAAAAAAATATTCACATTTCAAAGTGGCAGTGTAGACACTTCTGCTGGTCCAAATGATGGGCACAAAATGGGGACAAGGTTCTAAACATTTGCTAACCATTAAAAAAAAAGCAGGATCTGAAACTTGTTGAGTGATAATCAATAAAATTACACTGAGCTTCAGAATCCATGAAAGCAAAGTATTTAGAGAAACAGTGGAAGCCATGGTAGATTGTCTTCCCATAATAATGCATCAAATATTGATCGAGGGCTATTAATTTCTCCTGAATGCTAATTATCTTTTAATTTTGTAGCTGTTTAGTGCCCTGTATCTTGCGTACATGGAGTTGATATTTTGTTTAGTTTTCTTGTTTGTGACAAACTCAACTCAAGCTTGTATGACTTGTTTTGTTGACTTTCTCCATGTTGACATACGCTGCTATCTCAAGTTTTCTGTTTGTTTTGCTTTCATGACACCTTGCAAGTAAGTGATGGTAGAAAGATAATAATTTTATTTCCTTAAAATTTTTATAATTTTTATCTTTATTCTATCCTTAGAAGCCGTTCAATTTTCTTTTGTTAAGGACATGATGTTCTGTACTAATCTATTTCTAGCTGGTGTTTCTATTTTAAGGTCTCTGGGACTCGTTTCTGCTACTGGCACCCATAGAGAGAAGCAGAGTATTTCTTTACCTAATTTCATAGCAAGTCATTAAATCTTCTTGAGATAGTTTTGAAAGATGTATTATTTCCTATATTGATGTTCATAGATGTGCACTATTGATATTGAATTTAATAAAATTTGAAGAAACATATGAGGAAGTATTCTTTTCTTAAATTCTAGTGACACCTAATAAAAATCATATGCATGCATAATAACAGTATTTGGTTTAAATAATCACTATTTGAAAGGATTATTGAGTTCATAGAGTCAAATCGATTTTACAAAAATTTCTTTTTTTTACTGCTGACAGATTTTTTATTTTACCGCAAGCAATGAGGGGCCTTTATTATATATGAAGGGTTTTTTTCCCCCTAAAGCATTAATTAGAGGAAACATTCTGACATTAAATAATATGGCTTTCATATTACTACTCATTTGAACGTTTGTAAAAATGACATTACATATATAAAGATTTATGTTTTTTCCAAAGGTCAATGAATCCAGAACCTGGTAAGAATATGAATGAATTTTAGGGATTTTAACAAAAACTATTAATATATGCCTTGTCACTTCCAGGATTCATTCTGTATCTGAGGCAGCATTAAATACCAAGTGACGTCCTTTCATAGATCCAGTAAGAAGTAACATGGAAAAAAGTAGGGGAAAAAAAAAGAAGCAAAAACTAGAATTGTTTCAGGCACTCAAGGGCTACAGCTTAAATCTTGCATTCAGTGAAAAGTCCCAAATGTCCTGCTTGTGTGATGAGTCCTTAGAATATATATTATGAATGTGTTTATGTGCTCATATGTGTATGTGAGAGCATGTGGGTGGTAAACATAGGGGTTTTGTGTGCATAAGGGACCTGGGGCTTTAAAAAAAAAGTGGTTAGGTATACTAGGGAAGATGGTCATCCTCCAGTGCCAGGCTATCAAGATGCATAAATCACCTATTAAGCCTCCAAACAATGTTTTGGTTGGTAAAGAACCACAGCCTGGGAATTCACAACTTGGGAAGAAAGATCAGTAGGATACATAATGGTTCATTCCTTCATTTACCCAACAAATAGCTGCAAGGGTATAGCAAGGAAAAAGTTGACAAAATTCCTACTATCCTGGGCTTAGATTCTAGTGGGGGTTGCAATCATTAAGACAAACAATCCAAATAGACTGTGTATTAGATGATGATACATTCTATGGAAAAAACATACAGCAGAGAAGGGAAGAAAGGAGAGTGGACTGAGAAAAAGTAGTTGTAATTTTAATTAGAGTGATTATTTAAGTCTGCAATGAAAAGGTGGCATCTGAGTAAAGCTCTGAAAAAGGTAAGGGAGTAGGCTTTGCTGGTATCTAATGAAGAGAATTCTAATAAGAAGAAAAAGGTTCAAAAGCCCTATGTAGAAGCAAGCCTTGAATAATGGCTAAGTGGTCAGTGTGATAAGAGAGGCAATAGGAAAGGCATTGGGTGGTTTTGAGTAGAGAAATGAAATGACCTGATCTAGCAGGTCATGCTCACTCCTTTGTTAAGAGTATTCTGAAGGAAGGCAAGGGCATAATAAGAGGTATGGGCTAAGACAGGAGAGTACTGATAGAGACCATGATGGCTTGAGCCAAGGTGGTAGCAGTGAGGAGTGGCTGTACTCCGAAAATAGAGTGAACAGGATTGCTTAACTGAATACACATGGAATCCAGGAGGATACCAGAGTTTTTGGTGTGAGCAAGTGACAGGATTTTGTCATTTACTGAAATGGATAGGTTGTAGGAGTCATAGATTTGGGGGCAAAGATCAGAAGTTCAGTTTTGAACATATTATATTTGAATGCCTATTAGACATTAAAGTAGAGATACCAATTATCAGTTGGATATGTGGTCAAAAGTTTGAAGGAAGGGATAGAGAAATTGACTGGAAATATTTATTTGGAATCTAAATATCAATTATAAAGATACCATTCAAAGCCTTGAGGTGGGAAGAGTCATGAAAATAGCTAAAAGTCAAAAAACAGGAAAATTTGAACACTAAATGATATTTAACATTTGTTTGTCCCCAGAGTTTCAGGTTAAAGAGAAATATTTAATAATAAATAATATATTAATAAAATAATAAATATTAGCAGAAATGAATAATATAGTAATATGTAAATAATAAATCAAGTAAAAAGTCTCTATATGATACTATAGCAGTCATTCAGAAAACTAGTTGTTATTTATTGTTAAAAGTATTTTGGGGGGAACCTGGCTGGCTCAGTTGGAAGAGCATGTGACTCTTGATCTCAGGGTCATGAGTTTGAGCCCCACATGGGTTGTAGAGATAAATAAATAAAAACTTAAAAAAATTATTTTTTATTTACATATAGTTGACATACAGTGTTACATTAGCTTCAGGTGTACAACATAGTGATTGAACAAGTCTATACTCTGTTCACCATAAGTGTAGCTACAGTCTGTCTCTGTACAACACTATTAGAATACCAATGATTATGTTCCTTAGGCTGTATCTTTCATCTCCATGATATATTCATTCCATAACTGGAAGCCTGTATTCCCACTCCCTTTCACCCCTTTTGCCCATTCCCCCCCAACTAACTGACAACCACCAATTTGTTGTTTTTAGGAGACAAAAAAGGTTTTGAGGAAGTTTCTCAAAATACTAAAAGCAGAACTACATCTAATCAAAATATTTTATTTTGGACATTGCTACTATAAACACAGGGGTGCATATACCCCTTCAGGCAGCAATGTCCACAATAGGTAAACTGTGGAAAGAGCCAAGATGTCCATTGACAGATGAATGGATAAAGATGTGGTATATCAATCTATATATATATATAGAGAGATATATGTATATATACCTCTCTCTATATATATGTATACACACACACACACACATACACACACACACACACACACACACACACACACACACTGGAATATCATGCAGCCATCAAAAGGAATGAAATCTTGCCATTTGCAACAACGTGGATGGAACTGGAGGGTGTTATGCTGAGCAAAATAAGTCAATCAGAGAAAAACATGTATCATATGATCTCAATGATATGAGGAATTCTTAATCTCAGGAAACAAACTGAGGGTTGCTGGAGTGGTGGGGGTGTGGGAGAGATGGGGTGGCTGGGTGATGGACACTGGGGAGGGTATGTGCTATGGCGAGTGCTGTGAATTGTGCAAGACTGTTGAATCACAGACCTGTACCTCTGAAACAAATAATACATTATATGTTAAAAAAAAAAAAA
>NW_027397068.1:67259589-67407519 GCF_003265705.2 Callorhinus ursinus | reverse complement strand
ACACACACATACACACCACATCTTCTTTATCCATTCATCTGTAGATGGACATCTTGGCTCCTTCCGTAGTTTGGCTATTGTGGACATTGCTGCTATAAACATTGGGGTGCACATACCCCTTTGGATCACTACATTTGTATCTTTGGGGTAAATACCCAGTAGAGCAATTGCTGGGTCATAGTGCAGCTCTATTTTCAACTTTTTGAGGAACGTCCATGCATTTTTCCAAATTTTTTTTTGTTTTAAAGAAACAAAATGCACCAGCTTGCATTCCCACCAGCAGTGTAGGAGGGTTCCCCTTTCTCCGCATCCCCACCAACATCTGTCATTTCCTGACTTGTTAATTTTAGGCATTCTGAGTGGTGTGAGGTGGTATCTCATAAATTTATTTTTATTTGAACATATTTTCCCCTTTTTTTCTCCTCCAGCCCCAAAGCATTCCTCTTCTCCTACCTCCTCTGAGACCTTATTTCATACTTTAATATTTTAATTCATCACTTGATTCTTTCCAATCAGCATAATTCTCTCTTTCCCTCCCTCCCCTTTCCATTCTTTCTCTCTACCTCCTTCTTTATGTGTTTAGTCCCACCCACCCCAATACACACATACCCTGGAACTTTTTTTTTTTAATTTTATTTATTTGAGATAGAGAGAGCAGGAGCAGGGGAGGAGAGAGAGGGAGAAGTAGGCTCCCCACCGAGCAGGGAGCATTACGCGGGACTCAATTCCAGGACCCCAGGATCATGACCTGAGCAGAAGGCAGACGCTTAACAAACTGAACCACCCAGGCACACGATGCCCTAGAACTTTAGCCTCCTCTCTACTTTTTTTTTTAGACCTGCATTCATAATAGGTCTTTGGAAATAGTAATCTACATTTGCTGTTGTAACTCTCCTACTTTCTTGTTAATCACAATTTACTGTCATTTTGCTTCTACCTCAATCCACTGAAACTTGCCATCAGTGCAAATGACCTTCCTTGTACAAAAGCCAATAGATCAGTTTTTATCATCTTATTTTATTTTATTTATTTATTTTTGAGGCTTTGCCCATTTCTGTCAGTCTCTTCCAACTTCCTCTTGCCTTGATTTGTATCATAGCATCAAATCTTCATTCTCTTCCTACCTAACAGTCCTTTCCTTGTTTTTAAATTACTGTTGTAGTTGTTTCCTCTCCATTTAACATTTATTTAAGTACTGAATTTCTTTGAGGTTCTTTCTCTAGCCCTGTTGACCTTTTCATCTTCATGCCCTCTTTTGACCACATATTCATTACCTGTGTACATCTTTGAAATCTGTTCCTTCTTTTATGTTCCTTATCTGGGATATTGGCATGTCCATTCACAACTCAAACAAACAAAAAACTAGGAAGGATTAGAAACCCTGCATATCCTTGTGTGATACTGTGATTTATAATAAGGAATATATAATTGGTCCTCATCATGTTTCCAGGCACACAGATCTTAAAACTCTCCCAATTTTCAATATAAAAGCCAGAGAAGCCTCTTTGGTATAATACTTAGTTTTGTTCCCAGTTCCTGAAATAGCTCCAGAGCAATACAAGGAAAGTGGATGTTTTTTTGTTATTCATAACAAGCCCCTTTCAACCACACCTGTTTATGCTAATGCTGTGACAATTAGAAAGTCACTAAAGAGGAGGGCTGGTTGCCAGGGGAACCAAGGGAGTGATTAGAGGGTTGGGATTAGGAGACTCCAGGTTGGTGAACACAGGACATGATGGGAGGATAGTGCACCCAGAACAGGCAGAGAAGCTTCGAGCCCTTTCCATATAACTTGCAATATGCAGGGTGCCTGGGTGGCTCAGTTGGTTAAGTGTCTGCCTTCGGCTCAGGTCATGATCCTGGAGTCCAGGATCGAGTCCCGCATCAGGTTCCCTGCTCAGCAGGGAGTCTGCTTCTCCCTCTGACCTTCCTCTCTCTCATGCTCTCTACCATTCTCTCTCTCTCTCAATAAATAAATTAAAGAAAAAAAAATCTTAAAAAAAATTGCAATATGCATTTTTTCCATGTGACTCTTTCTAAGTTATATCTTTTTATAATAAACTGGCAATCCAGAAAGCAATGTTTCTCTGAGTTTTGTGAGCCGCTCTAGAAAATTAACTGGACACAAGAGGGGGTTGTGGGACCCTTTGATTTATAGCTAGAAGCACAGGTAACAGCCTGAACTTGCTAACTGCATCTGAAGGGGGTCTGAGAACAGTCATAAAAAACAGAACCCTTAACCTGTGAGATTGGAGTCTTTCTCCAGGTAGATAGTGTCATGCAGAATTGAATTAAATTGTGTCACAACTGCTGGCAACATATACTCCCAAACCTCTTCTTCTTTTAATATCTTTTATTTGAATGACTAGAACCCCTTTGCACAGAGCAATCCAAACATAAAATCTGAAGAGTACTGAAAAATCTATTATATATATTTTTATAACTCCTATATCTTCTTGGTGAAACTTGCTTGAAATGGAAACTTCTGCACTCCCAGTCTCTCTTACACTACTCCATTTTTCAACATAACATACAATTTACTTGTTATTTTTATTATTTGTTATCTATAAAGTGTAAGGTTCCCAAAGACAAAGACATTTTGTCTATTTTAGTCACTGAAGTATCTTAAGCATCTAGACCCTAGCCCTAACCCTAACCCCAACCCTAACCTGACACATTTTAGTCACTCAATAAATATTTGTAGAGAGTGAATCTGTATAAAGAATGAATATTTGTAGACTGTAGAATGTGTGGTGTAAATACATTCTTTTCTCAGTTGCTCTCACAGCTTACACTTCTTTGAGATTGTGGGTGCTTATTAAATATCTGTTGAATGAATTGATGACAAGTAAATAACTCAATTTCCATAAACAAAATTTCCAGGGACTCCTTGGTGCCATGGATTTTAAGTGAGATAAACTAAGACATAACAGCCATCATAAACTACAGAAATTATACTACAATTGTAGATTTTGTCATTTCCACTTGAATTTTATTTCCAATAAGCAATAGATACTCTGTCATCAGTAACTGTCTCATCTATACGTGGTGCTAATAAATACCCCAAACATTTTCATGGAAGACTTAGGTATGTAATTTCACTCTATCCTTTGAACCGGATTATAAATGAAGTCTTATTTTGTTAAATATGCACCAAATTTTGGTTTTACAAACTTCATCCATAAATTAGCCAGATATGTTTTACTTTGAGTGATCAAAGGTTTGGATATGAGAAATTATTATTATTATTATTATTATTATTATTATTAAGAGAGTATGCATGCACTAGTGGAGGGGAGGGGCAGATGGAGAGAGAGAATCTTAAGCGGGCCCCATGCCCAGTGTGGAGCTGGTCGTGGGGCTCCAACTCATGACCCTGAGATCATGACCTGAGTTGAAACCAAGAGTCAGACACTTAATCAATTGAACCTCCCAGATGCCTTGAGAAATTATTTTTTTGACAATTCTTCATATTATTTGAACAATAAACTTTATTTAAATTATAACATATGTGACCTTTCTAAATCTGCTAAGTCATTTATCATAATTATTTGTCAAATGGAATGACCATATAGTCTGTCATCCAATTTGGGACATATTTAAGAGTGATAGAAGGCACAAGTAATTATTCTGGGGTTTCTTAGATTGTCCTGAAGGAACAGAGATGTCAGATAACTTATTGTTAACTCATTTCATTTGCATTTCAATGTCTATGATAAGATAATAGCACAGTTCAATAACACAATGGTTTTCATATAAACCATTATAAGCAGGAAGAATAATTGATGATTTTCATGTTTTATTTCAACCAAAATATAATAAATATGATCTTCTCAGAATAGCTTACCATGCTATCTCAAGTGATTAAAATATACATATGATATTTTTAACAAATGATTTAATTTAGTTTATAAAAATAAATTTATCTAATTCAAGTTATGATAGGTACTTCAGGACCCAAGAACAGTATGGGACTACTAAGGCACAATGTTTTGTGAGAATGGTAACATTTTATTGCCTTTATTTTTGTGTAAATGGTAGAAATCAAACTGATGAAATGAGTAAGTTTTTAGAGGACAGATATTTTAAGAGACGTGAGTCCATTCAGAATATATGAAGCAGGGAACAGTGTTGCAGAACAGTGTAAAATAGAGGAGATCCATGTCATTTGTTGTCCAAAGGGAAAAAGTGACAAGGACAATTCTGATTGATTTCATAGTTTGCTAGTTCTTAACTCCGTCTACAGTTAAATACTATTAATCATTAAGAAAGACATTCTTTATAATTCACTTCTCTTTTTGCTTACACAAATCTTGCTTTAAAGAGCAAAAAGTTACGTTTATTCAATTCTTTAAATTTTAACATACTGCTTTCTATTTCTACAGGTTTGATTGCATTTATCTTCACATGTCAGTTCTGCAGATAGTTGAAGAAACATAGTAAGTGCTAGATAACTGAAATAAAATGGAATGACTCCATTTGATCTGCTTATACCTGATCAGATTACATTAGGAATTCTTGAGTAGTTGTCTGTAGCTGTCTTTCTTTTTTTTTTTTGTAGCTGTCTTTCAACAACATGCTTGATTAATGATTAAAAAGATAATGAAAATGCATATTCTAACCTCTATTTATGGTACTCAATATGTTAAAAGTGGATTCTTCCCCCAAAGAATTCCTAATTTTTGGTTCCTTAATATTATAAAGTGAAACACAGTCTAAAGGACATTTATTTTTCTGGGTCAAAGGTATAACCCATACTTGGGCTAAGTTGAGAAAAATGTAGACAAAATCCTCCAAAAACAATGTAATTAAAATAGAATTATGTTGGGGCCCCTGGGTGGCTCAGTTAATTGAATGTCTGACTCTTGGTTTTGGCTCAGGTCATGATCTGGGCTTCGAGGGGATCACCTGGAGGGTAGGATTCCCTGCTTAGTGGGGAGTCAACTTCTCTCCCTCTGCCCTTCCTTTGACTAGAGTGCACTCGCTCTCTCTCTCTCTCAAATAAATAAATAAATTTTAAAACATAGAATTATATTAGTTTGAGTTAAAAGAATTTAAGTTGCAGGTATGCTCAAGACTAATGGAGAGATACTGACTAATTTAGAGAGCAAAAACGCATATGTAATTTAAGATGGAAACTTCACATGGCATGTTAATATAAAAAAAGTAACTTATGAAAGAATAGTATTCAATGTTCATAAAAAAGAGGGAATAAAGAAAATTTGATAATGGATAGAATTCAGAAAAGGTGGAAAATAATAATAGAAAAATCAGGATAAATAGCAATGAGGAGAGTGGAAATAAATCCATATGCATCATGAATAAGATAAATGTAAATAAACCAAACTGACTTATTAAATGATAGTGATTGTCTGATGAGATTTTTTAAATCTAGCTATGTGCTCTTAAAAATAGGAAGGCGCTGAAAGCTTAAAAATAAAATAATAGAAGAAGATACATCAGGCAAATAATCATCAATGGAAAATTGGTAGAGACCCATTAAAAACAAATTAAACTTTGAAAGAAAAGGAAATTTTTGGCTTAAAAATATTTAGTACATATTAGAAAAAGAACAATTAAACAGAAAGAAACAATAAAATGATAAATGTGTGTACCTAATATCACTGTTAATTAAGCAAAAATTATTAGTATTACAATGAGTTGTTGAAAAATCCTAACAGAGGATTGTATAATAACACTTTCTGAAATATCAAGTAAACAAATATGGCAAGGTTTAGAAAATTTGCAAAACACCATTAACAAACTATCTCATGACCATATACAATCCTACAAACAATAATCAGAGTGAACACATTCTTTTCAAACACTAATGGAATATTTGCAAAATTTAAATGTGTACTGAGCCAAAGACATGTTGTTGTATATTGGTTTGATATAATTTTAAATCTACTTGTTTATGACAAAAATAAAATTTTTCTTAAGAGTACAGTTGTTTTGATTAAGAGTGAAGTAAGCCGTGACAGGCTATCATTATCTCATTTGTTGTCATTGATAAACTCTCATTAGTTCAGCTGTTGAGGGACCCTGCTGGGGGCTTATCAATAAAAACATGAGGAAGCAACAATGGCAAGGAGACATTTAGACTGTAAATACCCTGAGTTTGTGAGAATTGTCTGAGGTTGGGTCCAGGTAAGGTGACTCTTTGCTGGTCTAAATAGCTCTCCTGAAGACCTTGGGTCAAGTAACTGCTGCCGCAGTAAAAGGCAATTCTTTTATTGGTAGTGGTGAAAACCAGCAGTGGCCCACTAAGGAGATCCTCTCGCCTGTCAACACCGGGGTGGTTGTGCCCTGGCAACAGCCAACTTTTACTTTTGTGCTGGCAACTGGAGGTCAGCTTTTAATTGGTTAAGCCTCTCTCTTCAGTACCAACTCATATAAAGATAGACCTCAACCAAATTTGGACTTTATTCCTTTCATTTCCTCTTGCCTGGAACAACAGTGTGATTAATCTATCATTGGTTTGGAGTGTGTTATTTCTTTATTGGCTTACTAAGAGGCATTATCCTGTATGCTATTGCTTGTGAAACTCCCTCAGTAAAGATGTATTAATAAATTGTTGGCAAAGACAAAGTCTGAGCATTAATTTGCCCCCCCGAAATAAAACACATATCTTCATAACTATTTGGGAATTCTAACCATTCAGAGCTAATTCTGTGATCTAAAATCAATTAAGATAAGAATTACAAAATAACAGAACTTTGGCATTTCTATAATACTTATAAATAGCCATACTTATAAAAAGCTAGTTGGTCAAAAAGGACATCAAAATGTAAATAAGAAATGCAGAGCCATGGGCAAGATTGCATTTGACTTAAATGTTTACATTGTTTTTCTAAAAAAATGAAAGAAAAGTTAATGGGCCAGGTATCTGATTTCAGAAATTAGAAAAAGAACAATGAAATAAATCTCCAGGAAGTTGAATAAAGAAAATTATAATTCTGGTGTGCACAGATTTGAAATAGAAAACCAAGTTATATTAAAAAGTATTAATAATCCATTTACAGATGGTTTTTTTTAAAAGACTAATAAAATAGATAAAACTCTGGAAATTAATCAAAAAACAAATTCAGCAATGGTGAGATACTTGAATCTCTACAAATTCCAAAACATTATGTTGGCTTGTCAATACACATAAAAAAAAGAAGTAATCTCAGTCTTTTTTTTTTTTTTAAAGATTTTATGTATTTAAGGAAGAGAAAGAGAGAAAGGGAGAGCATAAGTGGGGAGAGGGGCAGAGGGAGAAGGAGAAGCAGACCTTTTGCCCCACTTGGGGATAGATCCCAGGAGCCTGGGATCATGACCTGAGTCGAAGGCAGACATTAACTGTTAGAGCCACACAGCCACCCCAAAATAATCTCAGTCTTAAGTGAAGTGTTCCAGAGAGTAAAAGTGAAAATTCTTTCTTATTTAAGTGAAAGTTCTTATTTTATCTCATGAGGTTAGCATATGCTTCTTACTCGAATCAGTTAGGTACAATATGAGAATAGAGAAGTAATGATGAGTTTCATTTTGAACATGACACACAATTCTATTTAAAATCTTGGCAAATTAAATAAAACTATATATGAACAAGCATCTCTCTCTCTCTCTCTCACACACACACACACACACACCCCTATAGAAAGCATAATTAAGTGGAATATATCCAGGAAATGAAAGCTGTTGGTTGTCATCCTCAAATTCCCTTAAAAATACAATTTTAAAAAGGAAATATGTAGTCAACCTCAACAGATACATAAAAATACTGGATAAAACTTATAACTCATAATGATAAAAGAATCAACATTTTAGCAAACCAGCAATAAAATGGAATTCCCTTGAATTTCCTTGAATGAAAGGGTAAGGATTTTTTTTTTCAAAATTTTTTTCTGAAATGTCACAACAAATTGTGAGGTTAAAATGCATTTTCTTTAAATTTAGGAATAATAAAAACAAATCTGCCTTTATGGCTTTTATCTGTTAGAATATTTAGGCAACAAAATGATAAAAAAAAGATTCAAAAGTTAAAATAATTAGAATAAACAAAACTGTCACCATCTAAACTTTTATGAATGAATTAATAAAAGTCCCTTTCCTGCCATTTTTCCATGTCTGAAACTCACTCCATAGATATTTTCCTTATCATTTGAAAGTTAAAAAATTTTTTTGAGAGCTTTAAGCTGGCCAGCTAAAAGTGTTATGATAGCCAAGGGTTTGATCAATAAATCTCTTCCATTTCAAAAGCAAGATCTCCAACAGGCAGGTTTTAGTGTTAGTAACAAGCAACATTAATTTGACCATTCTTTGACAATTCAAATTGTACTTCATCAAAAACTGCATGATGGGGCTCTGCTATCTGGACACTGAGTGATTCAATATCACACTATCATTCATAAGAGTCTATTTCCTAGAACCACTTTTGTTGCTAATTCTCTTAGGTCCCAGAAATAGATCCTAAGGTGAGGATCCTAATGCAAGTGAATTATTGAAGAAAAATAGAAGCTAGCTGCCTTGTATCTGCATATATTCTATCAGTCTTTTCTGAAATAGCTGGCATACAATTTAATATAACAAATAAATTAATTAAATAATGGCATCCTTATGTGCTGTACTTATGTGCCACTTTCTCTTCTTTTTCTGGTAGTATTATACCCATTCCATTGCAGAACGTTCCTACCAACCATAGATATTAAATAAACATGTAACCTAGGCATATTCAACCAGATGACTACCCCATCACACTGGTCATAATGATTGGACCATGGATGACCGCTGAACACAAAGTTGACCTAAGTCCTCCAGGTTGTTAGAAAAAACAAGAAAGTTTTATCCATTACTGACTATGGAGATGTTGACATCTGGGCTATCTATGAGCATACTTCCCTTTCATGCCATACTAAGAAAGAAATTTGGATAAATACAGAAAGAACCAAACCAGAAATGGAGAGAGGGTGACTCCCTATTATATCAATTGTGCCAAATGATCAGTCCTGTATCATTGACTCCTTTGCAAGTATGGGGGCTGATCTATTCTACTTTTTTTTTTTTAAAAAGCTCATTTGTATGGGTTTACATTACTTGAAGGTGAAAGGGCAAGATTACTACGCTTAATAAGCTGAAACTGTTAATGAATTATAACTGAATGAAAAATCCAATAAAATCAGGAAGAAAATTGAGTGACACACTTAAAATGATGAAAGAAAATAGCTTTTAACTTAGTGCTATAAAACTAGTGAAAATATCCTTAGAAGATGCAGATGAAATTGAGATATTTTCAGACAAACAAAAATTTGAGAAAATTTGCAATGAGCAGATTTGAATTCAAGAAAATGCTTAAGGGAGTTGTTGAGAGAAAAGAAAATGATCCTAGGCATAAAGAGAGAAATTCAGAAGTGAATAAAGAGCAGAATAAAGGGTGAATATGTAGATGAATTTAAATGAATGTTGACTGTGCAGAATAATAAAAAGTCTTTCGTGATTTAAAATTAAATTAAACTACACATCAAACAATGGTGTAAACTTGGGAGTAGGCAGGGTACTCTAAGTGTTTTAATATCTTTGTATGTCTGTGAAGTAATAAAAGTACTAATTTATATTGGGAGCAAATAAGTCAAGATTTCATGTTGAATCTTTAGGGAAATCACTAAGGAGTAGTAAAAAAATGTGCAACTGACAAACTAACAAAGGAGAAGATTTAATAATAAGATTTTATTCAATTATTCCAAAAGAAAGCTAGCTAAGAGAGAAAAAGAAACATAGAATAAATTGGAAAAATACAAGATACATTTTAATATGGTATTAAATATGGCTTTATGGCATTTAATATAAAGGGCCTAATGTTTCAAGTAAAAGTAAAAAATTCGTAGACCCATTAAGAAATACAAAGCTGGGGCTCCTGAGTGGTTCAGTTGGTTAAGCATTTGATTATTGATTTTGGCTGAGGTCATGATCTCAGCATTGTAAATCAAGCCCTGCATTGAACTCCATGCTGGATGTGGAGCCTGCTAACAATTCTTCCTCTCCCTCTGCCCTTCCCCTCCACCACTCTCTCTCCCTCTCTTAGAAAGCAAAAAACAAAGAACAAAACAAAGCAAAAAAACTAAAAAAAAACCTAAAAAGCAAATTATATACAGCTTATGAGTCACACTTTAATTAAAGAGAAAAATGAAGGTAAAATGATGAAATACACACCAAGCAAAACTAAATCACATCTACCCCTACCCCCTCAGAAAGATGTGGCTGTATAATATCAGATAAAATTGACTTTATGGTCAAAAGTCTTACTAGGAATTTGTATGCTCTAATAATGTATATCAGCAGTCTGTAAAACTATGGACTTTCTCCCATATTTATAAATAAAGTTTTATTGGAACATAGTTACATCAATTCATTTTATGTATTGTCTATGGTTACTTATATGCTGGTTGGCAGCATTGAGTAGTTGTAATACAGACATATGCTCCATAAACCATAAAATATTCATTAACTCACCCTTTACCAAAAAAGGTTTACCACCTCTAATGCAGACTCAAAATCCATAAATTACTCAATGTAAAGATTTAAAGAGAAAATTAGATAAATTCACAATTTGTGAGATTTTAATGTATCATAATTATACAAATCAAAGAATCACTATAAATAAAATTCAAACTAGCAAATTACAAAATGGAATTAATTTATTTTCTTTTTAAAATACAATTAATTTATATATTTATAACACAACATTCAAAAACTACAGAATTTTTTCAAGTGGACATGAAATATTTACTAAATTTTATCATATTTTGGCCCATATATAAGTTTTAACAAATATTAAAAGATTAAAATAATATATCATATATTTTAATCATAAATTAAATTAAGAATAAGATAATTATAAAAATCTTCAAATGTTTGGAAATTAAGCATTATATTTCTAAATATACTATGGATCAAAGAAGAAGTCACAAAGACTAGTAAAATATGTGTTAAATAATAATGTAAATATTACATAGCAATAGTTGGATTCAGCTCAAACTGAACACTTCCTGGAGCTCACTTAAGGTGAAACACTTCCTAGAGCTCACTCAGGACAAAAAATAATTATGTTCTCACCATCCGGAATAGAAAGACCTTGTTAATATAAGGAATTTGGGAAAGACATCAAAAGGGTGGTGGGTCTCAATTAGCCTTAGAGTAACTGCTGTTCTAGATCTAACGTGAGGAAGCTTGAAAGCACATCTCAGAAGGATCAAACAGATTCCGAGTAACTTACTGTATGCTAGGACAAATTCAAAGGGACACAACAAAATTTAACATTCAATAATGTAAAAACCATAATGAATGGGATTCAATAAAAAAATCAGCAGACTTGCAAAAAAGGAAAATAACATCTATAACAACAAAATCTTGTATCAGCAGAAGCAGATTCATAAATAATAGAGATCATTTGCATATAGGGCCAAAATAAAAAATAATGACAACAACAAATGATGGTGAAGATGTGGAGAAACTGGATCATTGGTGATTGCTTTTGGACTGTAAGATGATACAGCCACATTGGAAAGCAGTTTGACCATTTATCAAATTAAGCATGCAATTACCACATCACCCAGTAATTGTGTTATTGGGCATTATGCCTGAAAAATAAAAAATTATGTTCACTCAAAAACCTGTGCACAAATGTTCATAGTAACTTGATTTTTAGTAACCAGAAAGTGGTCTGTCCAGATGTTCTTCAAGTGAATGGTTAAACACCTTGGTGTTTACAACCAGGAAATGCTATTCAGAAATATAAAAGAATAAACAAACTACTGATGTGAAAAGCTAATCATAAAAAGTTGCATAGTAAAATTCCATATATATAACATTTTTAAATGTTATATAAACTTATACAAACTTATAAAATGTTATATAAACTTATACAAATTTTGAAATGTCAAAGTTTTAGGAAAGAACAGATTACTGGTTTCCAGGGATTAGAAACCAGTAATTTGTTGGGGGTAAATAGGAAGGAGGTGTGGTTACTAAAAAACAACATGAGGGATTCTTGTATTGATGGAGTTGTTCAATATCTTCACTATGGTGGTGAACACAGGAACAATAGAGATGATAAAACAGTGTAGAACTTAATACATGGACACACAGGCACACAGACACACACACACACACACATACACACACACACAAATAAGTACAAGTATAATCAGAAATCTGAAAAAGATCAGTGGATTGTATGAATGCCAAAAGTCTGTGTGTGATGTAAGACTACAGTTTTGCAAACTGCTAGCACAGGAAAAATTGAGTGAAGCATACAAGGGATCTCTTTGTGTTCTTTCTTATAACTCCATACAAAAAATTATTTCAATTACAGAATTGGGATAAGTCAAGATTTCTCATAGAGGACAAAAAAGCACTAATCCCCCAAATAATTGACCAGCTGGAATTCATCAAAACTAAAGATTCTTTTATCATTAGACATTATTAAGGAAATGAATCAAATATTACACTGGTGGCCACAAAACATGTATCTGATATAGATTTTACATCCAAAATATATGAATAACTCTACAAATCTAATAAAAACAACCCAATAAAAGTGGGTCCCCCAAAAGCACTGAACATTATTAGTGATTAGAAAAAAGCAAATATGCCAATTAAAAATTCATTAAGTTCCCACTAGAGTAGCTTAAATACAAGAAATTGAAAACACCAAATATTGATGAGCATGTGGAACAACTGAAACCATCAGACATTTTCTAGTGGGAGTATAAAGGAAAGTTTGAGAGTGTCTTTTAAAGTTAGTCATAAACCTAACTTATGACCCAGACACTCTACTTGTAGCAATTTATCCAAGAAAAATAGAAATGTTTCTCCACAAAAGTCTAATGCATGTGTGT
This sequence comes from Callorhinus ursinus, assembly GCF_003265705.2. Taxonomy (NCBI): domain Eukaryota; kingdom Metazoa; phylum Chordata; class Mammalia; order Carnivora; family Otariidae; genus Callorhinus; species Callorhinus ursinus. Next base: position 67,394,641 of record NW_027397068.1, on the reverse strand, counting down.
TCATAGCAGCTTTATTCATAATAGCTAAATGTTACAAATATCTGTCAAAATTAGAATGTATAAATCACATTGTAATATACTCATACAATGAAACACTGCTCAGCAATGAAAAGGTATGTGCTATGAATACAGGCAACAATATGAATAAACCTCAAAAAGCATTATGTTGAAAAAAATGTCACATGCAAAAGGAGAGCATTTATATAAAGTTTAAAAACAGGCAAAACTAATTTTCAGCATTTAAATTAAAGTGTGGCTGCATATGGTGATGAGAATATACTTGAGGGGGACATAGAAAATTTCTGGATAGGTAGAAATGTTCTATATCTTGATAAGGTGATGGTTACATTGTTGTATACATTTATCCAGTTTTACCCCTAAGAAGTTTTCATTTCACTGTATATAAATTTGAATACATTTTTAATTATAAAATGAATGTTTATATTGAAAATAAAGCATTCAGTAAGTTTTTAAAAGTAACTATTATAAATATGGTCCATTTATTTGAGAAGGTAGAAGGAAGAATGATCATGATGGTGAGAAATGGAAAATAAAAAAGATCCAAATAAAATTTCTAGATATGAAAACCATACCTGAAATTTTAAAAATACTCTTGGTAAGATTAACAACATATTAGATACTACAGAAAAAAGATGAGTGAATTTGATCATATGGTATTAGAAACTATTCAAAATAAATTAAAAAAATGACAAAAGAAAAAATTGAACAGAGTATCAGTGACCTATGGAACTATATAAAGTGTTTTAACATACATGTATGTGGAAAAGGGAGAGGGAGTGAAAGAAGGAGAGAAGACAGGAAAACATTTTTAAAATGATAACTGAAAATTTCCCCACATTTGATGAAAATAATAAATGTACAGATCCAATTTAGTTTAATTATCCCCAACAGGGGAAAAAAAAGAAAAAAGAGAAAAAGAAAACCACATTAATGTGTATCACAAGTAAAGTGGTGAAAGTCTTAAATGAAGCCAAAGAACTGCTATATTGTTATTTGAAGGTGGATTTAATTGTTTAAATGTAAATTGTAGACACAAGAGCAACAACTAAGAGATTAAAAAAAAAAAAGGAATTATAGGGGTGCCTGGGTGTCTCAGTCAGTTATGCATTTCCCTTCAGTTCAGGTCATGATCTCGGGGTCCTGGAATCAAGCCCCACATCAAGCTCTTTGCTCAGCAGGGATTCTGCTTCTTCCGCTCCCCCTGCCCCTCCCCATTGCTCATGCTCTCTCTGTCTCAAATAAATAAATAAAATCTTTAAAACATAATAAATTAAAAAATTAAAAAAGAATTATAAATGATGTGCTAAGAAGGAGATAAATATGAATAATATAAAATGACCATGAAAACTAGAGAAGACAGAAAAGAGGAAAAAGAAATAAAGAACAAGTACAAGAAATGGAAAATAGTTACAAAGATGGTAGATATTAATCTAACTATATTAATAGTCACTAGAGGGGTGTCTGGGTGGCTCAGTTAATTAAGCGTTTGACTCTTGGTTTCTCCTCAGGTCATGATCTCAGGGTCATTAAACTGAGCCCCATGTCAAGTTGGGCTCTGCGCTCATTGAGGAGTCACCTTGGGATTCTCTTCCTTTTTCTCCTTCCCCTTCTGCCCGTTTCCTTACATGCTGTCTCAAATAAGTAAATAAAATCATTTAAAAAAGGCACTATAGGTGTGAATGGCCTAAAGACACTAGTTCAAAGACAGAGATTGTCAGAGTGGATAAAAAAACTAGATACAACTATGTGCTGTCTATAAGAAACCAACTTCAAATACAGAGGTTTAGATGGGTTGAAGTAAAGAGATGGAGAAATAGTCAATGCTAATACTAACCAAAAGGAAGTTGGACAGATTTCAGAACAAGAGATTATCAGGGATAGAGGGTCATTCCATAATGATAAAGGGACCAATTCTTCAAGAAGATATAAAAATCCTAAATGTATTTGTTCCTAAAATGACTCAAACAAAATACTGGAAGCAAAATTTGAAAGAACTGGAAAGAGAAATTATCCAATCCACTATTATAATGGAAGAGTCAATGTCCTTCTCCTAGTAACTGATACATTAAGCATCCAGAAACTAGTAAGGATAGAGATGACCTGAAAAATACCATCAAACTGATTTAATTGATATTTATAGAGTATTCCATCTTAAAATGACACAATATACATCTCAAACTCACAAGGAATATTCACCAGGATAGACCACATTGTGGGCCATAAAACATACTGTAACACATTTTAAAGAACAGATACCATAAAAAATTATGTTCTCAAAACACAATGCAATTAACCCTCAAATCAGTAACAGAAAGTTAGATGGAAAAATCCCCAAATATCGGGGATTAAACAACATATTTCTAAATATAGAAAATTTTAGCAAGAATTTCAAGAAATATTTTGAGTTCAAAGAAAATAAAAGTAAAATTTATGAAAATTTGTAAGATGCAGCTAAAACAAAATTTAGAGAAAAATTTATAGCATCAAATGCATATATATTAGGAAAAAAGAGATCTAAAATCAGTAAACTCTTTCCACCCTAGGAAACTAGAAGAAAAAAGTGTAACTTATACCTTAAGCAAGCAAGCGAAGAAAAAACAAAAAAGGAAATAATGAAAACTAGAGCAGAAATTATTTAAAATGGCAAGAAAACAATAGGTAAAATGAATAAAATAAAAAGCTGGCTCTTTGAAAAGTTCAATGAAATTGATTAACCTCTAACCAGGTTAGCCAAGAAAAAAGAGAGAGGACAGAAATTACTAGCACCAGAAATGAAAGAGGAGGCATCACTATCGATCCCATGGTTATTACAAAGATAATACGGGAATGCTACAAGTAACTCTATGTCCACAAGTTTGGTAAATGGATGAAATGATCTGAAAAAAAAGTTCTAAATTTTCTGAAATTAAACTGTATGGTTGTATTCAAATTTCTACAACAGAAATGCATGGTGTGAGAGAAGAAATTCAGTAACAAAGTAGCTTAGTAGCAATGGGCTCTTGAACCTGATTCCCTGGCTTTCAATCTAAACGCCAACATACTCAAGATTTTACCTTGAATAAGATGTTAAACTTCTCTAAACCCCGGTTTTCACTGCATATAAAAGAGCAATGAAATAGTATTTTTTTTAAAGATTTTATTTATTTATTTGACAGAGAGCAAGCGAGCACAGCAGGGGGAACTGAAGAGGGAGAGGGAGAAGCAGACTCAGCGGGGAGGCCCGACGTGGGGCTCCATCCCAGGACCCTGAGATCATGACCTGAGTTTAAGGCAGACACTTAACCAACTGAGCCACCCAGGTGCCTCTAAAATAGTATTTTTTAAACAAAGTAAGAATTAAATATGAGAATGTAAAAAATCATTGAATGTGTGCCTAAAACATGGTAAATAATACATAAATATGATTAGTAATAATAGTAATAAAAGAACACCAAAAATCATACACAGGGTAAAAAAGTAGTTAAAATTTGTTATTATATCCAATTTAAATGTACTTGCTATATTATGCAAATCAAATTTAAAATTAAGTTTTCTGGGGTGCCTCAGTGGCTCAGTTGGTTAAGCGTCTGCCTTCTGCTCAGGTCATGATCCCAGGGTTGTGGGATGGAGCCTCCTGTTGGGAATCCTTGCTCAGTGGGGAGTCTGACTCTCCCTCTGACCCTCCACCTTCTAGTGCTCTCTCTCTCAAATAAATAAATAAAATCTTAAAAAATAAATAAAATTAAGTTTTCTAGTATTAATATCACAAACATGCCAACTTTCCTGGAATACATTAATTCCACTCACAAAAGTTAAGAAATTTTTTTCAGTAGATTAAACTCCATATTTTTTAATGACTTAGTTAAAAATTGATAGTTTTCTTAGAACGCCAACATGAGTAGTATATCTTTACCCTCTTACGTGATGCTCAACATAGTTAATCATCCAAAAGCATGGTACCAACCAATGAGAGTGATGTACAGTCCTGAAGCCATCTTACTTTTTTAGGAGGTCACTCCAAGATGGAAGGTCCTAGTGGAATTACAGGGAGGTGCAAGGTCATCATCATATTGAGACCAATGATAAATGGGATGCTTAGGTTGTGGAGAAAGAGCTGTCCTGGAAAGCAGCTATTAACTGACCATATTTGTACAGCTGGTATGGCCATACATGTTTGTACTAAATGAATATTACACAAAGAAAACCCACTCTACCCTGATTATTTATAGAAAAGGTAGCTATGCAAAAGTTGCATTGATAAATTTTAGTTATTCTGATAAATGTAAAAGAAAGGACAACTTTTACTTATAGTCACATCACGCCAGAATTAGAAAAACTTAAAAAACTTGATCTAGCACCATGATTTTATAGTTGAAGAAATGCTGACCTAAAAAGTTTTCCCACAAGACATTTAGTTTGGCAAAAGAACAAGTATTAGCCTCCATATCTTCAGACATAATGATTGGACCTATTTTTCTGATAGCAAATTATAATTAATATTATTCCTATTATCAGTGACTGATACCTTGTGAAAACAGGATTAATTATAGAGAACACCATTCTACTATTAAGGAATTTATGTTTGTAATCCCCTTATAGAAATATGTGTTTTGGATTGTTAAATATCCTTTCACAGAAATTGAAAGGGGCGCTTAATAGCATCCTTCAGTCTTAAGTTGAAAAACTATTCCTAGACACATGCCAAATCGTCTACCATAGAAGCCAATAAAAACTAAAAGAAACTGTTCATGATTAATGTGAAAGATTCCTAAAATTCTCATCCTTCCCTTCCTACACTTTGCCGAAAACACACATATTTTTCTTTTTTTATTGACATGCAATTTTCTAAGTAATTCTTGGTAAAACACTTCTTTTCTATTCAATTGTGATCATTAGAGGATCAAAATGTTCAAATGCTATTTTCACACAGTATTTATTTTCATTTGAGGTGATAGTCAATATCTCCCTGAAGTTATAATATTGTACTTAATCAATACCCTCTGATTTTGAAGTGTAGCCATTATATTCTATGAGTAAGTGAAGTAAGGCAAGATTATAAGAATTTTGTCCTTCTTTGTTTGCCCCTTTAACTTTTTGGAAAATGATGTAAACAAAAGGACATTAAGTGATCTTACAATTTAAATGTGACTTAATGAATGCTTTATGACTGGTCTCACTAAATGACATTTAGTAATGCAGGCTGCCCCATCAGATAAATGATTGGCTCTGTAACCATAGCACTGGGCTACAGTACTGGAAATGTTTGTAAGTGTCAAAGGATCCTCTTTCTTTAGACACAAGGCAAAATGTTAAAGCAATAATGTGTTTTCATTATAGCTTTCCCTATCATTAAATCACTTGGTTCTCATTTTTTTAAATTTAAAAATACTGACTATTCAAAAATGTACTCCAAGTTTCCTAAGCATTTAGTGACTAATAGTGGCCATGAGTGTGGTTTGGGAGAACCACATTCTATTGGGACATTTCTGAGACTTGTCAGAATTTAATATACAGTTCTCATATAAGGAAATGCCTGTTTTCTCTTCTATCCTAAATCAGGACCATCCTTAGACACAGGCAGGATCAATCATTATTCCTATGGCACACATTAAATAATTTAAAAGAACAGATTGAAATCTCAGTTTTTATTACCTATTTACAATTTGATCTCTTATTATTTTAATTATTCAGGAACCTGCATACCAAATTATTTGCATTTAAGGAATTAATAAAGAAGTGGAGGCAAGGTATGTCTGTGAAGTTAAGCCATGAAGAAGACAGGATTAGAATCATGAATGTCTATAGAGAATAATTTTTTTAGAACATATGAACATATCTTTATACATAGTGAAAAGAGCCTGTTAAAAGGAGGAGATAAAAATGCAAATAAGATATAACTGAGTAATCTGTTAATGCTGTGAAGGATAAGGTCTATATAGCAAAATTGGTGCCCCATCCAGATCTTGGAGCATCAACTTCTCCCACGGTCCCTCAGGTCCTTCCTCCTTTGCTGCTGATGGTTCCCATCTGTGACCTTTGGAGGATAACTAGATAACTGGAGCTGGAAACGGACTTCTGGGAAAAACTCCATATTCCTTTGCCCCAGAAGGAATACATTTCAAGTATAATTTATTCTCCCAAGCTCCCCTGAAGACCATCTGAGGTTACAAGTGCACCTGACATTGTTTGTTTTGTTTAGCCTCTTTCTCCTTTCAGTTTTCTTCCTCCAGACCCTTATTGTTTTCTCTTGGGAGCACTTTAACAAATAAAATGCACAAATGTTTCATCTCAATGTCTACTTTTGGAAAACCCAAACTAAGACTGATACATTTCATCATTTGATGCAAAACTGAGACAGAAGAGAGAAGGTAAAGATGCAGAGTGCTTTGAATTTTAAGGGGCAGGAAATCCAGCATGTATACTAAGGGTGATCTTAATTTCATTAAAATAGATAGCAAAGAAATCCATCAAATTGTCATGAAAAGTGGTTTGAAGACAGCACCATTTTAAAGGTTTTTCCAATTAATAGTAGAAGGATTTCAGAACCATTGTTAGAACCCAATGGAGGTTTTAGATAATGGATTCTTTATAAGGGTTGGGAGGTTTGTGTTAAGAAGGTGAGGTGGTGTTGAAAGTAGAAGTAATTTAGAGCATGGAAGGGACAGAGGACAAGCTTTTATGGTGCAGTGTGATGTGAGGTTCAGGGACTAGAATGTACCATAATGCAGTGGGGGTAGCTGGAACCAGGTGGAAGGTAGAACGTTCAGTGATTGTGCATGGAAATGCAGAAAGAATATGTGGAAGTGCCCAATAAATGCTTATCCAAAAGTTAATTTTAACCTCACAACATGAGAATAAAGATTAACTACAAAAGATCCTGTATGTCTTATTTATAAATGGTGAAAAACAAATCAAAATGTATTTTTCCTTTTATTTAAACTTCAACAACACCCATAACTTGTCGATTTGCTTTTTCTCCTTTTGTGATCTGCATTCATAAAAAAATCCTTCTCTTTATGAAAGCAATAGATTCAAATCTGACTGAGGAAGATGATCCTAATGGTGTATGCATGCAATAGATACTAAACACATTCAGTAGGTTGATCACTAATCAAAGTATTCTTTAGTACACCTCCCAAAAAACACAAATCATCTTTATTTTTTAAACTACTTTCCAGCAGTATTCTAAACACATATTGACCCTCTCAGAAAATGTACACATGAATCGGCACAAAATGAGGTTGAAGTGAAATGGAAATAAATAGAATGAGGGAGAATGAGCCTCAATCACCATATTCTCTCTTTGTTCCTCCTCTCCCCATATAAAACATCCATGAACAGACTGTACTTTATTTTGTGAATAATGAACTCCAATCCTTAAGTCCTTAGTTATTTTCCAGGTAGTACACAGTCACTGATTTGGAACAGACCATACCAAATACTTTTCTAAAAAGATATCAAGCTTTCATTCATAGGATTCGGGTTATCTGATTGGCAACACAGATGACAAAAGAAACAAATGATGAAAAATTATCAGCTTCTATTCAACTCCTTTTATAATCAGTTTCTGGTATCTTGAATACCCAATGTGGGATCTTACTGAGAGTGGCAGGTTTTCTTTTATGCTAGAAAATCCCTTTATTTGAGTTATATGGAATCAGTCAAGAGTTTCCAAGTGATCAAAAATGTCAATATACCCTATGTCTGTATCACTAGCACTATAAAATTTAGATAACATAATATATTGGAAAGAACACTTAATTAGAGGGATAAGCTCAAATGAGAGGCTAAATTCTGCCATTCACTGGCCCTGGACAAATTACATAAACTCTTAAGTGTCTATTCTTATCAGCAAAATGTGTTTTTTCTTTTTTTAAAGATTTATTTATTTATTTGAGAGAGAGGGAGAGAGTGTTTGAGGGAAGGGTCAGAGGGAGAGGGAGAGAAGCAGACTCCACTGAGTGCGAAGCCTGACTTGGGCCTGGTCTCACAACACTGAGATCATGACCTGAGCCAAAATCGAGAGTTGGATGCATAACCAACTGGGCCAGTAAGGCACAGTTTTTTTTTTTAATCTGGAAAAAAATTGCCTATTTTACCAACCTTGTAGATTTTATAAAAAAATTAAGATACATAAGAAAAAATTATAAATTCTCAATATTATCTACAAATGAATAGTCATTACTATACTCCAAGAAGGGCAGATGCTTTCATATTTTTCAAGGTAAGAGAAATAGTAATAACTCATTATCATTATATTGTATCTATTACCATATATCATCTTCATCTTGACTTTTTGCGATTGATAACCACACTTTAATTTCACATCTTTTTTAAGTAGAAAAAATATTGTACTCAGAGAAATTTGGTGACCTACACAGGGTCACTAAATTCCAAATTTAGTTATTGTGTGAATTCCACTTAAGAATAAGTAGCCAACTAATTTTTGACAAAGCAGGAAAGAATGTCCAATGGAAAAAAGTCTCTTCAACAAATTGTGCTGGGAAAATTGGACAGCCACATGCAGAAGAATGAAACTGGCCCACGTTCTTACACCATATATAAAAATAAACTCAAAATGGATAAAAGACCTAAATATGAGACAGAAATCCATTAAAATCCTAGAGGAGAATACAAACAGCAGCCTCTTTGACGATGGCTACAGCAACTTCTTACTAGACACATCTCCAGAAGCAATGGAAACAAAGCAAAAATGAACTACTGGGACCTCATCAGGATAAAAAGCTTTTGCACAGCAAAGAAAACAGTCAACAAAATTAAAAGATAACCTACAGAATGGGAGAAGATATTTGCAAATCACTTATAAGATAAAGGGTTAGCATCCAAAATCTATAAAGAACTTAACCAAACTCCAAACCCAAAAAACAAAAAAAAATCCAGTCAAGAAATTGTCAGAAAACATGAACAGACATTTCTCCAAAGAACACATACAAATGGTCAACAAACACATGAAAAAATGCTAAACATCACTCCTCATCAGGGAAATACAAATCAAAACTACCGTGAGATACCACCTCACACTGGTCAGAATGGCTAAAATTAACAACTCAGGAAACAACAGATGTTGGTGAGGATGTGGAGAAAGGGGAACTCTTTTACACTGTTGGTGGGAATGCAAAGTGGTGTGGCCACTCTGGAAAACAGAATGGAAGTTCCTCAAAAAGTTAAAAATAGAACTACCCTATGACCCAACAATTGCACTACTAGGTATTTATCCAAAGGATACAAAAATACTGATTCAAATGGGGCACATGCACCCCAATGTTTATAGCAGCACTATTACAATAGCCAAATTATGGAAAAAGCCCAAATGTCCATTGACTGATGAATGGATAAGGAAGATTTTGTATATAGGTGTGTGTGTGTGTGTGTGTGTGTGTGTGTGTGTGTGTGTGTGTAATGGAATATTACTCAGCCATCAAAAAGAATGAAATCTTACCATTTGCAAAGATGTGGATGGAACTAGGGGATATTATGCTAAGCAAAATAAGTCAGGAAAGATTAATACCATATGATTTCACTCAGATGTGGAATATAAGAAACAATGCAGAGGATCATAGGGGAAGGGAGGGAAAACTGAATGAGAAGAGATCAGAGAGTGAGAGAAACTAGGAAACAAATTGAGGGTTGCTAGAGGGGAGGTGAGGGGGAGGGATAACTGGGTGACTGGCATTAAGGAGGGCACTTGATGTAGTGAGCACTGGATATTATATGCAACTGATGACTCACTAATTCTATTCTTGAAACTAATAATACAGTATATGTTAACTAAATTGAATTTAAATAAAAAAATTTTAAAAAACACTAAAAAGAAGAATAAGGAGCCATGCTTTTTTGTGGGTGGGGGAGTCAAGTCTAGTTTTTAAAAATAAATTCTAAGATTAGCTTTTATTGGGAATTTTACTTTCTCTTTCTGCATTTCCATGCACCATCTTGGCAAAAGTCTGAGCTGTACTGAATACTCTCTGTCCAAAACTTCAAGACATTTTCTGTTTCGTTGTTTCACAGGAAAGGAAGCTGAATATTTAGAGTGGCCACTGACACAAAAAATACTGTGAGTTAATAACTTTCATAATGCAGAAAATCATTCTTATTCTATACATGGAATCAGTGAACTAATTTAAAAATATTAGACTCTGAAAATTATCTCTGCTCTTTTGTGCAGGACTAAGTATCATATCTACTCCATTACATGAGATATCTATTTGAATATATCACCAGGATTGTATCTAGCACACTAGTCCCTTCTGTCTAAAGAACAATTTCCTTCAATTTTCACTTACTTTTTTTTTATTCTCTGGGGCCTTTGCAATGAAAAAGCATAAAAATGTAACTGTTTTACCGTCCAACTGCATTAGTTGGAAATATTTAATGGAATTCATATTTCTAGACTTCTTTTTCCCACTTATTTTTTATATTATTATTCTCAGTCTCACAATGTGCTAAAAAAATATCATCGTGGAGTATGTGAAGTCTTTAATAATACTGTGATGGTTGATCAACAAGAGTATCTAAAGATACCTCATTTCTTCAGTGCTGATGATAACTTGGAAATTATAGTGCCCAGGAGACTCCCACCCTTCATATCCTAACTATACTCTTTGGTTGGAGGAAAGTAACTAATGAGATGATAAATCTTAAGGGGATCAATTGAAAGAACAGCTTGATTATCTACACATTTCATGCCAGTAGATAGTATAAGGCTTCTTTCTTCAATAATTTTTTATAATAAAATTTAAGAGATAACACATTTGGATGTTGAATATGAAAAGTAAAAAATTACCACTGGAAAAATTAGTCCTGTCACATTGACATTTATTAGAAAGCATGCTTAGTATAATTTAATCAGAGCTGTTTAACTCATGATATACTCACTGTGGTGAATTTTTATTTGGGAGAGATTATAAATGAGTGCTAGCAAACTATTCCAAAATGATGGTTGCAACATTATATTCATGCATTTTCCTCACGCACGTTGAAATGGATTTGAGATATCTCACAAAACAAAAGATAAGACAGACTATATATATAAAATAATAGTCATAAGAAAGAATCAGAAGGATTGGAAATTTCCAGGCAGTTATTATGAAATACTTAACACAGTTAGAAACTTATCTTTGAGTGTCTTGGAAAATAAATCAAAACTGGTATATGAGCTATGTTACATATTTTTCAGTAGGAATAGAATAAATGCATTCATATTAATCAACAAAGACAAATGTTTTCTTGGAACTAAGCTGAAGGAGAAGTTTCTGTGGGTTTGCATATGAGCAATATTGGAGTATATTGGTCAATAAGTTTCTAAAACATTATTTTTAATTGATTGATATTTTGCTCTGAACTTTGCATCAGACTTAGAACTCTTCCCACTCCCTGCTTTTAAACTGTATTACAAAGCTAAAGTAATCAAAACAATATGGCATGGGCATAAAAATACATATAAAGGTAAATGGAACAGAACAGAGACCCCAGAAATAAACCCATGCATATATAGTGAACTAATTTTTGGCAAAGGTCCAAGAATATACAATGGGGAAAGACAGTCTTTTCAATAAATGATGTTGGGAAAACTGGACAGCCACATGAAAAAGAATGAGGCTGGACCATTATTTTACAGTATACACAAAAATCAACTCAAAATGGATTAAGACTTGAATTTAAGATCTGAAACCATAAAACTCCTAGAACAAAAAAAGGTGTGATAACCTTCTTGATTAGTCTTGGTGATGACTTTATGGATTTGACACCAAAACAAAGGCAATAAAAGCAAAGATGAACAAAGGGGACTACACTAAACTAAAAATCTACAGCATAGCAAAGGAAATCATCAACAAAATGAAAAGGCAAGCTACAGAATAAGAGAAACTATTTGCAAATTATATATCTGATAAGGAGTTAATATTTAAAATATATAAAACACTCATACAACTCAGTAGAAAAAAAAAACCCTAAGCAATTCAATTAAAGAATGAACAGAAGTTTTGAATAAACATTTTTCCAAAGAAGACATATATGTGAACAACATGTATGTGAAAAGGTGCTCAACATCACTAATCAGGGAAATGCAAATCATAATGACAAGGAGATATCACCTCACACCTGTTAGAATGACTACTATCAAAAGCACCAGAAATAACAAGTGTTGGCAAGGATGTGGAGAAAAAGGAACCTCTGTGCACTGTTGGTAGGAATGTAAATGTGTGCAACCACTATGCAGAACAGTATGGAACTTCCTCAAAAAATTAAAAATTGAACTACCATATGATCCAGGAATTCTATTTCTGGGTATTTATCAGAAGGAAATTAAAATATTAACTGGAAAAGATATATATACCCCATGTTCATTGTAGCATTATTTATAATAACCAAGACACACAGCAACCTCAGTGTCCACTGATGGATAAATGGATAAAGAAAATGTGGTATCTGTACACAATGGGATATTATTTAGCCATAAAAGGGAATAAAATCTTGCCATTTTCAATAACATGGATGGACCTTGAGGGTATTATGCTAGGTGAAATAAATTAAACATAAAAGGCAAATCCTGTATGATTTAATTTATATGTGGAATCCAAAACCAAACCAAAACCAAACCAGACTCATAGATTTAAAGAACAGATTGGTAGTTGCCAGAGATGGGGGTTGGGGAATGGGTGAAATGGGTAAAGGTGGTAAAAATGTACAAACTTACAGTTATAAAATAAATAAGTCCTGGGGATATAATGTAGAGTATGGTGAGTATAGTTAATGATACTATATTATATATTCAGAAGTTGCTAAGATTAGATCTTAAAAGTTTACATCACAAGAAAAAAAATTTGTAACTATGTGTGGTGATGGATGTTTACTAGATTTATCATGGTGATCACTTGCAAGTGATCACATTTAACAAATAATTACGTTGTACACCTGAACCAATACCATGTTATATGTCAATTATATCTCAAAAAATGATGACATCACAAATAAAAAATATGCATGAAAGCATGGTTGAATAAAAACCTTCCCATATGGGGGGAGGAGCAAGATGGCGGAGGAGTAGGAGACCTGGATTTCATCTGGTCTCAGGAATTCAGCTGGATAGGGATCAAACCATTCTGAACACCTACGAACTCAACAGGAGATCGAAGAATAGCAACAACTCTCTGAACAGAAAAGTGACCACTTTCTGGAAGGTAGGATGTGTGAGAAGTGAATCCGAGGCAATATTGGGGAAGATAGAAGGTGGGGGAGGGAGCCTCCATTAGCCTCTACCAGCAAGTGACAGAGCAGCTGAGCACAAAATCGGAACTTTTAGAAGTTGGCTCCACTGAGGGATGTTGCTCCAGTGGCTCAGTGGGGGGTGGAACCCTCACTGGGACAGTGTGGTCTCAGGACCCTCGGGGTCACAGAAAGACTGGGGGTGCCTGCGTGCGGCAGAGCTTCCAGGTATTGGAGCGGGGAAGCTGGCTGCAGAGATGGAGCCGAGGAGCGGTCTCTCAGCTCGGGGTCGCCATAAACCGTGATCCGTGGCACAGTTGGGCCACTGCTCCTCCAGCAGGGACCCAACAAGCAGCAGATCCGGGGAGACTCCCCTTTCTCCCCCGGGGGAGTGGCACGGGAGCACACCACAGGGATCTTCTGGGTTTGGAGACTCCACACAGCGTTGTGTGCCAAAGATAGAAACGCTCGGTCACAGGCTGGTTGAGCACGGAGTGTGGCCGGAGACCAGGGAGATGAGAGTGATTGACTGCTTTTCTCTGGGGGCGCACTGAAAAGTGGGGCCCCGAGTTCTTGGCTCCTCTTGGGCAGAGATTAGGAGGTCGCCATTTTCACTCTCCTCCTCCAAAGCTGTACGGAAAGCTTGCAGGGAACAAAAGCTCCTGAGAGCAAACCCGAGCAGATTACTTAGCCCAGACCAGCAAAGACATCTGAGAACCATGGCAACAGGCCCCTCCCCCAGAAGATCAGCAAGAACAGCCAGCCAAAACCAAGTTTACCGATCAAAGAATGGCAGAACGGCAGCGCTAGGGGAATACAGCACATAGAATTCATGGCTTTTTCCCCCTGATTCTTTAGTCTTTCAAAGTTAATTTTTTTAATTTTCTTTTTTTTTTAATTTTTCTTTTTCCCTTTCTCAACCAACATCTTATCAATCCCTTTTTTAAAAATCTTTTTTATTTTTCATTTTTAGAGTCATATTCTATCCCTTCATAGTAGTTAACCTTAGTTTTGGTATATATATATATAAGTTGTTCTCTCTTTAAAATTTTGGGATAAAGTTTCTTCTAACAGACCAAAATATACCCTAAATCTCTAGTGTATGGCTTTGTTCTAGTCTCCTGCCTGATCACATTCTCTTCTTTTTTTTTTTTAATTCCTCTTCTTTCTTTTTTTCAACCAACTTCTTATCAATTCCTTTTATAAAATCCTTTATAATTTTCATCTTTACAGTCAGATTCCATCTCTTCATCATATTTACCCTTATTTTTGTACACATATAAGTTTTTCTTTCTTTAAAATTTTGGGAGGCACTTTCTACTAACAGACCAAAATATGCCCACAATCTACTCTGTGGCACTGATTTATGCACCAGCCTGATCATATTTGATCATATTCTTTTTTTTTAATCTTTTTCTTTTTTTTTCCTTTTTTTTTCTTTCCCTTTCTTTTCCCCCAGTTTCAGGTCTCTTCTGATTTGTTTAGTGTATATTTTTCTGGGGTTGTTGTTACCCTGTTAATATTTTGTTCTCTCATTCATCTATTCTCCTCTGGACAAAATGACAAGATGGAAAAAAACACCTCAAAAAAAAGAACAAGAGGTAGTACTGACTGCCAGGGACCTAATCAATACAGACATTAGTAAGATGTCAGAACTAGAGTTCAGAATGATGATTTTAAAGATATTAGCTGGGCTTGAAAAAAGCATGGAAGATATTAGAGAAACCCTTTCTGGAGAAATAAAGAACTAAAATCTAACCAAGTCAAAATCAATAATGCTATTAATGAGGCACAATAAAAAATGGAGGCTTAAACTGCTAGAATAAATGGGGCAGAAGAGAGAATTGGTGATATAAAAGACCAAATGATGGAAAATAAAGAAGCTGAGAAAAAGAGAGATTAAACAACTACTGGATCATGAGAAATTAGTGATGCCATAAGACGAAACAAAATTAGAATAATTGGGATTCCAGAAGAGGGAAGAGAGAGAGGGGCAGAAGGTATATTGGAGCAAATTATAGCAGAGAACTTGCCTAATTTGGGGAAGCAAACAGGCATCAAAAACCAGGAGGCACAGAGAAACCCCTCAAAATCAATAAAAATAGATCAACACCCCAACATCTAATAGTCAAACTTATGAGTCTCAGAGACAAAGAGAAAATCCTGAAGGCAGCTCAGGAGAAGAGATCTGTAACTACAGACTGGCAGCAGACTTATCCACAGAGACCTGGCAGGCCAGAAAGGACTGGCATGATATCTTCAGAGCACTAAATGAGAAAAATATGCAGCCAAGAATACTATATCCAGCTAGGTTGTCACTGAAAATAGAAGGAGAGTTAAAAAGCTCCCAGGACAAACAAAAACTAAAGGAATTTGCAAACACGAAACCAGCCCTACAAGAAATATTGAAAGGGGTCCTCTGAGCAAAGAGAGAGCCTAAAAGCAACATAGACCAGAAAGGAACACAGACAATATACAGTAACAGTCACCTTACAGGCAATACAGTGGCACTAAATTCATATCTTTCAATAGTTACCCTGAATGTAAATGGGCTAAATGCCCCAATCAAAAGACACAGGCTATCAGATTGGATAAAAAACCAAGACCCATCGATATGCTGTCTGCAAGAGACTCATTTTAGACCCAAAGACACCTCCAGGTTTAAAGTGAGGGGGTGGAAAACCATTTACCATGCTAATGGACACCAAAAGAAAGCTGGGGTGGCAATCCTTATATCAGACAAATAAAATTTTAAAACAAAGACTATAATAAGAGATGAGGAAGGACACTATATCCTACTTAAAGGGTCTATTCAACAAGAAGATCTAACAATTGTAAATATCTATGCCCCTAACATGGGAGCAGCCAATTATATAAGGCAATTAATAACAAAAGCAAAGAAACACATTGACAACAATACAATAATAGTAGGGGACTTTAACACCCCCCTGACTGAAATGGACAGATCATCTAAGCAAAAGATCAACGAGGAAATAAAGACTTTAAATGACACCCTGCACCAAATGGACTTCATAGATATATTCAGAGCATTCCATCCCAAAGCAACAGAATATGCATTCTTTTCTAGTGCCCATAGAACATTCTCCAGAATAGATCATATCCTAGGTCACAAATCAGGTCTCAACTGGTACCAAAAGATTAGGATCATTCCCTGCATATTTTCGGACCACAACGCTTTGAAACTAGAACTCAATCACAAGAGGAAAGTCGGAAAGAACTCAAATACATGGAGGCTAAAGAACATCTGACTAAAGACTGAATGAGTCAATCAGAAAATTAAAGAATTAAAAAAATTCATGGAAACAAATGAAAATGAAAACACAACTGTTCAAAATCTTTGGGATGCATCAAAGGCGGTCCTAAGAGGAAAGTATATAGCAATACAAGCCTTTCTCAAGAAACAAGAAAGGTGTACAAGCCTTTCTCAAGAAACAAGAAATACACAACCTAACCCTACACCTAAAGGAGCTGGAGAAAGAACAGCAAATAAAGCCTAAACCCAGCAGGAGAAGAGAAATAATAAAGATCAGAGTAGAAATCAATGAAATAGAAACCAAAAGAACAGTAGAACAGATCAACGAAACTAGGAGCTGGTTCTTTGAAAGAATTAACAAGATTGATAAACCCCCGGCCAGACTTATCAAAAAGAAAAGAGAAATGACCCAAATAAATAAAATCATGAATGAAAGAGGAGAGATCTCAACCAGCACCAAAGAAATACAAACAATTATAAGAACATATTATGAGAACTATATGCCAGCAAATTAGATAACCTGGAAGAAATGGATGCATTCCTAGAGATGTATCAACTACCAAAACTGAATCAGGAAGAAATAGAAAACCTGAACAGACCTATTACCACTAAGGAAATTGAAGCAGTCATCAAAAATCTCCCAAGAAACAAAAGCCCAGGGCCAGATGGCTTCCCAGGGGAGTTCTACCAAACATTTAAAGAAGAATTAATACCTATTCTTCTGAGACTGTTCCAAAAAATAGAAATGGAAGGAAAACTTCCAAACTCGTTTTATGAGGCCACCATTACCTTGATTCCAAAACCAGACAAAGACCCCATCAAAAAGGAGAATTAAGGACAAATATCTTTGATGAACATGGATGCAAAAGTTCTCACCAAAATACTAGCCAATAGGCTCCAACAGTACATTAAAAGATTATTCACCACGACCAAGTGGGATTTATCCCTAGGCTGCAAGGTTGGTTCAACATCTGCAAATCAATCAACATGATACAATACATTAACAAAAGAAAGAACAAGAATCATATGATCCTCTCAATAGATGCAGAAAAAGCATTTGACAAAGTACAGCATCCTTTCTTGATCAAAACTCTTCAGAGTATAGGGATAGAGGGTACATACCTCAATATCATAAAAGCCATCTATGGAAAACCCACAATAAATATCATTCTCACTGCGGAGAAACTGAGAGCTTTCCCCCTAATGTCAGAACATGGCAGGGATGTCCACTATCACCACTGTTATTCAACATAGTATTAGAAGTCCTAGCCACAGCAATCAGACAATAAAAAGAAATAAAATACATCCAAATGGGCAAAGAAGAAATCAAACTCTCACTCTTTGCGGATGACATGATACTTTATGTGGAAAACCCAAAAGACTCCACCCCAAAACCACTAGAACTCATACAGGAATTCAGTAAATTGGCAGGATATAAAATCAATGCACAGAAATCAGTGGCATTCCTATACACCAACAACAAGACAGAAGAAAGAGAAATTAAGGAGTCAATCACATTTACAGCTTAGTATAATGGTTAATGAAGAGAATTTTACTACTTAGCACTTTGTGATGCTGGGAAAATTCCATATCATCTATTGCCTAATTTTCATTCTCTGTAATATGAGAATGGTAATAATACAAAGCTCACAGTGTTGTTGTAAGGATTAATATTTGCTAAACAGTTAAGTAAAGTGCCTAGCACATAGTAAGCACTATATAAATGTTTATTAAGTAATATGCCAGAAATCCTCCAGGGAGAATCCTGAATTAAAGAATTTTGATAAGCTCCTTGGATGACGTGAGGAGATAGCAAACAGTCATATACTTAAATAAAAGCAGAGGGTTGTTAACTGCCTTCCAAGGGGGGGGGAGGTCCCATTAATTGCATGGTTTCATTTTTGCATTTAAGAAATATTCAAAAACAAGAAGTTTAAACACAAATGTTTATAGCAGTGTTCTTCATAATAGAAAAAATGTGGAAACAACCCAAATATCAGTTGATGCGCAAATGGATGAACAAATATGTTATATCCATTCAATGGAATAAAAAAGGAACAAAGTACTGGTACGTGCTACAACTTGGATGAAGCTTGAAAACAGTCAAAGAATTCCATATATTATATAATTCCATTCATATGAAAGTACAGAAGAGGGAAATCTAGAGAGACAGAAAGTGGTTAGTGGCTGCTTGGTGGTGGAGAAGGTAGGTCAGTGATAGCTAAAATGTATGGAGTTTCTTTTTTGGTGATGAAAATATCTTAAAATTGACTGTAGTGTTGATAGCACATCTGTGAATATACTGAAAACCCTTGAACTGTATACTTTAAATGGGTGAACCTCACGGTATATGAATTATATTTCAATAAAGCTGTTTAAAAATAAAGGCAAAATGAAAAGTTTCCAGTAAACAAACAAAAAATAAAAATTTTGAGTTTATCTTGCTTGTTCATATTTCTCAAACTGTAGATGCAGTCTTTATTCTAGAAATACAAACAGAAAGTTGCATGCAGAAAGCATTTAGTATCTTGCCCTGAAAGAACCAAAATCTGATTCATCAGTCTGGAGACAGGCATGGCATGCTTTGTTTACAGGATGAGCTGTGATGAGTGTCAAGACAAGATCTACTTTTATTCCCCTGATCTCACGCAGGGGATTATACTCACTGTGTAAGTCTACTTGCTTACAGTGGGGAATGGGTGAAGAATGAAGTCTGTTAGCAGTTAAATACTAAGCAGTAGACAGTATTAACAATATGATTATTTTTTAAGAGAATGAATAAAGCCAATTATAGGGATACCAATCAAATGTCTGTCTTTGAACTCAGAAAGGAGAACATAGCAAAATACAGACATTTGCATGTAATGCTTACTCGCACTATTGTACAATCTCGCAATATTGTACACTCCCAGTGGAGTGTCTGCCCTTCCTCCTCTGTGTCCACTCCTGCTCACCCACTTGCCCATCTGCTAAGCAGACTCCCACCCTCCTTTTCCAAACATTGCCACTGCCCTGCCATGAGTGTTTATGTGCTCAGCTCTGCACTTTCACTGCACCATGTCTATACCAATTTCTCTAGCTGTCTACGTCCATTTCCATTTCCTCATTAAGTCCTCAGCCTCTTTGAAGGTCAGTCAGTCCTTTCATTTAGTTACTTCAACACCTAGCTAAGGTTATTAAAGATAATAAGTAAATAGATATTTAATAAATGAAATCCAAACTTAGTATATCTTTTTTATTTTTATTATATTTTTATTATGCTAGTCACCATACAGTGCTTCACTAGTTTTTGATGTAGTGTTCCATGATTCATTGTTTGCGTATAACACCCACTGCTCATTGCAGTGCCCTCCTTAATACCATCACCGGGCTAATCCATCCCCTTTTTTGTTACACTTAAAAACAAATAACTTTTACATTTATTCCACATTCCCTTCGCAGTGACTTTTTATAACACATATCATATCATGACACTCGTGTGCCAAAAACTTTGAGTCTTCCTCACCCCTAAGGCAAAAGCTCTTCACACTTCCATCCTCTGCGGTGGCTGCCCATTGACCTGGAAACTTCAACAATGAGAAAGTGATTGCATATCTCTGAATTCTGTGATTTCCTAGGCCTTGCCTTTGTGTAAAACCTTTTATTCCTTGTTTCCTGGGAAAATGTCTTTGCATTTCAAAATCAAACTCAGACTTAATGTTTCCAGAAAGTTTTCTTTAACTACCTCCTTTCTGCCTGAAACAGAGTTAAACACAGTTTTTTGTTTATGCTAAGAATTTTACCTGCTTCTATCCACATTTATTACATTGAATTTTAACAAAATTAGTCTTCCTAATTCAGTGGGGAGAGAGAACACCATGATCAGGAGTTGTATTGTTCTTCTCTGGCACTGTATCATATAAATAAAAGATACTCAATAAATGCTGTTTTTAATGATTGAATAAATGAATGGATGAACAAATGAAAACTTCAACACTGGTTTTCAAAATGTTTCTCATGTATCAGGTCATGCATATCTTATATCTATCCTGAATTAGGCTTTATATTAAGTATCAAACTTTTTTAAGAACCAAGAAAACTAAGGATCTGAGAAGTGTAATGATACCACGTATAGAGACCCAGCTTTTTTGACTGTTGGGTCCCTGCACCCAGCTGAAAGGGCATCTGAATTTGAAGCAACAATATTTGGCAGACATGGAAGCTATAGAATGCAAGTAATAAAAAGGAGAAAGAAATTAACTCAAAGAAAGACATGTTATTGTAATCTAAATTATATTTTACTGTACACTGAGAAAGCAATCTTACATAAAGCCTTCCTTGGAGAATCACATTTCCTCTAATCACTATTAAAGTCATTTTCATCAAATGGAACAACTTATTACAAATGAACTCATGTTGCTTTGGGAACATCTACTTCCTAGGTCAATTTTTATTTAGGAATTTGGTCTCTTTATTAAGTTAATATAGATTTTTTGTTAATTAGATCAGGAGTCTCATGTCACTAGGTATCTACACATCCTAAATAATAGATGATAATCTTATATCTAAAGAACTAATTTCAAACACTTGAAGATTGATTACATAGTATTTAAGGTGAAAGAAATCTTAGAAATCATCATTACCACTCCTCATATTTTTAAGTTAAGAAAACCAAAGACGCTGACAGGTGAAATAATTTGTTTAAAACGACTGACCATGTTGCAATGGATCTGGGAATTGGCCCCTGGCCTCCTGACCTGAATACAGGCTCTTCCTTTACCCCTTGTCTACACATTATTCTATGCAAATTGATCAACATACTCTTTGCATCAATTTTATTTTCATACTTCCACAACTGTCTCTACTGTGGGGAAATTCATGAAGGTTTTTAATAGCTCCCTCTCTTTATCATATTATCATGGTAAAAGGGCCAACATATTGTCTTTTTATCAAATAGTATGGAAGGATCATCACATACGACGATGGATAGAGGTAGCAATGTTAAAAACAAGTGTCTGTGTTTTTTTTAAAATTTTATTATGTTATGTTAATCACCATACATTACATCATTAGTTTTTGATGTAGTGTTCCATGATTCATTGTTTGCATATAAAGTGTATGTTTTAAAAATATCTTGCAACATCAATTTGGAAAGCATTGTCTTGTTTTTTTTAAAAAAAGGTTTCAGTGAATAAATATTATCAATGTAAATTAGTTGTAGATAACCTTATAATTCTTTATTTTCAGCTGCCTTCTTTGCCTTGGTAATTTTCTAGTTTTTTCTTAGATCTGCATTTCCTCCACTCATTTCTTGGCCTCCAGGCTTGATTTAATTTTTTCTGTAGTTCTGTAGAAGCAATGCATATAGATTCTAGAGACAAATGCATGGATTAAAATCCTGTCTCTGTTAGTAACTAGCTGTAAAAAGTTGGGAAAAATCACCAAATTTTTCTAAATTTGTTTCCCCATTTGATAAATATAGGTAATATTAGTGCCTACTTCATGAGGTAATTGTCAACATTATATGAATTATTCCATTTAAAACTATATACTATTTAATAACTCTTTCATAAACATAAAAAGCCTTCCTAAATTAGTTTAAAAATAAGAATATGATGATTGATTACAATCATAAAGATGACAAATGGTTTCATTTTAACTAGAAAATGTGACACTTCATTAGTCCACAGTGATGTGGCCAAATGACTTTCCTTAGTTGGGGAAACATACAGGCTAGAGGAGTGATAAATGGATGCTTTTTAAATGAAAGTAGTTCAGAAACTTTAACTTGCATGGCAAAATAAAAACAGTATGATTCAGAGGAATGACTCAGAAGAACCTGAAGATAACTTTTACATTTTGTACCAAATGAAAAAAATGCTGTTCTTTGCAAGGATCTCTGTTGATGTATTATACCAGCACACTGAATGCATAATGAAATAAATTATCCCTTACTTATTAAATACAGTATTCCTATTTGAATATTTTAATACAAAACCTTCTCATCTGTACATAGAGGGCTGTTCAGGACTGGGGAGTAGCAATGCATGAGTTCAGTGGTGAGGGCTCACTGTGAATTACTGTCTCCTGGATCTCTCGGTGTCTTGGCAATTGAGGAAGGGAAGGGAACCCCCGGTGTTTTTGAGTACCTCTTCTCTAACACCAATGCAAGAGAATAGAGAATAGACTCTTCTACTGAGGGTTGGGTAGAGTACTGCCTAGGGTATGAGGTGTAGGAAGGTCTTTTCTCTCTGGAGCATCCCCCTTTAAATATTGGCCTTAGCCCTAAATATGTGCAGCTCTGCATGCCTCTTTCTGGGCTAGAAAATCATATTTCTTCTGCCTTGAATTCTCTGCTGACTAGGTCCATGAGGACAAGAAGGAATCTGAGTCATTTCAAATTTGGCATTAAAGATGCTACTTTTCCAGGATTTGGATACATTTTTTTTTTATTTCCATTAAATGCCCTTCCTCAGAAAAAGTGACTTGGAACATGGTTATTTAGTCATTAATGCTCAATACGGTGGAATAGCTACAGGTCGGATGGAGACATCTTTCACCATTATATTTTGTTCAGTTCACACTGTTATGATACCAGAACAAAGAGAATTCGATTTCTAGCAATCTTTTGCAGTACTATTTTCTGGTAGTCATTAGACAACTTGTCAACCTAGAAAGCAACAAAGCTATAATCAACAATAATAGACAACAGGCAATCAGACAGCAGATATTTTATGGACTGAGCCAGGTTATTTCCTAATGTTATAGCTGATCTTGAGAGAAACAGGGCAAGCATAAGCCAGAGGCCAACTGAAGGGTAAAGAGAGAGCTGTCATTAAGCTAGCCAAAAACACACTTTTCTAATTAAAGAAACACTGTGGAGATGAACATGATCTGCAAGGGATTCAAGGAATTTATACAAGGTGGGGATGGTTTTAAATGAACGAATTTTACATGATTGGATGCTACACGGACCTTCTGTAAAATGCCTTGTAGAAGAATTTCAGAGTGTGGGTCATACCCCATTTGTTACCTTGGCTCTCAGCTTCATTCCACCATCCTATGGTCTTCTTCGTGTCTTGGGGACATCAGTAGTGACTGCGGGCTCCAGTAGCACTGGGATGGTTTCCCAAGAGCAGAAGCCTGAGGGCAAACCCCTGGTGGTTTGTTGCTGTGCAATTCAGTGGCAGTGGATGCCCGAGAGAAACTCTTCACATGGTGGTAACAGATGCATGAGAACACAGGCAAGAACTAGAATTGCTTAGCTTTGTTTAGTACTGGAATGCCAGCAAAAGTGTCTCGTTCTTTTGTCTCAGTACAGGTAATCTGACTGAGCCCAAAGTCAAGAAGGAGGGAAATCTATGCTAGTCCTTCAGTGTGGGGAACTGCAAAGTTACATGGCAAAAGGCCTCAAGGATTGGGGCCAATAATGCCTACTCTGCCCCCATAATCTGTGTGCTCCTAATTCAATGATACCTGACGTTGCACGCAAATGTCAGAAACATCTTATCATGATCCTCTGGCTTGAGGGGTACAGAGTGCTGTTTTTCACGTTTTCTGTTTCTTTAGGGAAAACGGCAAGGAAAAGAAGTGAAGATTCTGAACTGGGAAATTGTACCTAAACAAGGGAACTGTAAATGTTAACATTTAATCAGGGAACAACAGATAAACCCTGTGAAATCTAAATTGTTGCACACTCAGAATTATTTTTGATGCTAAATATAAACACAATGTTAAGAAAAACTGATTTCTGTAGCTATCATACTTGTAGGAAGTAGTGATACCTATCAAACTGTTTTTCTTCACTTACATGTGCCATGATAAAATACATCAGGATATGAAAATATTTACAGTCACATTAGTTTCTCTTTTTATTTTCCAAAAAGGCAGTCTAAAATATCAAGGATGATATCTGTATTTGTATAACAATGAGAAAAAGACCATCATCCTGAGAAGAATCTTACCTAAAAATCAGGGCTCAAAGACCCTAAATAATGGGGAAAAAAAGGTAAATTTCTGCAAAAAAGGCATGAAAGAGCTATGAAAATCTTCAAAGGGACAGAATTTTTTATCTTATGCCAAAAGCATATCGTAGAAAAAAATACAATAAATTTCAGGACTTTATAATTTTGCTTCTATTCAATAAAGATTGTGGCTGTATTTCTACTTTCTGCTATTTCAACTATTCGAGAAATTACAGAAGAAGGTCTTGTAACTCTTGGGACTAGGAACAACTGCAAGAGGAAAAAGAAATGTAAAAGTCTAGAAGGTATTTTTCTCATTTCATATCTTGAAATCTGTACCAGTGAGCTAGAAGTACTCGATACATGTGAATACAGCCCAAATGGAGTGGCTCTGAAGAGGGGGGATAAATCAGTTGATTAGAAGTATCTCCAGAGCCACCTGAAAAGAAAAATGCAGATTCGACATGTTTTTTTCTAGTGTCCAAAGACACAAAGCAATGGAATATATGGAAGTTGAGATTTACACATTAACAATTTATTTCCTATCAAAAACTATCTTTGATAACCATCTTTCATGGTGAAATGACCTTCCCATCACAGAGCCAGTACTTGGGATTAAAGCATTCAGTAGAGAACGCTTAATTCCAAACACAAAGAAATACGTTCACTGGAGCAGGAACGCTCTGATGTGTTGCAATGCATTTGTATTCCATGATCAGGTTTTAGAAACAGGAAAACTTAAGTCCTAAAATTTTGAAATGATTTCCAGTTATTTGGTTTTTTTAAAGATCTCTGCTTCCTGCTCTGATGGAGTAACAGGTATTGGATTAGCTTTCTGCTATGAATACATATATATGTAGGTATATACATACATACATCAGTAAATCAGAAAACAAGGAAAAACCAGAACCTATTCCAGGTAAACAAATGTTCAGTTCCTTTTCTCCTTTGGAGACGCCTCTCTCTCTCTCTAGATTTGGGATTAGTTGTTTGCCAAGCAACTACTGGTTTCTGATGGGTTCGAGAAAAATTGTTAATTGGCATGTTATCCAGACTTTTATATAAATGTGAGAATGATATTCTGGCTAGTGCTCCACATCTCTGAGCTAAACTGGAAATCCCCGTATTCTTTTAAACTTTATAGTATACTTTTATGTTTTATAATTTTCTTCCTTCTTTTAAACAAAATTATCTAAGCATTCCTTGATATATTGTTTAATTTAGGGTGAAATGATATTGCCCAAATATTAAGCATATCTGTCAGTAAGCATGATATCTTTGTAGTTATTCAGGCTTTTATTTTTGCTCTTCAGTAAGGTATTTTAATTCCTTTTTTATATAAGATATATAGTTCTTGTTAGGTATGCACTTTATATCAAGGAATATTTTTTTGTTTTTCTTGCTATTTCAAGTATGAAATTTCATCTGATTACATTTCCTAATTGGCCATTACCCTGTACAAAAATGTTTTATTCTTGATTTGTTGTTCTGTGTCTCTCCATTTTGATGAATTCTATTTGGCAACTGATTCTCTTGAATTTTCTGTGTAGACAGTCATATCATTGACATATAGGTAGTTTGCCATTTTATTTCCAATATTAAAATGTACTCTTTTTTTTCGTGTGTTTTTGTTTGATCATATCTCCAATACAATGACTAATGCTTGTACTAGTTTAGGAGTAATTGTATTATTTCTACTTTAATGGGAATGCTTCTGTTATTTTAACATCAGATATAATATTTGCCATGGGTGCCTGAGAGTTAGACTTTATCAAGCAAATTTCTTCTTTGTTTTTAAAATCATGAATGAATGTTACACTTTATAAAATACTTCCCACCTTTCTTTGAGAAAAACATTTGACATTACTCCTTGAGATTAATTTAATAATTTACATCGAAAAAATATTCTAACGTTGAGCAAGTCTTCCAGTTGTAGATAATCTTATTTGGTCATAAAAGCTTTTAATTCATGGTGATCTGTGCTACCCCTGTTCTGTCTGGCACTTGGGTAAATGAAAGTCATATAATGGAGTTGTATTCTGTACTCTGGAATGGTTTCCTGAGACTGGAGTTTTCTATATCCTATTCTTTGTAAGAATGCCCCACTCACAACCATCACAACTAGACCAGCTAGAGTGAAGACGGACCTGAGGAACTCTGCAGATTGCTGGCAAGACTGACACCATCACCTGTCCATCCTCCCCCACCCTAACTTGAACAACCTCCTTACTACCACCTGCCTCCATGATCATTAGCACCGATCCCCCATTGTTTTCTTTTTCCTTTTTTTTAAATTTAATTTATCTATTTGAGAGGGAGAGAGGGAGAGAGAAAGAGAGAGAGAGAGACCACAAGCAGGGGGAAGGGGGAGAGAGAGAAACAGACTCCCCACTGAGCAGGGACCCACCCCCTCCATGCGGGATTCCATCCCAGGACCCTGGGATCATAACCTGAGCTGAAGGCAGATGCTTAACCAAATGAGCAACCCAGGTGCACCATTTTTTTCCTTTTTAATTTTTTTTCTTTTTTTCCTTTTTACGTTGGTAATAAAGAGGCCAATGACTCCCAGGTCACCACATATACTTGATTCACAAAAGACTGTGTACAACCTTCATGTGCTTCCTTTCCTCACTGCTCACCAAACCATGCACTTTGCCTTCTGAAACTCATAATCAGTTAATAATAGAATTCCCTATGCCCTCATCTTCTCCAATTTCTTTTTTAATTATAACCCTACGTAAAACCTACTCTATTCTTTCTGATAACACTGATTCCTCTTTAGCTCTCAAATGGTGGCTGATTTATCTCTTAAAATGGTCATGGCACTGGGCCATGAATAGAAAATTGTCTTCCTCCTTCCTTATTGTCACAGACAATTCTCTCCGAGAGCCCACTCTTCTGAAGGTGATTTCCATAGTGTATACATCAGTGTGTACAAATCTCTCTCCATTCATGTTTTAGTCAGTCTAGAGACCTATTAGTCCTTTTCATTTTGTGAGATTTTTAGCTTCTGTATCTAACTCTATAGAATATTAGTTCATGATTTTGGTGATTTAAATATTCATTTAGATAATACCTCTCACTGCAATTATACCTCTCCACTTCTTGACAATTTCTGCTGTAATAAGCCTCCATCCAATGTAAGCCTCCTACTCCCAAGTTCATATTGAAAGCTGTGTTATAACCAATAATTGAACTCAATGCATGTATGAAATATTAAGCACCCCAATCTTTTTTATTTGCTGTTTACTCTTTCTAGGATTCTGACTCCAATAATTCTTGAATTTGGTTGAGATCTATAATTCATTGATTTTGCCATCTTCTTACTGATCTTCAACCACCTTTCTGTCTTCACCTTCCACCCTTCTGCTTAGATTCCATAGTTCAGGGGCACCTGGGTGACTTAGTCAGTTGAGTGACTCTTAGTTTTGGCTCAGTTTGTGATCTCATGAGTCATGTGATCGAGGTCAGCTTTGGCCTCCGAGTTCAGTGCAGTCTGCTTGAGATTCTCTCCCTCTGTACTTTGCCCCGTGCATGGACTCTCTCTCAAATAAATAAATAAATCTTAAAAAAATATGTCTCATAGTCCATAGTTGTAATCATTCCTTTACATGTATTTCTAAATCGTTTGGCCCTGCCTCTCTTGATTGAACACACCTAACATATTACTATTCTGGTTGAATTACAGCTTTTTGTCTACTACAGGAGGAACATAGTTGGAAAAAAAAATAAACAACCATGATGGTTGGTTTCACTTTGAATTTATGATCCTTAACTTCAGCTGAGCTCATAAGGCTGTCCCAAAACCAACCCCATTTTCTCTTCTCCATTCACTCCCCTTCTCACTAGATGACTACTTCACATGCATGTTGAAAAACAACTTCACCTACCTTCACCATCTTATTGACTTACTTCTTACCCTCATTACTCTTTATTTTTCCCGCAATAGTACTTATCTCCCTCTGATGTTCTAGTACTTATATTTTTTCTTCTTTCCCAGTCTTCAAACTACAATATAAGCAGGCAACTTTTCTACTTTGTTTACTATTGGTTCCTTACTGCACAAGATAGTGTCTGGCATAAAGTATTGGCAGTCAACTACATATATATATATTTTTTTTTAAGTGCTCTCTACACCCAACGTGGGGCTCAAACTCATGACCCCGAGAACAAGAGCTGCATATTTCTCTGACTGAGCCAGCCAGGCACCCAGGCACTCAACTATATTTGTTGGATGAATGTAGAAATTGAATTTTTCCTTCAATAATTACAGATAATGTGGCAGTTTACTTAGGACTTACAATTGGCAGGATCTAATAAGATCCTGTGTACAGGAGAAAGGTTTGTGTGTCACACCATTCTACATATGTGTAAGTTAACATTAATGTGTATTTCTTAATTTTATTTTTTTATTTATTTACTTATTTATTTTTTATTTATTTTTTTGAAAGAGAGAGAGAGCAAGCGCATGCACACAAGAATGCACCAGTGGAGATGGGAGGGGCAGAGGGAGAGAAAGAATCTTAAGCAGGCTCCATGCCCAGTGAGGAGCCTGACTCGGGGTTCAGTCTCAAGACCCTGAGATCATGCTCTGAGCTGAAACCAAGAATCCAGTGCTTAACTGACTGAGCCACCCAGGAGCCTCATATATTTCTTAATTTTAGATACAAATTATTAATTGACTAAGGATGCGCTCTTTTAGATACTGAAGTTTTAATCCTGGGCTCTGCCAGTCCCTTTAAGGATGTGAAAGGCCTGAGTATCTCAAAGACAATAATATGTATCCATTTCTAAACTGTCCCCTATAAATTTTTTTTTTAAATAGAAATTTCCTACCTCCATCTCATCATCTTCTCTCACTTCTCATTTCTAATAATGTACTATACTCCCATGTTTAATGACTGTCTTGGGGAATGAAAGAATCTTCAAGGTAAGTCAGCTTCTGGCAAGTTTGTGCTTTGGAGAGTAATAACTGGTCTGACACACCAGATTAATCCTAAAATGGTTTAACCAATGAATGACCCCTCCAAACCATCTGTGAGATATAATCATATAATCTCTGGGATCAATTCTGAGGAAATTATCTTATCATCATAATTACTACAGTTGGATAAATCACTACTTTGGGGGCTAGAAGAAGGGTGGAGATAAACAGAAGCCAGGACTAATTTCTTTTATGATCTCCCAAAACAACAGGTGCAATTTAATTGTTCTAAGCATGTCACCAGGCAAACTCAAAACTGACATGTTACAATATTAAGAATTATAGAAACAGTTCTCTTTGGTCAATGATGCCAGGTTCCATATTTACTAAAGTGTTTTTTTTTCTTTGAAGCAGCACCTGTGGTGTAACAATCTTCTGACCTAATTATTTGCTGTGTCTAAGTGAGATTTTGACAGGCTCTTAGAACAATTTATCCCCTTGAAAATCATTGACCTTCTATTAGCGTTAATGTCTAGCACAACAGATCAGAATTTTGTCTATAAGACAGGAGAAAATAATTTGGTTTTCATTATATGTGGATAAAATAATTTTGTTAAATTTAACTTGAAATACATTAATGAGTGTTGTGATTTCAATTGTTCTTAAAATAACTACATTTTAATGCTGGTTCCACTACTTATAAACTATGATCCTGGCTAAATATATTAATCTTTCTGCACTTGAACTTTTCTCCTATATAAAATAAGGCTAAATAATAAGGGTGTTTTGAAGATTAACCTATGCTTGCTGTCTTCTTTTTTTATACCTTTTATTAAATTCTCAACCAAATTACCTTATTTTCTTTCAACCCCCTCAACCAAATTGGTTCCTATCATAATTAATCAGATCTCTTAATGGCCAAATTCAAAGATTCTTCCCAGTCTTCACTCTCTTGAAATAACCTTACCAGTTGGCATTATGATCTTCTTTTAATCAAGAAATTATTTTTTCTTGGCTATTTGATAATATTATCTTCTATTATTTTTCTGTGAGAGAAGTCTTTCCTCTCTTTAAATGCAATTATTCTCAAGATTTCATTCTTGATCGTGTTTTAAATCTAATTTAACACACTCATTCGAGTAATAACTCCAGATATTACCTATCTAATGGTGACCTTACATTTTTACCTCCAGCCTTAATCTTCCCTGAATTAACCCAGATGTCCTACAGACATTAATCATTTCTCCAAAATTCCAGACTATTTTTATCCCCCTTTGTCACAAAGTATTCTAGGCTGAAAGTCTGATTATTTTCTAAATACCACCAACATGAGTAGCAACATCATTACCATCATCATCACTGTCAAAATGTAATATACACCTTTTATTTAGCATCCACTGTGACCCAAAGATTATTAAATGCTTTGGACACATTATCTCATTTAATAATCCCAACTACGTTATTTCACAAAATAGGAAAAAAAGGATAAATGAGGTAACACTGATTGCTTCTGGTCTCATAGTTATTAGGCTGGAAAAGCTGAAATGGTAGCCTAAATTTTTTTGACACCCAAGCTTATGATTTCAACTACCACAGCCTACTGCCTCTCTCACTGGACTTCACTGATTCCAATCACTTCCTGAGGATACCTATTTTGTGTCTTATATGTGTCTCAAACTTGTCTCATCCTATTGCTCTTGTTCTACTTCAGACTTTTTATTCTTTATTTATTATCACTTCGAGACAAGTCAACTTGAAACTAATTTTACTTCATACCAAATTTAAATAAAGAAATAAAATTATTTTTATATTCCTGGCTTTTCAGAGAGGTAATTTTTTAAATGTCAGTTTTATTTTATATATGTGAAGCATGTGGCCCATTATATTAGGAGAAATAAGGAGTGATAATGCAATTTATCTAAAATGGGATATGGACTCAATCGTTGTTTGCCAAGATCATACCAATGCTGAAGATATGGCATACACATTATTAAAAATTAATCTCACCCAATTAGATTGGTAAATCAGGTAAAAATACTTAAATCCAATTGGGATTCAAACATTTGCATATGAAGTGAAAGAAAATATACAGAGTATAATCCACAGTAAAATCTTACCATTTTATATTATGATAATTTTTTAAAAAATAAAAGAAAAAACATGATTTATTTTGGGTTTGGTCCTCCAAAAATAGTGCCATTTTAATGTTTCCTGACTCATGTTCTTATGACATCCTTGCTTTTGGAATGTTCTGGACCTGAAAGGTGCTCTTTTCTATGAATTTCTTTTAATTAATAGGTGCTGCCTAAGATATAGGGTTGAGTGGAGAGATGGATAAATATATTTTTTAGTATATTTCTAACATTTTTGTTTGGTGTGCATTTGTTTTTACCTTGAGTGAGTTTTATTTGCTTGTTTCAGTTGTCTCACTTTCCTATTTTTTTTATTCAGATTTCTAACTCTGGCCATGATGTAGCTATAGTCACAGAACTTAACCTGCCAATAGAAACAGAAAGCTGGACAACATATAAATACTTATTGTCAGACACTGGGCCAACGGAGAGCAGAACTGTGATTTCTGAAGTAAGTGAACCATATGAGGTGAGTTCAATGAGTGTCCCAGCTTCATGCCTGGAAGCAGTTCCTGACCATGGATACAAAGAGGTGGAGATCAGACTCCATGCCTTCTCTGAGTAGCATTGTATTAGGAAATTTTGAGTCAAAATGAGCATTTTTCACCAAAGAGGCTATTTCTTAGGTAAGATTTAGAAATTCTGTCAACATTTCACCAACCTTGCTGATGTAAAATAAAAAGGAGCAACTCTTCAATGTTCGAATATATTTTTATTGTAAAAATCTGAAGAGAGCTCATTTATTGTGATTCCAAGATTCGATTATTCTTCAGATGTTATTACATTGGGACCACCTCCTCCCCCTACAAACATACTGACCTAGAGAGGCAGCTGAGAGGGGTGGCAGTATGTGTGAACATCCCAGTAGCTTAGCCTTGGTTGCAACTTGAGATGAAGCTGAATTCTCCCACCTCTGATGCCTAAGACCAAAAGCAGCCATGGAGAGCTCCTTCATGGAAGCAACTACAGGAAGTTTTCTTTTTTTTTAATTTTTTACTTAAATTCAATTTAATTAACATATAGTGTATTATTAGTGTTTTGTTTTTTTTTTTTCCATTCAGAGTTAATTCCTAGTACCATGGAATAGTGCATATAAGCTATGAAATGCCTATTTCTTCCCAGGCTAAAGATGTAGCCATACTTCTTTATAGAAACAGT
Organism: Callorhinus ursinus; assembly: GCF_003265705.2. Classification (NCBI taxonomy): domain Eukaryota; kingdom Metazoa; phylum Chordata; class Mammalia; order Carnivora; family Otariidae; genus Callorhinus; species Callorhinus ursinus. The sequence goes on along the minus strand of NW_027397068.1, from coordinate 67,361,986 downwards.
GCTGAAATCACCCACTTTAAAGATTTCAAATTCATCCTACAGAATGCAAGCTAGTATTTTTTTAAAAGATTTTATTTATTTATTTGAGAGAGAGAGTATGAGTGCTGAACAGAGAGCCTGATGTGCGGCTCAATCCCAGGACCCTGGGATCAGGAACTGAGCCGAAGGCAGACACCTAACTAAGCCCCCCAGGCACCCCACAATCTAGTATTTTTTCAAACTACTTCATTGTATATTACTAATGGTGGTGATACTGGTAACCAGAAAAATAACCCTTATGTTACATGCCAATTATATTTTAATTAAAAAAGGAAAAATTATATTAAAATTATTTTATTCTTGTCAGTGCATCTTTTTTGTACTTGAGATGTGAATCATCTCAAAAAAATGAACCTTATTGAATGAGTCACATGTTATTAATACATAACATGTCTTTCCCATTCAAAGTAATGCTTCTTTATACTATCTTGTAAGTCAAGTTTATAATCACTAGCATTTACTGAGGGCTGAGCTAGTGTCAAATATTGTTCTAAGCACTTTATAGGAATCAAACTATTTAATCTTCACACCAACCCTAATTTGCTGATAAGGAAACTGAGGCATAAGAAGGTTATATGATTTGCTGACAAAGAAAGCCTAAGTCTTACTATCTAGTCCAGAAACACATTTTTTAAAAAAATCAATAAACAGACTACCCCTTTAATGTTCCTAACATTGGTTATGAATGCAATTTTTCTTTTTGTGTTTATCATTAATGTTGACAAGGTCTAAAGGAGACAGTGGGTGGTATGAAGTTTGACCAGGGCTATAATTGTATCTTACTTTAAACTAACCACATTAAGAACAGAGATCTCTTACACTGTCAATTTAATGACAGTGAAAAAACGTGTGCTGATTTATGTGAAGGTTGAGTCCAAAATCCTAGAACTTCTATGTGTCAAGGATCACATTCTTGTCTGAAGAACAGACCAACAATCCTTATTTACAGTTGCATTTATTTAAATTTGACAGATTTTGCAATATAATGATCACTGCATCACATGATATTTCCCTTCTTCATTGTATGGGGATTAATTTTTCCTCTAGGGAAAATTGTTTCTGAAATGCTCATATTACCAGAAAGGGTTAGAACTGAAGTATTCAGTCTTTTGCAAATGTCAAGCAGTGAGCCTTCCAAAATGGTTTTGAACTCTTAAGTCTGTTAACCAATTTTGCTGGAAACATTATTTAGAAATAATCACTGCAGACAGTTTTTTCAGACAAAGACAGGCAAAATGGGCAAGATAACTAGGAATTCAAGCAAGTTAGGGTTGATGGACTTATTTTAGTTTATTCCATTTTAATGGTTTTTGTCAAGTATTTTTTTCTTTCTTTTCTACTTTTCAGGGTTTTTTTTTCTTCCTTCAAAGGAAAAAAAATTGAGGCCTACTTATTTTTTCTTTAAATTTGCTGGGCATAATTCCTTAGAATTCCTTTATAGCTCTACTTCTTTACTAAAATTGACTCTTAAGGGAGAAAAGATAGTCCAAATGTTCTATATACATTACTAATTCCTTGAGTGCCTCCTTTATTCTTCACTCTTATAAACTCCTAGTTGTATTATATTTTCAGTTGCAGTCTGCAGCCTCCTTAGCATTCATCATAATCACCTGGCAACATCACCAAACTAAATCATCCCTCATTTCTTAGCTCACTTCATAAAATTCCTGCTTCCCAGGCGCCCGGGTGGTTCAGTTGGTTGGGTGACTGCCTTCGGCTCGGGTCATGATCCTGGAGGCCCAGGATCGAGTTCCGCGTCGGGCTCCCTGCTCAGGAGGGAGTCTGCTTCTCCCTCTGACCCTCACCCCTCTCATTCTCTCTCTCTGTCATTCTCTCTCTCTCAAAAATAAATAAAATTAAAAAAAAATTGGGCACCTGGGTGGCTCAGATGGTTAAGCATCTGCCTTCGGCTCAGGTCATGATTCCAGGGTCCTGGGATTGAGTCCCATATCGGGCTCCCTGCTCTTGGGAGCCTGCTTCTCCCTCTGCCTCTCTCTCTCTCTCTCTCTCTCTTTCTGTCTCTCATGAATAAATAAATAAAATCTTTAAAAAAATTTGTTTTTAAAATTCCTGCTTCCCTCACTAGTATTTTGAAAGAATATGAAGTTTGTAAAAAGATAATTTTTTTTCCTGAAATCTTATTATATCTGAAGTACCATGAACCTAAAATTTTCTCAAAGGATTTTGGATTTCAAAGTGCATGAGAAATGTCTTTTACTAGTATGTTTTATTATTAGCTGTCTCATGGCATCACATTTTTATATCACCTGAATGACATCAAAGTAAGAGGACATTTTGGACATCACATACACATGAAGAAATAAAAAAGTGAGTGCTGAATAATGACGCACAAATCAATAGCACTTTTCTAAGGGAAGGTATGGATTTGATCCTCATTGTAGAACTGAGGATACTCTCTTGAATCAGTTGCTAGTTTTTCTAATGAAAGTTTTGTTACATAACTTATTAAGGCTCTCACAATGTACCCGGGAGTGATATTCAGCATAATGTAATCAACTTTCTTTTTTCAATGGTTATATTAATTTCAAGAGAGAAGCTATGATCAGAACTTATATTAAGTTTAAAATGGATAAAAATTTGATTAGAATATTATGTTTTTAGAAAATCCAGCTGGCGTGCATGTCCCAAGGAGCAGAGCTCAGAATCTGAGAATGAACTTTAAAAATCAGAGAGTGAACTTCAAAAAGAATTAAAATAAATCTAGGATTAGTATACATGACATAAATTGTGAGGAAACTTGCTAGTAAAGAGGAAATGATCAAAAGGGTATAGCAAAATGTGGCAAATGTAGCAAAAACTTATGAGCAAAAACTTGTAGCAAAATTTATGAGATTCAAACTGACCTTTCAGATTCAAACCTCTAACGCAGGGGAACCTGGGTGGCTCAGTTGGTTGAGCAACTGCCTTCAGCTTGAGTCATGATCTCGGGTTGCTGGGATTGAGCCCCCGGTGGGTCTTACTGCTCAGGGGGGAGTCTACTTCTCCCTCTCCCCCCCCCACCCCTCCGATTGGCATGAGGGCGCGCGCTCTCTCTCAAATAAATAAATAAATAAATAAATAAATAAATAAATAAAATCTTAAAAAAAAAACACCTCAAAGTAGTGACATCAACCATTATAGGCACTGCAATAGCAATTTATGTAATTTAATGTAACACATTATCTGATCATGATGTTTTCCTCAGTAGCCTTATGACCTGAGCCGAAGGCAGACCCTTAACCATCTGAGCCACCCAGGTACCCCTGAGCTTCACATATTTTAAGTATTTTAATTGTTTTAATTTTTAATCAAGATAAGGTAGAGATAGATAAACTACAAAGCCAACATTAGGAAGTCAGAAAAATTTCAAAAAATTAAATTTATGTAAGTCAACTCAGAATAATCACTGGTAACATTCTGAAATACTTATTTCCAGTCTTTAGTCTTCTGTTTCTAAATCTAATCTAAATCTCAGTAAAATATACATAGGCTATTTATTATTTATTATTGTTTATTACAATGATCATAATGCCATAGTTTTACTATAGTTGATCCATAATACTTCGTTCCAGCAATAATTAGATAACAGGCCCATTTTTAGATAAATTCCACTTTTATGTGTGGTAAGTGAATGAAATCATCTTACATTTAGCTTTCTGTTTTCCTATATTAATGAAGATGCATATCCATCTCATCCAAAAGTAGTATTTCCTTTTTCCCCCAAAACACAATTTTGAATCATCTGCCTGGAGACGTTTCTTGCCTACATTGATCTTTAGTACCGTTATGTTTTTGTGTGTGGTTCAAAATATAGGGAAAGGAACCAATTGCTAGAACTGTGTGTAATGTGAAATCTTGTATTCAGGAACAAGACAAGAGGATCAAGGCCAGAGAAATACTGGTAACCAAAGTGCTAAAGTGCTTTATTACTGAGCCCAGATCTGTTATATCACCAGAGCTTAAATACAATTTGGAAAGATCAGAAGGGCTCTTCTGTTGTGGAATGAGTCATACAAGGAAGAAAAGTGAGAAATGATATGAAAGATGAAAGTTCTCAAAACTTAAGATCCTGGAAGCGAAATAGAAAGGTATTACAGTACATCAAAAACTAATGATGTAGGGTGCCTGGGTGGCTCAGATGGTTAAGCGTCTGCCTTTGGCTCAGGTCATGATCCCAGGGTCATGGGATCGAGCCCCACATCGGGCTCCTGGCTCAGGGAGGAGCCTGCTTCTCCCTCTGCCTCTCTCCTTGCTCATGCTTTCTCTCTGTATCTCTGTGTCTCAAATGAATAAATAAAATCTTAAAAAAAAAACAACTAATGATGTAATGTATGGTGATTAACATAACATAAAAAGTAAATAAATAAACTGACAAAACAAAACAAAAAAAGGTATTACAGTTAGTTTTGCCTTAACTATTGTTTTGAAAATACAAATTTGCTCAAATGTGACTCATATATGAAGGAAGAATTTGAGCATAATATGAATTTGATGTTTGTTTACACATGATTTCTGCAAGCACTAAGTAAACTAGAACACTATACCTAGCTGAACCCAATAGCATCAAAACCCATAAAACATACGCATGCACTCTCTTTCAACATCTATTTGCTACCTCAGTTTATCATGCATGTTACCCATTCACATCTGGTGTTAGAAATTTCCATCTTATTTCAGATAACAGTCTGTTATCACTTCACAAAAATTCACAAGCTGTAGCACTTCTGATGACCAGTTCTAGTCTTTTTCTGGGTAAAATGTCATATTTTTTGCAGTATTTATATATTTTTAACAATTTAATATGTAAAACTTTGCTGTTTTTATTAGTTCTCTATTGTTTATATCTGTATCTATCTATCTAGCTATTATCTATCTATTTACCTATCTATCATCTATATCATCTATCTATGTATATATTGAGTGTTGTACTCCTAACCCCATTTTTCCTTATACTTCCCAAAATTGTATTGTTGATTTTGGATAGGACAGAAATCTTTAGGAATGTATGTCATGTTATTGCAGAACTGACTATATTTTATCCTGAGGATATTAATTAATGTATGAAAACTTTGCTGATTTGTTAAATTTAAAAATATATTAAAATAATTTCTAAACAAAATAAAAATTGAAGATATCGATTACTACATGAAAACTTTGCTTGCTTTAAATTTAGAAAGATTAAAATAAACTTTACACTAATTTTATTTCTTGAATTCTTAGGAAAGAATGTGAAAAATGTATATAAAGTAACTTGTGATCAAAAGACACCAATACCTAGAATAATCATGTCTATTTTACTACCGAGAACCTTTACCATACAACCTAAGTCCTGTAGAATTTATTTAATATGGATTTTAACTTCAAATTTAAGAAGAAAAAAGTAACTTAGTTTGTATAAACAGGAACAAATACCATGCCATTTTATTCTGCTAGTAAAACATTTGTTGAGTCACATAAACGTTGAAGAACACAGAATAGAAAATAGATTGAACCCAAAAGCATTCAGCAACTCCTCAAATTAGTTGATTTGAACTTAGCTTTAACTGTTATGTCTAAAATAGCATTGGCAAAGTTTCCAAAATGGCATTATTTTCATTTTAAGCTGGAAATCAATTAATGTTGATCAAATTAAAATTGACTAAGTTCTAAGGCATATTTTAGCAACTCATCAACATTTTCTTTATGCAAAGGCTTTGGATCTGATAGATAAATTTTATTAGAAAGCTCAGATGTCTTAATTCTTATTTGTTTTAATTTGTGGTTTTCCTACTTTTAAACATGTCCTTTGCTCCACCTAGCTTGCTGATGTCAAAGTGCTTAAAAATGTATCATTGATAATATTGTCAGCCTTACCTATTAAATTGTAAAAGATATTGTTGATACTCTTCATCTAAAACCAGCAGGAAAACACCGATAGGCAAATAAAGCTAGATTTAATGACTCATTTCAATGAGGGAGAAAACAACAAAGTGGCAATTTATAGCATGTAGTATTAAGGGTATTAGGAGCAGCATGCTATGAATATGATCTATATTTTTCTAATATAATATCTCACAGGAATATTGTACATGGTTTTCTTCTGTTTAGTACCTTCTGGATATAATTATGGATGTGATATCTTCCTTTTCTTTATTTTCAACAATTCTGTTTTTTTTCAGTGTGTCTTCTGTAAGCCCATATAGCTGGATTCTAACATATCCAGTATCATTCTGCCTCTCTCATTCTGTCTGTATATAGATACGTAGATATAGATATGGATGATATAGACATAGATATATAAATATAGATAAATATATATATAATTTATTTCTATATGTAATTTATATATATGTAGAAAGACATATATATACACGCACGCACACACACACACACACACACGTATCTTTCCCTCAGTAAATCAGCTTACTCTGGTAGCATTTAGTATGATGATCAAGGGTATATTTGGATTTTTTTCTGCCACCTTATTTTTGTTTGTATTATTTGTGTTTTTAATTACCATATAATATTAGCTGTCAATACTGTGTAACAAATTATTTCAAAATTTAACAGCTTAAAACAACATTATTATTTTATGGTCTGTGGGTCATAAATCCAGATACAGCTTAGCTAAATAAGTCCTCTGCTTCAGTATTCCTCACAAGACTGAATCCGTGTGGTGACTGGAGCTGTGGTTTCATCTGAAGAACTGACTGGGGAAGGATTCGCTTCCACATCCACTCAGATGGTTTTTGGTAGGGTTAAGTTCACCAATCACTCTTGGACTGGAGACCCTGGTACCTCACTGGGTTTTGGTCAGAACCTCCCACCCAGTTCCTTGCCATGTGGGCCTCTTAGTAGAGCAGCTCACAGTATAACAGCTTGTTTCATCAGAGTTAATATCAGAGACAAGCCAGAGAGAGAGAGAGAGAGGGAGAGAGTAAATGTGCAAGCAAAATGGATGTCATAATCTTTTATTACTTAATCTTGAATGTAACATCTCATCACTTGTCCTGTTAGAAGCAAACCATGAAGTGTCAAACATTTGTCAAATAAGTAACAATATTCTTAACTGAGTTGAATCGGCTTGATAACATTTAAAATTCTATGAGTGGATGTAAATAAGAGACTTGTGAGCAACTATCATTTAAGAATTTTTTTAAAACTTCGATTTTGTATTGCAACTTAAATATCTATTTAGAATAAAAAAGAAACTTAAATATTGATTATTGAATCAAATGTTAAGGTTTTATTTTACTTAAAATAGTGCTTGTTATTCCTGGAGATTATTTTAAAGTATCAGGTCTACTCTTCATGTTGACTTTAGCAACTCAGACTTTCCTAATCATAGCAGTTGACATTGACACCATGTGATACAGAGCTTTTAAAAATGTTTTAGACCATTTACTACAACCTAGAAAAAATTGAGTTAAAATAAGCAGAGCAAAATCAAAGCTAACTGTAAAGAATAAGCTAATATTGTCTGTCTCATAGTTCACCAAGAAAATATGCCTCAAAGGGTGGGCACTGCTGAAATGATTTCTTTTGTTGCAAAAAATATCAGGTGCAAAATATTTGTGGCAAGAATGATCATCTTTTTCATTTTTCCTGGATAAAGAACTATTCTCTATTCATACTTATTTATTGAAAGTCTTTCCAATTCCTAATAAGTCAAATCATTGCTAAACACATGTATCTTATTTTTAGCTGATAAACAATATAAAATGAGCTCATTTTAATTTTATCTGGACTTCCTTTAATTGAGTGCCTTTAAAATGAATGAAACAAAAAAAACTGTTCATGTAATTATGAAAAATAATTTTACTTTGTATGTTACTTTCAGTTTATAAAGCCTTTTATACTTTTCAAAAATATAGTCTGAGTTTATCTTAATTGATTCTTTCAATAGTCTTTTGAAGTAGATGAGGTAGCTATTATATTTAAACCCCAGGTCTTTCTGTGAAATTAAGTTAAAATGGATTCATACTTTTTTAAGAAAAATAGTTCAAATTCCACTGTGTAAGTTTTCTTTCTTTAATATGAAGAGATTCATTTTAAACTAGTAACTTTTATTGTTCAATCATCCTCAAATTAGTAGAAGGAAAGTAAATATCAGAGTGGAAATAAATAAAATAGAGACTAAAATGATGATAGAAAGATCAACGAAATGAACCATCAGTTCTCTGAAAAGATAAACAAAATTGACAAACTTTTATCTACATACACTAAGAGGAGAGAGATTCAAGTAAATAAAATCAGAAATGAAAGAGAAATCACTACTGATACCAAAGAAATACAAATGATCATAATAAATTACTATGAACAATTATACATCAACAGATTGGTCAACCTAGAAGAAATGGATACATTTCTAGCAACATACAATCTTCCAAGACTGAATTATGAAGAAATAGAAAATCTCAGTCAACTGATTATTAGTAGAGATTTGTTCAGTAATCAAAATATTCCCCACAAGCAAAAATTCAAAACCAGAAAATTTCACCAGTGAATTCTACCAAACATTCAAAGAACATTTAGTACCTGTCCTCTAATTCTTCCAAAAAATTGTGTGGTGATGAATGTTAACTAGATTTATTAGGATGGTCATATCACAGTGCATACAAATACTGAATCATTACGTTGTACACCTGAAACTATTATAATGCTATATATCAATTATACTTCAGGAAATAAACAAATAAATAAAATAAAGTTAGCCTTTTTCCAATTTGTACAAGATAACTTCCAGTTGCTAAGCAGTCATTTTGTCTTCCTAGAGTAGATGCCTTTTCTGAATTTGCACAGGAATGTCATGCTAAGCACATGTACATTATTTTTAGCTGATAAGCAATATAAAATGAGCTCATTTTAATTTTATCTGGATTTCCTTTAATTGAGTGCCTTTAAAATGAATGAAACAAAAAAACTCTTCATGTAATTAGGAACAGACATATCTACTTATCAAGAATTGGACTCCATTTGTATTACTTACATTCTATGGTGATAAAGCTATCTAAAATGACTCAGAGCAAAAACAATAGATATGTTTAAAAGCTAGCCCTGTATTTATGTTTCCCCAGATAAAAATATATGGACCCAAATATCCAACTTCTTTTAATTAAATTATTGGCTTAAATATTTGCAAGGAGATGTATGGGATATAATCAATTTGAGATTGAAACACTTATTTTTTAATGAAATTTTCTGTAGAATTAGTAGAATGTGATTTCAGCAGAACAAAATCATATAGTTGTTAAAAGGCAGATTATTATGTAGCCTCAATTGATTTGTATTGATATTTTTAACTCAAAGTTGAACAATAAAATTGTATTGTGTACAATACAAAATACAAAAAAGTGTATTGTGTTCTAAGCCTTAAGTTTTCATTTAGTTGAAGCAGCCCTCTCCTTACATCTTATGGAACTTATGTTGACAAATGAAATGGAGTTTTAATCATTTGTCAAATTATGTCAAGCCCAGTGCATGACCAGTTAAACATAAATGCATTATTTATGAATTTTTGGACTTACATGTTTCCCTATACTATTTAAATATCTCTTTCACTCACTTTCCCAGTCATTCCTATAAACAGATTCAAAACAGAACAGTCATGTTTTCTTATCAACTCTGCTTATCTCCTTTTATTACTTCTGTTCAAAATGTAAACAGCATTGACCCGGTCACAAACATTGTCTATCTTCTCTGCCTCCCACACTTGTTTGCTTATTATTCCTTTCCCTTCTACCTCCTACATGCATCCCTAATCTTTCCCCAAACTACTGAATTCTATTGCCAGTGAATTTTCATGAGAACTGTTGGAACGCTTTCTGCTTCTAGCACTAACACAAAAATAGTTCAGTGAGCAAAAGCCAAACAACATATAAGTGATTTGTGTGTGCTGGTATGTGTTTGAGCAAAGGTAAGGACGTGGGATGACATATACCAGTCTGTTAACATTGGATGAACTTGGGTTGGGATGGGGAGAAACAGTAAGATTTTACTTCGTTAGTCATTTAAATATTTCCCTATTAAAAGAGAAAAACATTTCTGAAGATGCCCTATTATCTCACTTTTCTGTGACACTTTTCTATCCTGTATCAAAATCACACTATGGTGCCAATTTCTTAACCATTGTCTGTATGGCAAGGTTAGCAGATAATTGCCATTTGAAAGTCAGGCAAACTCTATTTGCAGTAGAGCTTTTTCTCCAGGCAAACATACTTCTTGATAAACTGTGAAGTCTGAATTGTAAGTTAGAAGAATAAGTGAATAACCCAGGATGATTATGTAACGAATATATAAAACTGATTATGTAAAAATGTGAGTATACATACATATGTGCAAATATTTGTATATGCATGTGTGCATACATGCATATATAATATCTACATATTTATGATAATCATGCAAATTGTTCTTTTAATGTTAAATAACACCTGTAAATGCTCTATATACCTCTACTTTCCAAAAAATTGTTCACAATTTGTTTCAGTTTAACCTAAAAATTTCTGAAGAAATGGACAGTCTGTAATTACCAAACTATGACACATCATTTGACACTATTACCTCATAGGTAATATTAATGGAAGAACTAGGGTTTGTACATATTGGCGGGAAGGGGGAAATATGAATTCCTCTATTAAGATATCTCTGGGATATATATGGAATTGAATCTATTTATGTGATACAATTTTAGTAGACATACATATTTAATTTGTTCAGAATAAAATTCCATTTCTTAGCCTAACTTGAAATGTTTAAGATAAAGTAACAAAATGTGTATCTGTGATTTTGTGTATCAACACACTTATGAGTATTGTTATAAAAGGATGTGTCTCAAATCACCTCCCTTTTTATTTTGTTCTACCCTGAAGAATATTTAGCAATGATTGATCAGTCTCACAGGCTTCAATGAATCTTCTGCGGTCTCAAATAACACTTCCAACCAACTATAACACAATTTTTTAAGAAATCAGTTTAAGGAAGATTATAGTGAATTATCAAACTGTTGACTTTTGCAAACTTAAGAGAGTTCTCCAGTTTATTAAAAAAGAAAAAAATCAATATCAATATGAAATATTGCAGTGTGTCAAATGTCTTTTCATTTCAAACTGCAGAAAATGTTTGGATAATCATATTTGATGTCCATTTTCCAACTGTGCCAGTGTAAAAGAATTGAGGTCTTGAGCACTGACCAAATGGTACTCAAGAACAGTTGAACAGAATTTTGCCTATTGATTCTAATTCTCCCTTTGTGACTCAAATTTAACTTCGAAAACAATTGCTGAATTCTTTTAGCATAATCTTATTTTGCAAATGAGCAAACTTAGCCTCAGCAAGGTTCATTGTCAAAATGATAGGTCATGGCACACACAGAATAGAACCCAGGCCTCCAGATCAGTTTGGTGCTCTCCATTTGTCTTTGTCTTCTGCTCCTCACTTTGTTGAGTTGAAAGTAACATTTCAATTCACTGTAAACAAGTGAATGGGCAGAGGACGATGGTATGAATGGGATGGACAGGAACATTCTCAATGTCCTGCCTAATAAAAACAGAGAGAGTAGCTGAAGCCCTATCATTGGAAACCCAGTAACTGACAGAGACAGGGGTGGACCTGGTGAGATTTGCCTGCAGTTCTTTCCTCCTGCAACATATATTGACTGTAGGTGCTCATCAGGGGATTGCTGTCCTTTGCAAAAAAAGCTGTCGAGACCACCTAACTTCATTTGATTAGAACATATTCTAAGACATAGACTGTTGGTAAAACCTGGATTTATTAAGAAGTTATCAAATAAATGTAAATTTTTTCAAGCACACTTAATTTTAGAAACTGTTGTTTTGCAGCACCATTTTCAGTTTCCCTAAAAGAATATAGATATATAGATAGATGATAGATAGATAGATAGATGATAGACATATAAATATAGATATAGATTTTTTAAATCAAGGATCTAGCAAAGATCGTTAGCTGTCCACTTAAAATTTGTGCTCCTTGGGGAAGAATGAAGGGGAGTAAGTCAGAGGGGGAGACGAACCAGTAGAGACGATGGACTCTGAAAAACAAACTGAGGGTTCTAGAGGGGAGGGGGGTGGGGGGATGGGTTAGCCTGGTGATGGGTATTAAAGAGGGCACATTCTGCGTGGAGCACTGGGTGTTATGCACAAACAATGAATCATGGAACACTACATCAAGAACTAATGATGTAATGTATGGTGATTAACATAACAATAAAAAATTATTAAAAAAATTTGTGTTCCTTAATGGATAGTTATTTCTGGGAAATGGCTGCCTTCCAAGAACTTCACATAAATCTGGAAGGTGAGACTACTCTTCCAGGTGTCAATTTTAAAGAAAGAATTAACTTCCAGGGCCCAGCAGGTAGATTATAGAACTAGCCTTCTTAGGTGACTTGAGAATGTGATCATAATGGTATTAAATTAGAGACAACCAAATTAGTCATTGAAAGGAAACTGAATAACCATCTTATAGTAGTATATTCATATGTTAAAATGCTATTTAAAAGAAAATGAATGAACTACCATTTCAATAGGATTAATGTCACAAATACAAAACTGAGCAAAAGGAATGTCACTTAACTCAAAAAAATTGCTGTTTTTAGGTGCAAAATCAAATGTGCAAAACTTTATGTATTTAAATATGATAGACAAGTTAAATTTAAGTGAATGTCAAACATACCTCTATGACAGTGGCAATATCTGGGAGTCGGGAGCTCGATGTCAATGTCAGGAGGGATGAATTCACCAATTGTTTCAGATAGTTACCTACATCTGAATCTGTGTGATGAGCACGTTTATGTCCTCTTATTGTTATTAGTTATATGAATAATAGTATATGTTATTTTATATGTATGAAATGTTCAATGAAGAGCAATAAAACATTGGAAAATACATAGAAGGTGTTATTCTTTAGGAAAAAGTTAAAATGGTCACTAATGAATAAATGCAGTTGTCCTAAAAAGTCTTTTTCTTTTCCCTAAAGAAAAAAAATACAATTTGCTACATATTAGGAATGGCATTTCAAATTAACTTCACTTAAAATAACCATGAGGGGAAGATATAAAGCTACATCTCTTTCTTACTCCCTTTCTATCACAAAATTTCAGATGCAGTACACAGCTAAATGTGAAAATCAAAATCACAAAGCTACTAGAAAAATACAGGTATTAATTTTATAATTTTGAGAGTCCCAGACCTAGGACTATAATGAGCTGAATGAACAAAACAAGTGTCTAACTCAGCTTTTACGCACAATTAAAGGAAATACCAAGAAACTTGTAATGAAGATAATATTTTAAGCATAATATTTTAATATATTACATTAAATAATTTAAAAATTAAAACAAATGTGAAAATCCAAGATGAATGAAATGTCAAAGTATTAACTAAAGACAAGATTGTTATTATTGGCTTTTGAATGATATCATGCTCAAAATCCAGAAGCCATGAGAGAAACAATGAAAATGATAGCATGAGAAGTAAATGATGAATGGAGATGATGAAGGACAATTCATGCAAATTTCTATGAAAAAATTCAAAAAGGAAGAGAATATTACCTATAAATTAATTATAACACATCTTACAAATGACCAATTCAATATAAGAAATTGACAAATAATCTGAAAATTTCAAGAAAAAAAATCTTAAATGTCCAATTAGTATATAAAGACTTTTAGATTTACACATAATTCTGCATCAGATCAATAAGATACAATTTATTATATAATTAGGTATATATTAAATTCTACAAAATAAAAAATAAAGATTAAAGATTTTATATATATATATATATATATATATAATATGTCCTGCTATCTTAAAACATGAACATCACTTATAAACCATCAGGTAAAACTTGAACAAAATAGGCAAAGGCTGTGAATATAAAATTTGAGTGTACAAGAATGCAAATTGTCACAATAATGAAAAACAAATCTCATACTCTAAAACAGAACAAGAATTAATGGCATCCACTTTTGGTAGACCCTGATTTAGGGAGGTTTTTCGATACTTCTGTTCAGTGTCTAGCGTGTGTAGTAATATTAACTCTGGAACTTTCTCCAAACAAATAGTTGGCTAAAAAGCACAAGGTAAAAGGAAATTCATTGCAGCATAAACTATACTGTGCAGACTGTGGAATAACTAAAGGAGCATTTGCCAAATAAAAATGATAAACTCACACATTTGGCTATTACGTTATATTCATATTTATCAATCTGGAAAAATGTTTGCAATATAATGTTATCTGAAAAATCAAGTTTCAAAATAGTGTACACATTAAGATCTATATTTATTTAAACATTATGTGAATATTTGTGTGTGTTTATTTGTTCCTAGAAGATCTGGGGAGACTATTTACCAAAATATTATTACCAATCATTTCTGTGGATGAAGGGTGATTTTTACTTTCTTATTCATGTCTTTTCATAGTGCTTGTAAGATCAGTTTTGTAATTCAATAAATTAATTAAACCAATTAAAATGTAATTTAGGAATATAAGAAGGATACTTTTATTAAAATACTTTTTAAAAGTAAAGCTGTCCATGGAAAGTAACTAATCTGACCAAAGCTTAGTGACACTTTATATACACTTCAAGAAGGAACAGCAGAAGAATATTCTTTCAGGCTGAACTGGGAAGATCTAGCTTGAATTCATTTGCCTGTTGCATTTCTTCCGAGGAGTGAGAAGCTCTCCATTGATTGGGGTAGGCTGAATTACAATGTAATATATTGTCAGAAAGAAGTTGTGTCAGTTTATATAGTAAGAATAAGTACAAGTATGACACACTTAAAAAAACATGATAACATAAATATATAAGCAACATATCTTAATATCCCAAGTGAACAGGCATACCAGTGAAATCCAGTGTCTAGATATTAATGCCAAACAAAGAAGTGTATTTGCTTTCGTGGGAAAAGTCTGGAAAACTAAGTGTTATGGGAGTGTGGAAATGCAATCAGATATGCTTCACAAAACAGCTTTCATAATATTACCCTAAAACTCTTATTCTGAAGAATAAAGAAATGTGGGCATATTGGGAAGACAGCCCAGCCAACTTGCATTACTTTGTTTTCAAATTATTATCGTTGCTGTTGTCATTATTTTTGGCTTATTGTCGATATTTTAAATATGTGGTGCATTCACATGATGAAAACTCAGAATAGCAAAAAGATAAACAATCACCCTCTTGCTATGTCCCAAAGATTTTGGTGTCCTGGTTTCAAAGCCACAGCCCTTATAAACGCTCATGTTATCACTGAGGGTAGGGGGTGAGGGTGACTACCTCCACAATTTGTTGCGTAAACTTTATTTGATGTTTATATATTCAAGGTTAATAATCTTATTTGGAACACTTTCATTATTTTCTTAAAACATTCTGAGAATAGAGAAGGTATCTTTTAACTGAATCATTATCATTTTCTAAAACTGATTTAAAGGATGAAGACATGGGTTAGATTGAAAAATAGAGTTTATTATTACTATTATTGCTGTTTTTAAAAATAATACTTTCACTTAGTGAGTCCTTCTTTGGTTCAGGTGTCATATCAAATGTTTTATATACATTCAGTCCTATTCAAGACCTTGCTGTGTAGCTTTATTATCTTCTCCTTATAGATAGGCAAATTTGAATCAAAAGAGTTGAAGAACTAGTCACATGATATCATTAAGTGGCAGGTATAACTAATCTCTTACAAACTACTCTCTGACACCAAATTAACAGTAATCAAGTCCATACTCTTTTATTTTTTCCCTCAAGTTCATACTCTTAACTATCTGCTATGGACTGATTGTTTGTGTTCATTTGCCCCCAAAATTCATATATTGCATCTCCTAGATGATGATATTAAGAGATGGGGCCTTTTGGGAGGTGATTAGGTCATCAGGGAAAGCCCTAATGAATGGGATTAGTGCCCTTCTAAAATAGGCTCCAAAGCAGTGCCTAGCCCCTTCCACCATCTGAGGTTATAGTTCATAGAGTGACATGTTTGTGAATCAAGAAGCTTGCTCTCATCAAATACCAAATCTGCCTGTGCCTTGATCTTGGACTTCCCAGCTTTCAAAGCTGTGAAAAGTAAGTTTTTATTGTTTACAAGTTACCCAGTTTATGGTGTTTTGTTATAACAACTCAAATGGACCAAGACATTATCATTCTAAAATAACAGACTATAAACAAAAAAATCAATCAACATTTGGAAATGAAATAGAAATAGCTACATTCAAGGAAATGTTAATTCATTTTTTTTGTTGTTGTGGTAAGAACACTTACTATGAGATCTACCCTCTTAAATTTTTTATTGTACAATACAGCATTGTTAATTATAAGCACAATGTTAACTTTAATGTAATCAGAAAACTTGGTTATCATGTTATGTAGTTGGCCACATACACTCCTTAATTGTGACATTTCAAATTATAAATTTTGATAGTTATGAGCAAAGATTCTTTCCTGAGGAGAAAATATCACCTCTGCCTACCACGGAGGGCCTTAAAATTTGTACACTGTCATTATAATCTCCTTTGTCACACTATTTTTAATCATACTATATGCTCATTTTGTCCTTAAGTGTTGAGGTATTTTATAACTAACAAGCCCATCACGTTTGATGAGTACAAAAAACCATGAGAGAGTCAGAGGTGCCAGTAAGATCAAGCATATAGGTACAATTAAATGAAAATATAAGTAAATTTAAAACCTCAGAGGAGTGAAAAAAATCAAACATGTTGACTGCTTATACAAAAAATCACCCCTACCACTGGCTCAGGCTAATGCCGATCTGATTTCATATTGCCTGTTCAAAGGGGCACCTGGGTGGCTCAAGTCCTTTGAGTATCCGACTCTTGATTTCAGCTCAGGTCATGATCTCAGGGTTGTGAGACTAAGCCTCTAGTCAGGCTTCACACTGGGCATGAAGTCTGCTTGGACCTATATGGGTATGTACTCTATTCTGTCATAGCTGGCTTCTTTCACTCTGCATAATATTTCAGAAATTTATCCATGATATTATATGCTCCATCAATTTTTTGCTGAGGAGCACCTCACTCTATATCTGTGGATATCCATTCACCTATTGATGGGCATTAGAATTTCAGGTTTGGACTATTTCCTTACTTTTATTGTCAACTACCCACAATTTTTTATTTAATATATGAATGACACTAATACCTCACATTACATATTTGAAGTTAAATTACACTAACTTAGTTTTTTAAGTTTGGACTATTTTTAATAAAGCTGCTGTAAAAAATCATGTACCAGTCTTTTCATGGGCATATATTTTTATTTCTTTTGGGTATGTACTTAGGAGTGGAATTACTAGATCATATTATTATTGTATGTCTGATCTTAAAAGACATTTCTAAAAAAAATGGTTGTGTTATTTTACACTTCAACTAGAAATGTAGGACAATTCAATTGCGCCTGTTGTCACATCAAAACACCTGATATTGTCAAGTCTTTTTAATATTATTTTAATTTAATTTCAATGAGGTAGTGGTATCTCACTGAGGTTTTAAAACAATGTTTTAATGCAATATTTAAAATGTTTTTTTAAAGATTTTTTAAAATTTATTTGTCAGAGAGAAAGGGAAAGAGAGAGAGTGAGCACAATCAAGGGGAGGGGCAGGCAGAGGGAGAAGCAGGCTTCCGACTGAGCAAGGAGCCCAATGCAGGACTCAATCCCAGGACCCTGGGAACATGACCTGAGCTGAAGGCAGACACCTAACTGATGGAGCCACCCAGGTGTCCCAGTATTTAAAATATTTTAAATTAATGCCAAAAATCCATGATGAAAAAATATAAAATTGTATTTAATGACAAGATCAGTCACAGTGTTGGGTAGAGCTATTATGAAGTCTTAGGTGAAAGGAAAAATCAGTAATACTGATTATTATTTAAAATTTTGATATTTCCTCACTGGGATTTTAATTTTCATTTCCCTGATGACTAACCAAAAGGTCTTAAAATTATCAGTGGATACTGAATTTGATTAAATGATAACTGTGCATCAATGCAAATGATTATATGATTTTCTTTGCCAATATAATGACTTGTCATAGTGAATTTCCTAGGGGTTTAATCCCTAATATAATGACATTTGTTCATGATGTAAATTCTGAGAATTGCTAGATTTGGTGTGGTAATATGTTTTTTAATTTTTGCATGTATATGAATGAAAGCAATTTTACTTTCACAAGTGTTTACTGTGTTACTGTGTTTACATGGTTTAGGCTTTTTTTCTTTTCAGTTTTCTCGAAGATGTTGCAAAAGGTTTTGAGTATCTATTACCTAAATGTGTAATAAACTTGCTAATTATATTCATTTTGACCTAGTGTTTTTATTTTTTTATATCTGATTTTCATATTTTTTAACACTACTCTTTTTTGGATATTTTCTGTTTAGATTTCCTATAACTTCTTGAATTCACTTTAATAAAGTTTTAGAGAAAATTTAGTTTATTTAGTATACATTGCAATTACATTTTGATGAAGTATTTATTGTATTTCACCATAGTTTCTTTTCATCTCTATCTTATCCATAAATATGCTTCTCTTTTAGTTACTTATATGGCTTATTTGAGACTTTACCCATCTTTCTTTAACATCATTGTCAGAAACTTACCTAATTAACTGATCTGTTCAAAGAAACAAATTTTCGCTTTTATGATCCTATATCATATATTTATTTTCTCTCATTATTGCCATTCTTTTTCTGTGTTATGTCATTTCCTCTACTTTCTTGCATATATTTTACCTACTATAAAGTTGGATTCTAATCTGATTAACTTTGTCTTTTTTATTAACGAATTTAAGTTTCTCAATATCTAAACACCACTTTAGCTGCTTCGCACCAATTTTTATGTATGGTATATTCACTTTATCCCATTTTAACTAAGGACTATTTCTTCATGGACTAGTTGATTATTTAGAAATGGGTTAAATGATCTCAAAGTTATATGTCTTAAATATTCTAATTTAGTTGAATTTAAATAAGAGTCTTATAAATAAGAGGTTAAATAAGGTTCTTAGGCTGAGGCTAACTCTAAAATTTGTTGAGATTGGCTTCACGGTATCGTACGTGACCAGTTTTATATATACTTTCCTTTTGGGCTTGTAAAAAATGCATTTTGTGGGGTGCTTGTGTGGCTCAGTTGAACGTCTGCCTTCGGCTCAGGTCATGATCCCAGGGTCCTGAAACCAAGCCCCGTGTCCAGCTCCCCGCTCAGCACCCCCACTTGTGCTCTGCCCCTCCCCCCACTCATGCTCTCTCTCTTTCTCAAATAAATAAATAAAAATTATTAAAAAAATGCATTTAGTAAGTCATCGATTATAACTCTCTGCATATGACTTTTAGGTAAACTTTGTTAGTATATTTAAATATTCCACAACATACTATTTAAATAATTGGTTTATAAATTACTAAGAGAAAAAACAAGATCATTTTCTATGTGCATTTTTCAAATGCTTCTTATAACTGTCAATTCTTGCTTCTATTATTTTGAAACTGCTTATGAAGAGAATACAAATTTAGAATTATGATATATTTCCTAGTGTATTGAATTTTTCTATCCTCATATAATTGCTTTTTTTTATCTCTAATAATGCCTTTTGGCCTATAGAGAAAGTCTATTTTCCAGACATGCTTTGGTATTCGCCTGGAATATAATTTTCCACCCTTTTCGTTCAGGCTTTCTTTGTCCTTAAATTATAGGTATGTATGTTTTAAATAACTATAACAGACATGGATATGTTACATTAGTTAGCAAATTGAGTCCCTTTACATTTATGGAAATTACACATAATTGTAGCTTTATTTCTATCATTTTATACTGTGCTTTTTATTTATCCTTCTTTTTCAAAGTATCTTGAATTTCTCCTATCTGCTTTTCTTGTTTTCGTAAATTGAGGGTTTTTAAAAATTTATCTAATTTTTTTTTACTTTTTATAATTTAAAGTTGGATGTAGTTGCTAGTTTTGATCAATAACCTTAAAAAGTTAATTGGCATATTTAACCACATTCTAATTGTAATCAATATCTTTACCTTATTCCCAAACATCATCATGACTTGTATTTTTGCTGTAATTATCTCTCCTACATAACAAATTATTTTTTTAACAATTTATATTCACATTATTCATTCTCATTGAATTAAAAGTTGCTATTAATGTTTTAAACAGTTGATATTTGTTTAGATTTACCAACATGATTACTAATATTTTTGCTAAACATTTCTGATTGGATTATTAATGTTCCTATTATCCTTTTTCTTGAAGGTTATTGTTTACTTTACAGAAGGTGTGTTAGTAGAAAACACTAAATTTTAGTTTGAAAATATCTTATTCTGAAAAGATGGCTTCGCTAAGTATGCAACTCTGGGTTGACAACTATTTTTCCTTAGCACTTTTTACTTGTTATTCACTATTTTTCGTTCTCCTCTTGCTATTGAGAAGGCATTTGCCAGGGAAATTTTTATTTTATGCTATATTTTCCTTTGCTACCATTCATTCAAGGTAGTTTTTGGGCTTTGTTATTTGGCTGTAGAAAAAGAATGAGCTTTGGAATAAGTGTCAGCCAGAGAGGATTTGTTTGCAGATTCTTGGTGGCTGGGATGCTGCCAAACTTTGACAGTTTAAGTTAATTTTGTAGCTTAGTATTTTATAAACCAAGAAGGTAGTAAACATTTGAAATAAATTGGTGTAACTATAAGCCTACTGTTATGATTCCTAAGAAATCCTAGTCTGCAACAGGTAAGTTACTCTCTGTTGAAAACAGTTAATTTTGAGAACACTTTTTAGTGAGAGTATTTTGTCCTCGTGGGTTCGGATTCATGTGAAGATTGCATTTCAAACACCTTATTTTAGTTTCTCCTTACGTCTTTTGCTTTACCATTTAATCAGGAATTTTACTTATGCAGATCCAAAAATGCTGTGGGGAAATTGCATTTTCTGTACAAATTTATCACTCTGTTGTGTAACTTTCTTGTTTCGTGTTCTTTGTTTTTATTTATGATTTGTTTTGTTTTGTTTGTTGCTTCTGTTTTGACCTAGGGAATTTGTTTACCTTCTTTGGGACTCTGTTATGCATTTAAATATATATTTTTAGTAATTCATCCAGCATTTCTAAATATTCTGTATGTGGAGGCTTTCCTGGATTAATCTGTCCACTATATTACCAGCTGCTGAAGTGTAAAATCTGTTTTTTTTTCACTTAGTAGCATGTTAATTATCTTTTCTATTTTGATACGTAAGAATTATGCTTCATTTTCATTTCTTCTGAGTAGAAACTGTCAATATGGACATTGAGAGTTTTAGTTAGTCATTTCTCCTGTGATGGGCACCTAAGTTATAAGACTATAATAAAGCCCTAATAATATGTGCCCTCTTGTGTAAAAGTGGACATGTTTCTCTATATTAGAGACAGGAATTTTGGAATTATAGAGTATGCTCATTTTCTATTTTAGTGAACTTTCATATTGCCTCTCAAAGTGGCTTTGTCTCCTTACTTTGGAGCCAGTGTCCTTTTCCCTGAGGCCACATCTATAGTCTCAAAGTTAAAGATTGTGGCTTAGCAAATGGATGAAATATGCCACATTTTTCTTTTAAATTTACCTGATCGCATTAGTTAGTATGCTTGCCCATATCAGCTGGCCATTTAAATTGCCATTCCTTTTAAATTACCTATTTTTATCATTCATCCATTATGTTTTTTGTGTTTTCCATGATAATTTGACCAAGTTCATACTTTCTTCATATCAGTGTTCTGTTTGTAATATTTTGCATTATTCTTTCTCAGTCATGCACTTAATCTGCATCCATTCATTATGTCTATTTAAGGGCATACAATGAAGAGCAAAGATTATTCTGTGCTGGGTTCACAATGATTGTAGATTTTTGGCCAATATTTTGCTCTGTTGAACTGAAGTGGCCTTTACTCATTCAGAACAAAGACAAAACAAAGTGAAAAACTGAAGAGAATTTAATGGATTATGATGAGCATTTCTCCTCTTGTAATTTCTGAAAAGCTGTCAGTGCTCCTTGCATGTCTTTAAGTCCTTCTGATGATGTTCATATACTAGGTAGGCTGCTCTGAGGTAAAGATGGGGGTGGGCATTCTTAAATTTGTTTGGCTTTTGTTCTTGTTCACTGTCCTTTTGTGACAGCTTCCCATTCTTTTTGTCACTCCACTGTCAGGATTCTAGAGAAAGTTCACTCTGTAAACTGACACATTAACCTTATAACTACAATGTTTGTTCACTCTTTTTTTTAAATTTTTTATTGTTATGTTAATCACCATACATTACATCATTAGTTCTTGATATAGTGTTCCATGATTCATTGTTTGTGCATAACACCCAGTGCTCCACGCAGAACGTGCCCTCCTTAATACCCATCACCAGGCTAACCCATCCCCCCAACCCCCTGCCCTCTAGAACCCTCAGTTTGTTTTTCAGACAGTCCACAAAAAGTATTCTTTTGTTTTCTTTCCATTAGAAACATACTTAATGGTCAAAAGCTTCCCCGGAGCTTTAAATCTTTTCAACGAATGAAAAAAAGCCCACAAAATTATAGAACTGTCATTTCAGTTAATGTCTGAACCTGCAATCCTAAATAGCACGCAGAAAGACTTGTCATAGGAATGTATTTGCTCTTCATATAATATTACCCCCACCCACCAAAAAAAAAAAAGAGCCCATAATAGATTTTTTAAGCTCCCTTCAGACAGAATTGTAAATAAAAATCAATGCTAAGGAAATGAACTCATCTTAACTACATCTACTACAACTCTGTTTCCAAGTAAGGTCACATTCTGAGGTACA
This sequence comes from Callorhinus ursinus, assembly GCF_003265705.2. Taxonomy (NCBI): domain Eukaryota; kingdom Metazoa; phylum Chordata; class Mammalia; order Carnivora; family Otariidae; genus Callorhinus; species Callorhinus ursinus. Next base: position 67,339,139 of record NW_027397068.1, on the reverse strand, counting down.
GGAATTTGGACTTCAATATATGAATTTGGGGTTTCACAATTCAACTCATAACAACTTAAAACAAAAATGTTAACACTATGGCTTTGGTTTACTTTATTATTCCTGAACTCTATGTCAATGAACTTAAGTTTTACTTTATTCTTCAGATAAAGTTTGAAATGCTTCCTCTTTTTTTCTTTGTCTTTCAGTGGATAATTTCTACTAACCTATCTTCAAGATCACTGGTCTTTCTCAGCTCCATCCCCTATCTTGTTAACATGTTAAAGGACTAATTCAGCTTCATATCTCTTCTCTCTCTCTCTTTTTTTTGGTATCTCTTATCTTATCTTTTTCATATCTCTTAACATTTCTGTCTCTCTGCTGAAATTCCCCAACCTGTCCATCTATTCAGTTAGATGATTTATCATAATAACAGTTTCCTTACTATTCTATGTGGTCATTCCAACATCTAAGTATTCTCAGCCTGTTTCTGTTGATTGCTTTATTATTTAGTATGGGTTATATTTTTCTTTTCTTTGTTCCACCACCTTTACTGAGATATTATTGACATATAACATCTGTAAGTTTAAGGTGAACAATGTGATGATTTGATGCACCTATATATTGCAAAATGATTGCTAAAATTAGGTGGGCTTTTTTCTTGTTTTGTGCTTATGTGTCTCATAATTTTTGGTTGAATGTCACTGATAATGTGTAATGAATATTATTTATTCCCCAAATAGATGGAGGAGGGTGGAAGATTGAATCAATCCAATCAGGAGTTAAGTTGGCTTCAGTTTCATTTACCTCCAGTGTGTTACAGGTTTAGTGGTGGGTTGTTAACTTGTGTTTCGAGTGAACTCTGGGCTATCCAGAAAGATTTTTCTCAATGTTCCATCTCCTCTTTTCAATTTTGATGATCCCTATATGCCTGTCCGCTTGTGTCTCAGAGAGACTATTTCTCGGTGGTCCTGCCTCTCTCCCACTCGCCATCCCCACTGTAAATCATTGGCTCAGTGTCTTCTAGGCTGGCCCTATGCCTCCTTTCTCAGCATCCCTGCCTCTGTTTGCATTGGCAAACAAACTCTGACTTTTATCTACAATTGGTCTTAGGCAGGGTTTTCTTGTTTATCCCTTAGAAGCAATAGATGCTTTATGGTGTTAGTGCAGAATCCTGGGCCTCAGAATTTTCCTTCTATCCTCTCTCAGTGGTAGATGATTCTGCTTTTGCGTCTCTAAAACAGTATATTTTTGCCTATGTTGAAAGATCTTTTCCTAGAGGCAGATAGATTGTTTTCTATTCCTTCTTCATACTCTGTAGGAACAAGAAGCTGTTGATTCATCAGAAAGAAGAGAGAAGGATTTAGGGAAACTGACATAGCTTTGTGTCTTCCCCAGATGCTGGCAATCATCTGCATTCCTCAACCTCCATGACATCTGTCCTCTTCTGCCACCGTGCCCTCAAACTTTCCCATGGCGCCCTTCCATAAGTGAGCTTGGGACTGATTATTAATTTCCTTGTATCCAGGGAGCTATTCGAAACTGACATGCTAACCTACATTTGGTCTAAGTATTCAGTAAATTGTAGCTGATTTCTTCTTACACATTTTATGGAGGCCACCTCTTTCTCTTATGCTTTACCAATGATAGTTTCTCATTTCTCTTTAGATGGGATTTTTTCTCCTTGGAATTTGGTTCACCTGTTGTCTTATGACCTCAGATTTCCAATGAACTCAAAAAAGCTATTTTGTAGATTATCTGGCTTTTTCTCGTTGAGTGAGTATGACATTTTTACGACTTCTTCATTTTCTAAGAGTAGAACCCTTATTATCCTTTTAATGTCTATAGTGATGTCCCCATTTTCTGTTTTATATGCTTATTTATATTATCTCCTTTTGTGTTCACCAGTCCTGGTAGGTGTTTATCAATTTTATTATTCACCTTAAAGGAGTAATTTGGCTTCATTATTTACCTCTACTTGGGGGTATGTTTTGTAAGCTTGTCATTTTTATATTTCCCTTGTATTTTTTCAGATAAAATTTTCTCTCCTTTTCCTAGCTTTTAGAGTTGAAAGCTTAAGTTGTTGATTTTAAATTTTTTATTCTCCAAAACAAGCATTAAAAGTGTGAAATTTCCCTCCAAAGATGGCCTTTAGCTGCATCATATAAATTGTGATTCCATTACCTTTGAGTTTGAAATACTTTCTTTCAGTTTCTTCCTTGACTCATAGATTTTATTTGAAATATGATTTTATTTCTAAAATCTGGATATTTTATTTGTATCTTATTTTTATTGCTTCATAATTTAATTCCATTGTGGTCTGAGGACATATTTTGTATAATTTCAGTATTTTCAAATGCATTAATTCTTGCCTTACATATCAGCATATGGTTTATCGTGGTGAATAGTCCATTTGGACTTAAAAAAGATGGCTTTTGCATTTGTAAGTGTGGAGTTCTGTGACTGTTATTTAGTCTAGTTTGGGTGCTAATATTCTCTTTTTTACTGTTTTCTTTTGTCCACTTAATCTATCAATTACCGAAAGATAAGGGTGAAAATATGAAAATATATTTGTGACTTTTAAACTTCTGTTTATTTTGTCAATTTTTGCGTCTATTATAGACATTTAAGAAGATGAGGAAGAAGATGAAGATGAGGAGTTGATCCTTTTATAGTTATGCTCTGTTCCACTTTATTACTAGTAAGAGTCTTTGCCTCAAGTTCTACTTATGGTTAATACTTGCATGATGTATAGTTTTCTACCCTTTGCTTTTTTTTTTAATTGAAGCTTTATATTTTTAGCATAGTTTTAGTTTCATAGCAAAATTGTAGTGAAGGTAGAGCAATTTCCCATATATCCCTGCCCCCACAAATGCAGAGCCTCCCTCATTATCATCAACTGCCACCAGAGTGGTACATTCATTACAATTGATGAACTTATAGTGACACATCATTGTCACCCAAAGCCCATAATTTACATCAGGGGTCACTCTTGGTGTTCCACATTGTATGCATTTGGGCAAATGTATAATTACATGTATTAATCATTATGTATTATTCAGAGTATTTTCACTGCCCTAAGAGTCCTCTGTGCTCTGCCTATTCATCCTCATCCCACCCGCCATAACCCTTATCAACCACGAATCCTTTTACTGTCTCCATAGTTTTGTTGTTTCCAGAATGTCGTATAGTTGGAGTCAAACAGTATGTAGCATTTTCAGACTGGCTGGCTTCACTTAGCAATATGCATTCAAGTTTCCTCTATGTCTTTCCATGACTTAATGGTTCATATCATTTTAGCTCTGAATGATATTCCTTTGCATGAATGTATCACAGTTTATTTACCCATTCTCCCACTGCATAGTTGCTGAATCATATGGTAAAATTATGTTTAGTGTGGTAAAAACCACCAAACTGCTTTCCAAAGTGGCTGTATCATTTTGTATTCACATAAATAATGAACGAGGGTTCCTGTTGTTCCATATTCTCTCCAGCATTTAGTGTTGACAGTGTTCATATTTTGGACATTCTAATAGGAGTGCAGTGGTAACTCATCGTTCTTTTATTTTGCATTTTCCTGATATCACATGATCTGGAGTATTTTTTATTCTGTTTGTCATCTGTATATCTTCTTTGGTGAAGTGTTAAGGTGTTTAGCTAATTTTTAAATCAAGTTGTTTGTTTTCTTATTGTTGAATTTTAAGAGTTCTTTGCAATTTTGGATAACAATATTTCCCAACATTTGTGATTTGACTAACCCAATATAATCATGGAAAAGAGGATGTGTATAATATATTAGAGATGGTATAGAGTGAGACAAAAAGGGAATGTGCACTTGGAAAGATGAAGGAGATAAATAAAGACACGAAAGGAGATAAATAAAGACATGAAAGGAGATGTCAAAATTTTGAATCTTCATGTCTGAAGTGAAGCCATTAGGAAATGGACAAAAAAGAGCAGACCCTGCTAATAGTTATCTAGACTTTTTGTTTTAAAAAGTGGTGTTTAATATTAGAAAAAATAATACATGCCATTACATTATAAGGTTAGGTTTTCCTTCCATGTAGTGGTACTTTCTTTCCAGTGACCTACTTCTGTTTTCAGATTATATGTCAGAAAATTAACCTAACCAAAATCTGAGTGACCTATATAGGTATATGAGCTTAAGGGAATAAATTAGGCAATAACTAAACATCTGTACAACACTGGGACTTATTTTTGCAGAGTATTTTAAAAATGATAATTTAAAATAAAGGTATATCAAGAACTCATAAAACTCAGTATCAAAAAATAATTAACAATCTAATTTAAAAAATGGGCAGAAGATGTGAATTGGCATTTTTCCAAAGAAGACATACAGATGAACAACAGGTACATGAAAAAATATTCAACATCACTAATCATGAGGGAAATGCAAATCCAAACCACAATAATATATCACCTGTTAAATGACTATTATCAAAAAGATAAGAAATAACAAGTGTTGGCAAAGATGTGGAGAAAAGAGAACACTTGTGTACTGTTGGTGGGAGTGTAAACTGGAGCGACCATTATGGAAAATAGTATGGGAAAGCCTGGTGGCTCAGTCAGTTAAGCTCTGCCTTCGGCTCAGGTCATGATCCCAGGGTCCTGGGATCGAGTTCCGTGTCGGGCTCCCTGCTTGGCAGGGATCCTGCTTCTTCCTCTGCCTGCTTCTCCCTCTGTCTGCCGCTCCCCTGCCTTGTGTTCTCTCTATCTCTCTGGAAAAAAAAAAATAAATAAAATCTTTTTTTAAAAAAGAAAATAGTATGAACATTTATCAAAATATTAAAAAAGAATTATCATATGATCCAGAAATTCCACTTCTGGGTATAAAATAAAAACACAAATTTGAAAAGATATATGCATCTCCATGTTCATTGCTATATTATTTATGACAACCAAGACATGGAAACAACCTAAGTGTCTATTGGTGGTTGAATGGATAAAGAAAATGCCATAGATATATAGATAAATATAGATATTATTCAGCCATAAAAAAGAATGAAATCTTGCCATTTGTGACAACATGGATGGATTTTGAGGGCATTATGCTATGTGAAATAAGTCAGACAGAGAATCTAATACCATATGACCTCACTTAAAAGCACAATCTATAAAACAAAAAGAAACAAAAAGAAACAGGCTCATACAGAGAACAGATTGTTGGTTGAGGTGTGGGCAAAATAGGTGAAGAGAGTTATAAGGTACAAACCTCCAGTTGCAAAATAATTAAGTCATGGGGATGTAATGTACAGCACAGGGACTATAGATACTAATATTGTATTGCATATTTGGAATTTGCTAAAAGAATAGATCTTAAAATTTCTCATCACAAGAAAATAAATTGTGTAACTACGTGTGGTGATGGATGGACACTAAACTTATTTTGGTGATTATTTTGCGATGTATACAAATATTGAATCGTTATTTTGTACAACTGAAACTAATATCATGTTAGATGTCAATTATACTTCAATAAAATAAAACAAAGCCTAGATTTAAGTGTGACAAGGAAGCGCATTATTTGCTTATTGAATGATAATTATTACTCATTTTATACATTTGTTTTCAAAATATACCAGCTTGGAATAAGACAAAGTTCACTGACATAATGCAATTTTTCTAAAAGTCATATCTATTTTTTTAATTTAATTTAATTTAATTATGTTATGTTAGTCACCATACAATACATCATTGTTTTTGATGTGATGATTCACGATTCATTGTTTTCATATAACACCCAGGGCTCCACGCAGTATGTGCCCTCTTTAATACCCATCACCGGGCTAACCCATCCCCCCACCCCCCTCTCCTCTAAAACCCTCAGATTGTTTCTCAGAGTCCATAGTCTCTCATGGTTCATCTCTCCCTCCGATTCCCCCCCCTTCATTTTTCCCTTCCTTCTCCTAGTGTCCTCCATGCTGTTCCTTCTGTTCCACAAATAAGTGAAACCGTATGATAATTAACTTCCTCTGCTTAACTTAGTTCACTTAGCATCATCTCCTCCAGTCCCATCCATGTTGATGCAAAAGTTGGGTATTCATCCTTTCTGATGGCTGAGTAATATTCCATTGTATATATGGACCACATCTTCTTTATCCATTCGTCTGTTGAAGGGCATCTCGGCTCTTTCCACAGTTTGGCTATTGTGGACATTGCTGCTATGAACATTGGGGAGCATATGGCCCTTCTTTTCACTACATCTATTTATTAAAGTAAAAATGATTAGCATCTGTTTTCTTTTCCTGATTCAAGTTAATGAATGTCTTTTATTGACCTGTTTGTGGGAATGGTTTAAGTGTAATTGACATAGAGTCTTTATGAGGGAAAAACACATAAGAAAAAATAATAAAATAAATAATATAAATAATATTATTAATCCTTTAATTCTCATAAAGACATAACAAAAGTATTTTTGCCTTCATTTTATAGCTGAGAAAATGGGCTTAGGAATAATAAGAAACTGGCTCAATATTAAAAAAATGAGGCTGGGGTTTGACTACAGATAATTCCAAAACCTGAGCTGTGACCCACACATTTTCCCCCATATTTAACAAAATGAGAAAGATTCTGACCAATAAAAATCCAAGTTATTTGATACTTTTATTTTTTTATTTAAATTCAATTAATTAACATATAGTGTATTAGTTTCAGATGTAGAGTTCATTGATTCATCAGTTGTATATAAAACCCAGTGCTCATTACATCATGTGCCCTCCTTAATGCCCATCACCCTATTACTCTATTTCCCCACCCACCTCCCCTCCAGCAACCCTCAGTTTGTTTCCTATGGTTAAGAGTTTCTTATGTTTTGTCACCCTCTCTGATTTTGTCTTGTTTTATTTTTTTTAAGATTTTATTTATTTATTTATTTTAGAGAGAGAGTGCATGAGCAGTGGCGAGGGAAAGGCAGAGAGAAAAGCAGACTCCCCGCTGACCAGGGAGCCTGGTGCAGGACTCGATCCCAGGACTCCGGGATCATGACCTGAGCTGAAGGCAGACCCTTAACTGACTGAGCCACCCAAGCGCCCCAACGCCTTGTGTTATTTTTCCCTCACTTCCTCTATGCTCCTCTGTTTTGTTTCTTAAATTCCACCTATGAGTGAAATCATATGATAATTAACTTTCTCTGATTGACTTATTTCGCTTAGCATAATACCCTCTAGTTCCATCCACACTATTGTAAATGGCAAGATTCGTTTTTTTTTTCTTTTCTTTTTTTTTTTTGATGGCTAATATTCCATTGTATACGTATACCCCATCTTTATCCATTCATCAGTCAATGGACATCTGGGCTCTTTCCAGTTTGACTATTGTGGACATTGCTGCTATAAACATTGGGGTGCAGGTGCCCTTTCAGATCAATACATTTGTATCTTTGGTGTATATACCTAGTAGTGCATTTGCTGTGTCATAGGGTAGCTCTATTTTTAACTAATTGAGGAATCTCCATGCTGTTTTCCCAAGTGGCTGTACCAGTTTGCATTCCCACTAACAGTGTAAGGTGGCTTCCTTTTCTCTGCATCCTCACCAACATTTGTTGTTTCCTTACTTGTTAATTTTAGCCATGCTGACTAGTGTGTGGTGTTATCTAATTGGGGTTTTGATTTGTATTTCCCTGATCCTGAGTGTTGAGCATTTTTTCATGTATTTGTTGGTCATTTGTAGGTCTTCTTTAGAGAAATGTCTGTTCATGTCTTCTGCCCATTTCTTGACTGGATTATTTGTTCTTTGGGTGTTGAGTTTGATAAGTTCTTTATAGTCTATAGGATACTAACCCTTTATCTGATAAGTCATTTGTGTATAACACCCAGTGCTCCATGCAATACATGCCCTCCTTAATACCCATCACTGGGCTCACCCATCCCCTGCCCCCCTCTAAAACCCTCAGTTTGATTCCTGGTGTGTCTGTTTTGTGCCAGTACCATACTGTCTTGATGATTACAGCTTTGTATACAGCTTGAAGTCTGGGATTATAATGTCTCCAGCTTTGGTTTTCTTTTTCAAAATGACTCTGGCATTCGAGGCCTTTTCTGGTTCAATACAAATTTTAGGATTATTTGTTCCAGTTCTGTGAAAAATGTTGATGGTATTTTGTTAGGGATTGCATTGAACGTATTGATTGCTCTGGGAAGAATAGACATTTTAACAATGTTTATTCTTCTAATCCATGAGCATGGAATGTTTTTCCATTTTCTTGTATCTTCCTCAATTTCTTTCATGAGTGTTTTATAGTTTTCAGAGTACAGATCCTTCACCTCTTTGGTTAGGCTTATTCCTAGGTATCTTATGGTTTGCGGTGTGATTATTAATGGGATCGATTTCTTAATTTCTCTTTCTCCTGTTTCATTGTTACTGTCTAGAAATGCAACTGATTTCTGTGCATTGATTTTGTATCTTGCCACTTTTCTGACTTCCTATATGAGTTCTAGCAATTTTCGGGTAGAGTCTTTTGGGTTTTCCACATAGAGTATCATGTCATCTGTGAGAGTGAGAGTTTAAATTCTTCTTTGCCTATTCAGATGTCTTTTATTTCTTTTTGTTGTCTGATTGCTGAGGCTAGGACTTCTCGTACTATATTGAATAGCAGTGGTGAGAGTGGACATCCCTGTCATGTTCATGTTCCTGACCTTAGGGGGAAAGCTTCAGTTTTTCCCCATTGATAATGATATTTGCTGTGGGCTTTTCGTATATGGCTTTTATGATATTGAGGTATGTTCCTTCTATCCCTACACTGTGCAGAGTTTTAATCAAGAAAGAATGCTATATTTTGTCAAATGCTTTTTCTGCATCTACTGAGAGGATTATATGGTTCTTGTCATTTCTTTTATTAATGTATTGTATCATATTGATTGATTTACAGATGTTGAACCACCCTTGCATCCCAGGAATAAATCCCACTTGGTCATGGTGAATAATCCTTTTAATGTACTATTGCATCCTATTGGCTAGTATTTTGTTGAGTATTTTGGCATCCCTGTTCATCAGGGATATTGGTCTGTAATTCTCCTTTTTGGTGGGATATTTGTCTGGTTTTGGGATTGAGGTAATGTTGGCCTTATAGAGTTTGGACGTTTTCCTTCCATTTCTATTTTTTGGAACAGCTTCAGAATAGATATTAATTCTTCTTTAAATGTTTGGTAGAATTCTCCTGGGAAGCTATCTGGCCCTGGACTCTTGTTTGTTGGGAGATTTTTTATTACTGCTTCAATTTTCTTGCTGGTTATGGGTCTTTTCATGTTTTCTATTTCTTCCTGTTTCCGTTTTGGTAGTTTATACGTCTCTAGAAATGCATCATTTCTTCTAGATTGTTGCCATATAGTTGCTTATAATATGTTCTTATAATTGTTTTTATTTCTTTGGTGTTGGTTGTGATCTCTTCTCTTTCATTCATGATTTTATTAATTTGGGTCTTCCTCTTTTCTTTTTGATAAGTCTGGCTAGGGCTTTATCAATCTTATTAATTCTTTCAAAGAATGAGCTCCTAGTTTCGTTGATCTGTTCTACTATTCTTTTGGTTTCTATTGCACTGATTTCTGCTCTAATCTTTATTAATTCTCTTCCTGATTGGTTTAGGCATTATTTGCTGTTCTTTCTCCAGCTCCTTTAGGTGTATGGTTACGTTGTATATTTGAGACTTTTTTTGTTTCTTGAGAAAGGCTTGTGTGTTTTCTACTTCCCTCTTACAGTTTTGAACAGTTGTGTTTTCATTTTCATTTGTTTCCTTGAGTTTTTTTAATTCTTTAATTTCCTGGTTGACCTATTTATTCTTCAGTAGGATTCTCTTTAACCTCCAACTATTTGAGTTCTTTCCAAATTTCCTCTTGTGATTGAGTTCCAGTTTCAAAGCACTGTGGTCTGAAAATATGTGGGGAATGATCCTAATTTTTGGTACCAGTTGAGACCTGATTTGTGACCCAGTATGTGATCTATTCTGGAGAATGTTCCATGTGCAGTCAAGAAGAATGTGTATTCTGTTGCTTTAGAATGGAATGCCCTGACTGTATCTGTAAAATTCATCTGGTCCAATGTGTCATTCAAAGCCTTTGTTTCCTTGTTGATCTTCTGCTTAGATTATCTGTCCATTGCTGTGAGTGGGATGTAAAATCCCCTACTATTATTGTATTATTATCAATATATTTCTTTAATTTTGTTATTAATTGGTTTGTATATTGGCTGCTCCCATGTTAGAAGCATAAATATTTACAATTGTTAGATCTTCTCGTTGGGTAGGCCTTTTAAGTGTGGTATAGTGTCCCTCTTCATCTCTTACTATAGTCTTTATTTTATTTTTTTAAAAGATTTTATTTATTTATTTGAGAGAGAGAGTGAGTGAGAGAGAGCACATGAGCAGGGGCAGAGGGAGAGGGAGAAGTAAACTCCCCGGGTGAGGAGGAAGCCCAATCATGATTTGGGCTGAAGGCAGATGCTTAACCAACTGAGCCACTCAGACACCCCTATAGTCTTTGGTTTAAAATCTAATTTGTCTGATATAAGGATTGCTGCCCCAGCTTTCTTTTGATGTCCATTAGCATGATAAATCGTTCTCCACCCCATCACTTTCAATCTTGAGGTGTCTTTGGGTCTAAAATGAATCTCTTGCTGACAGCATATCGATGGGTCTTGTTTTTTTTTCCAATCTGATACCCTGTGTCTTTTGATTGGGACCTTTAGCCCATTTACATTCAGAGTAACAATTGAAAGATATGAAGTTAGTGCCATTGTATTACCTGTAAAGTCACTGTTTCTGTATATTGTCTCTGTTCCTTTCTGGTCTGGTTACTTTTGGGATCTCTCTTTGTTTAAAGGATCCCCTTTAATATTTCTTGCAAGGGTGGTTTAGTGATCACAAATTCTTCTGCTGCCAGCCTTATGTTTCTACTTCTGTAGGTTAAGGACCTCTTTTCCCAAGCTGCTTTCAGGATTTTCTCTTTGTCTCTGAGATTTGCAAGCTTTACTATTATATGTTGAGGCACTGACCTATTTTTATTGAATTTGAGAGGGAGTTCTCTGTGCCTCTTATACTTGAATGCCTGTTTCCTTCCCCATATTAGGGAAGTTCTCAGCTATAATTTGCTCAAATATACCTTCTGCCCCCCCTTTCTCTGTTTCCTCTTCCTCTGGGACCCCAATTATTCTAATATTGTTTTGCTTTATGGTATCACTGATTTCTCAAGTCCTCCCCTTATAATCCAGTAGATGTCTATCTCTCTTTTCCTCAGTTTCTTTACTCTCTGTTATTTTATCTTCTATGTCATTGATTCTCTCTTCTGCCTCATTTATCCTAACAGTTAGAGCCTCCATTTCTGATTGCATCTCATTAATAGCCTTTTTTTATTTTGACTTGATAAGATTTTATTTTATTTCTCCAGAAAGTGATTCTCTAGTGCTTCTATGTTTTTTTTCAAGCCCAGCTAATATCTTTATAATCATTATTCTGAATTCTAGCTCTTACATTTTATTAATATCCATATTTATTAAGTCTCTGGCAATTAGTACTGCCTCTTGTTCTTTTTGTCTGGTGTGAGTATTTATGTCTTGTCATTTTGTCCGGAGAAGAATGGATGGCTGAGAGAACAAAATACAAAAATATCAACCAATGACTCCAGCAAAATAAACACTAAACAAATCTGAAGAGATCAGAAACCAAAAAAGGAAAAAAAAAGGGTGGGGGGAGAGAAAATATAATCAAACAAGTGAATGAAACAGGGTAATACACTAGGCCCTGGGTGTATTTTAGTCTGTTTGTTAGAAGAAACTAGATTCCAAAATTGTAAATAAAGAAACACACACACACACACACACACACACACACACACACACACACACATATATATATACACACAAAAATAAGATTGAATACAGTGAAAGGAAGCCAAAAATGAAGAATATATATATAAAATGTAAATGTAAAAATGAAAATTAAAAAAAGACTTAAAAAAAGAGTTGATAAAGTAAGAAACTAGTTGAAAAGAGAAAACAGAAATTTTAAACTGAAAGTCTAAAGAATCATGAGAAAAAAACCTTGAATTCTATATAATGTTTTCCGCTAGTGCTGGAGTTTTGCAGTTCTTTGAGACTGGTAAACTTGGTCTTAGCCATTCTGATCTTCTGGGGAAAGGGCCTTTTGTGCTGATTTTCAGGTGTTTTGCCCTGGGCAGAGTTGCACTGCCCTTGCCAGGGGGCCAGGCTAAGTAAGCAGTTCTGGATTGCATTATGCGGCTTTTGTTCCCTAAAGGTTTTCTGGTTTTCCATGCCACTTTATAGGATGAGAATGAAGATGGTGGCCTCCCAATCTCTAGCCCTGGAGCCAAAAGCTCAGAGCCCCATTTATCAGTGCACCCTCAGGAAAAAGCAGTCAATTGCTCTTGTCTCCCTGGTCTCTGACCATACTCCGTGCTCAACCGGCCTATGACTGAGCATTTCTGTCTTAGGCTTACGACCCTGCTTCAAGTCTCCAAACCCTGCAGACTTCTGTGGTGCACACTCACGCCATTCCGCTTGGGGAGGAAGGGGTGTTTTGCGGCGGTTCAGCTGCTTGCTGTGCCCCTGCTTGGAGAGCAGTCCAGCTGGAATTCACAGTTTATGGCAACCCAGAGCTGAGAGCCCACTCCTCGGTTTGCTGATTGCAGCCAGCTTCCCAGCTCCAATGCCTGGGAACTCTGCTGCTCTCAGGCACCCCATTCTTTCTATGACCCTGGGGCATCCTGAGACCACACTGTACCACCTAGGATTCTACCCTGTTTCACCACATGAGTGCCTTTGAGGCAGGGACATCCCTCACCAGAGCAGACTTCTAAAAGTTCTGATTTTACTCTCCACTGCTGTATCATTTTCCAGCTGATGGAGGCTCCCTCCCCCCATGGTTTATCTTCCAATATATTGCCTCAGATTCACTTCTCTGTATCTCCTACCTTGCAGAAAGTGGTCACTTTTCTATTTGTAGAATTGTAGCAATTCTTTCCTTAGATCTCATATTGAGTTCACGGGTGTTCAGAATGATTTGATAGCTATTTAGCAGAATTCCAGGGACCAGAGGAAACTCGGGTCTCTTTTTCCTCTACCATCTTCCCAAAGCCCTTGATACTTTTATTTATTGAGAGGCAACAGGATAAATTTTAGTGCACAGGCTCTTGTCCTAAGGCGGCCTAGGCTCAACTGTGCCTCAGTTCTATGACCAGCTGTGTGAATGTGGACAAGCTAAGGAAACACTCTGCCTCCCTTTCTCACCCATAACACATGGGACAAAAACAGATCTTTCTTCACAGTAACCCTGTAAATATTAAATACATTAATACGTATAAAACAACTAGAAGAAATGCCTAGCCTGTATGCATTTAGTAAATGTAAGTTTTTGTCATACTTACTAAATTTAATCCTTTTCATATTGTCTAAGTATAAAGCTAAATTTCCATATAATCAAACAGAATCTCAGGGGTAATAACTGAAGAAACAGAAAATTAATAAAAAATATTTTTGCAAAGTTATGTTTCCCAGTTGTAAACCCAAGTTGCTGAGCTTAAATTCATAATGACTCTTGGGATTCTGGCAAAACTCTCTACCCAATTTGACACACTTGTTGTTCGTGATCAGATATGATTGTGATCAGAAGTTAATTAATAATATATTAATTAATGCATTAATAAATCATGCTAATGTAATATATTAATATAATATAAAAATTCCTATTTATACTTCAATTAAAATTTATACTTAAGTAATGTACTCTTTATTTTTAAGGGAAAAAATCCTTAAAGGATAGGTCTTTGAGATAATCAAATGACCTGGGCATGTGGAGTCTTTGGATCTGGGCTGGGCTCTCATAGAAAAATGGGTACACCTTAACTTGCCTTCTCTGTGTGCTTCACTCTCTTTATGTATTGAATAGCCATGGAAATACCTGCCCACCTGCATCAAGTGGCTTTTGTTCATATGAGATGAAATAAGTTGAAGCGCTTTGTAAAATATAAAGCATATGGAAAAATTATGGGCTTAATAATAATAATACAGAGATGTGTGTTGAAAACATTTCAACAACTAGGTCAGAAAAATTATTAGCTCCAAGAGCAGAAAGTGTGACACAGACTTCTTAGTCATCCAGTTATCCCATGAAAATACAGATGTAAATCCATCTTTTTACATTTTCAAAGACTCATAAAAGAAAACTTCTCACCTTTAATCAAAGCTTTTGATAAGGCAGTATTTTCCAAAACCATCTAAATTCATCATGAGATGATACAGTAAGCACCTTTTGTATATCCATCTAAAAAGGGGTGCATTAATGTAAACTATAAAATAATTGGCATGCTGCAACAAGGGATGCCAAAGAAATTATTAATTTCCTTCATATATAAATATTTCTTACAAATTAATTTTTTAAAACTAGATTTGATATTAGTTCTTTTTTGTCTCATTTGACCTCATTTCTATTGCCATGATTCTGGTAAGTTACTAGTCATAGTACTCCAACCCCCAATCAAAAAAATCGTCAAATGCCCCATGCAAATAAATTAAATTCTCTTCTGAGATTTGAAGGAATTTGGCAGGCATGTGGAGCTATGTCACATGATGCTTCTTGTCTCTGGTTTTGAGTCTCAGAGCTATCTTGGTGCCCATCCATCAAGAACCCTGGTTATTCATCTCTTCCTGAATCTGTAAATTACTCTATATTATATCACTAAGTTGTTTTTACATTTTCAGCATTAGCTATCCAGAATTGCTTTACATTGTGGGCAAAGAGGAAACTTTACTCAAAGTGACCAAAAAAATAAATATTTCCATATGTAATTTATAAAGCAGGAAAATAAATGGTATTAAAGAACAAAATAGCTAACCTCATTAGTAATCAAAGATATGCAATAAAATCAGTAAGTTGGATTTTTATTAAGAACCCTACAATCATTCCCAACCTATTTCATGCCAAGTAAAAGCCAAATTTTAACAGTTCCTAACGCTTATTAATATCCTGACATCTATAGGTGTCACCTACTTTCTTCCTCCTGTCTCACCTCTGGCCTCCCTGCTATTTCTCAATTACACCAGGCATACTACAGTCTTCGAACTTTACCTCAAGCTATTCCTCTGTCTCTAGCTATCTCCTTGGCCAACATGCTCATGCCTCTCTCTGCTTAAACCTCTCCTATTCTGTTTAGTACTTCAACCTGCCATGTCTTTAAATCCTTATTCCCTGAACCTGTTCTAATGTCATTTTTATAGATAGCACTTACTGAGTTTTAACATAATATATGATGTACTCATTAATTACAAAACTTGAATTTTTTCTTCCTTTCCTACAATGTAAGCTTCATGGAGGCAGAGATCTATGTCTGGTTTGTACATTGATGTATCACAAGTAATTAGAACACTGTCTAGGACACAGTGATTGCTTAGCAAATACTTATTGGATAAAGTGCATGCTACTTTAACTTCTTCAGTTAGCAAATTTTTTAAATGATGAAGATATGGTAAAATGGAAAAGCAAATAAAGCATTGTGGCAGGGCATCCAGAAACCAGAACCAAACTGCCTTGCTTCAAACTTTAGCTCCACCGCCTGTCTTCTGTCTAACTTTAAGCAATTTACTTTATCTATTTGTGTCACAATTTCTTTATCTCTAAGTGCAAAGGATGATAAAAATCAACATTATAAGGTTCCTGTCATGCTCACAAGTAAAGCACTCAAAAATACTACCCAATGCATGGAAAACAATAAATGTTGCCTTAAGTAGCATAAACCTCGTGCAAATGAAAAATTATCTAATTTATTTCTGAAAAGCCAGTAATGCTATTTGCCTCAGTAAATCTGGGAGGCAAGTTTTTAAAATATATTAATAAGTGTGGACAAAGTATAGTGAAATGATTATAAATAATTTTGATATTTGATAATACAGAGTAGCTACACAAATGATAAGGTAATTTTAGGCATTAAATTATATCTACACAGATATAATGTCTGGAGAAGTTTGTGGTTTGATAGCATGTGAAGAGAGTAGGATATATTTTAGAGTGCTATTACCTAAAATATGTAAAGAGTGAATAAAAAATATTAAAAAATAGCAAAATATGAACAATTGTTTTTCTGTTATATATTTGCAGGGAATTCAAAATATACTTTTTTACAGTTTTCTTTTTCTGTATTAGTTTTATAATCATCATAAATTTTTTTAAAAGATAATTCATCTGAGTCTGCAGCAAACAAACCTATTTCCGATATGTAATCTCAATCACATGAATGCACGGTTTAATATAAAATTTCCAAGAGAAAGCATAAAATATAGTGTTTTATGGGACAAACATATATCAAGCTCCTGGCAGTATGTTTTCTTTTCTTTCTTTCTTTCTTTCGTTCTTTCTTTCTTTCTTTCTTTCTTTCTTTCTTTCTTTCTTTCTTTCTTTCTTTTCTTATGTGAGGCTGCAATAGGAAATTTCATCATACGGTGCTGTATTTCACAGAATGGAAAAAAAATAAAACAATGTCTGCCTATGCATTTTGAGTAATACCATTCTATGGTTAACTTATCTTCTAATGCAAGAAATATGTATAACTGAGAGTTAGTACTTATATTATTTAAGGTCCAGTTAAACCTCAACTCTATATGTTTATTTGTTATTGAATAGTTGAATCTTCTCCAGAGGTGAATGTGAAACTTTTAAACATTTACTAAACTTAAAAAGGCAGCTATTGTCCAGTTTCATATCTGACACGTAAGAGCTTGGGACTCATCACTCTTTCATCCCTACAACAAATATAACCTGAAAAAAACTGAGAATCAATGACCTTTATTAAACCAATAAGATAATGGAGGTCACAGGGTAAATCATCACTTCAAATCTAAAGAGGTTCATCCAAAGATATACAGCAGCCCAGATCTGCTTACCTGAAGCAAAAGACAATGGTAGCAAAACTTAAATGGATGAATAGCTTAGGCTGAGTGAGGGCAGCGTAAGAGCAGGAAAATTCCTGGAACTGTAGCTTTATGGGGATCTATCACTTCAGGGTTTTATCTCCAGGATGCTATTAGGCTTTCCTGGTGAGAATCTTATAATGATCCTCTGTGGTCTTGAAGGAGGGGAAGAAACATTCAGAACCTTCTCCCTACAATGGCGTACTGCCCAGGTTCCCCAGGAGAAAGGACCTTGTCAGAGTGCAATTCTGAAGCCTTATCCTAGCTGGAGGAAAGGGAATCCTTCCCCCTCTTGCTTCTTCTAGTTTTCCTTTTTTACCTAAAGGAGCGGGAGAAACATAGTTAATGAGGGCAGGCATTCAAGGAAACAGATTGGGTTGCTACAGCCAGGGATGAGAGTAGGGGGCAGGGCCAAAAAGAGCTATAGTGCTAGAAGACAGATTAAAACACAAGGCTACACCGTGACTTATGGCCCAATAAATAACCAAGATTTAATTGGAAAATTAGAGAACTGCCCATCTCCAACTCCTTAGGATACCATCAACAAGACTCCAGAATAAAAAACAGTGGATTACAAGTGTAAGAGCTATAATAAAGTAAATGAATGAATAACAAAATAAAACCCCAGATCAAACAAACAACAAAAAACCAGTGTAAGAGCAATAGACATAGACTCCCTGAGAATTGCTTAAGAAAGACCCAGGTCCAAGAAAAAAGACTAAAATAAAAACACTAGACAAAACCGGAGCCTCTGGTATCTGTAGGTACAACAATGAATAAGCATAAGACAACTCTTAACCAAATTGACATTGACTACTTACCTTGGTCTTTTTTATCTAAACGGTAAGTCTGGCTTTCAAAAATCACAAAATATGCCCTGTATGGGGCTCTGCACTCAGTGGGGAGCCTCCTTTTCCCTCTCCCTCTGCCCTTCTCTACCGCTCATGTGCTCTCTCACTCTCTCTCTCTCTCAAATAAATAAAATCTTAAAAAAATTATAAGATATTATAAGAGAGGAAAATTATACACTGATATCTTTCATCAATAGATACAGAACTCCTTAACAAAATATTAACAAACTGAATCCATCAATATGTGTAAAGGATAACTCATCACCACCAGTATTGTTCATTCCAGAAATGCAAGGCTGGTTCAATGCTGATAAGATAATTAATGAACTTCATCATATTAACAAACTGAATATGAAAAAAGCATATGATCATATCATAGATGGAGTAAAATGGTTTGACAAAATTCAATGCCAATGTATAAAAACTAGGGATAGGAGGATATTTTCTTAATAAAGGAAACACATGCAAAACTAACAGGTAACATCACCGAACATAAACAGAAAGGTGAAACAGAATGCAAATTTTGATAATCTCTTGGAGTATTGGGCAAATCTCCACTTTTTGGAATTCATTAAAAGACAATAATATATCCTAAAGAGAAAAAGTTTCAATCATCTAGTATAATTTTAATAATGAAAATTTTAAAACACCCATAATGGAGGACAAAAAGGAAAATTGCCCATAATGGTTATCAGATTTTATGCTTTGTCAACTAACAGCTTACTTGATTCACACGTCATAGTTACAAAGATGTTCAGAAATGTCATGGAAAGGATATTCAGCAACAAGGACTTTTATAGGAGAGCTCCCCACACTCCCTTGGTCCTAGGAAAATGCATTTTATGCAGTCAATAGCCGAAGTGTCTACCTTCTTCACAACCATGTATTCAACTTCTTATGTACCATAAAAATAAAGACTTTTCCTGAAAAATAATTTTTAGATGGCAAAACTAGGGCACAAAAGTATTGTCATAGTAGTTTTCCTATAGACACCAAGCCTTATGATGATGGTATATTTTTATTCCAATTTTTCTTATCTATCATTATATAATGTACATATTCTGACCTGAAAAAGTCAATTAACTCCTCTAAATTTTAGTTTTTTCTCTTCTGCAAAATGAGAAGTCTGTGTCATTTTAGGTTTCTTCTGAGTAATAAGAATCTGCTTGCATGTTTATTGGTCAGGATAATTGATGGTAGCTGATATAGTGATGGACCCTAGCATTTCAGTAGCTTAACACAATAAAAGTTTACTTCTCATTAATATTACAATTCATTTGGTTGTTTAATAACCTCTTCATGGACTGATTCAGTGGTCCCAGGTCCTTCCAACTTGTTGGGCCACCATCTTCCCAGGTCTCCTCTGGTTCCTTACTGTCCTGTGTTCAGTGAACTAAGGAGTAAAGAGAGAACAAGAAAGATTGGGGTATGTTAGGTGCCAGGTCTAAGGGTAGCATTTATCATTCGAGCGCATCTTCTGGCCAAACCTTTATTGTATAGCTCCAAACTAACTTCAGGGGAGTATGGAAAAAAGTAGTCTTCTTTTATACCTAGGAAGAGAAAAAGGGATTAGGGAACTTTTAGATAGTGTTTGTCAAACTGTGGTTGAAAACATATATGTGGGAGCCAGATGGCCTGAGTTAGAATCCTTGTTTGCTACTTCTTTGTTGAGCAAATCATGTAACTTCTTTGTGTAATAATAGAACTTACAAGGTTGATGTGAAAATTAAATGAGATAATATATGTAAAGTTCTTTGAAAAGGGCTTTGCACTTGTTAGACACTGTAATGGCCAAATTGTGTGCCCCCAAATGTTCATATGGTGAAGTTCTAACCCCAGTACTTCAGAATGTAACAGTATTTAGAGATAGGTTTTCAAAGGTAATTAAATTAAAACAAGATCATTAGGGTGGATTCTAATCCAATATGACTAGTATCCTTATATGAGACCATGTAAAGACACAGGGAGAAGACAGACTTCTACAAGTCAAGGAGAGAGGTCTGGAAGAAATCTTTCTTTTAACCCTCAGAAGGAACCAACCCTGCTGACGTTGTCATTTTGGACTTCCAGCCTCCAAGGACTGAGAAAATAAATTTCTGTAGTATTATAGTACTTTGTTATGGCAGCCCTAGCAAACAAATACAGGCACTGTTATCGTTAGCTGTAAGTAGCAATTTCTTCTGAAAAACAAGCCACTTAATCTCTCAGTGTAAATTTAACCTTACATATAAGGTAATTGGGAAAAACTACTTTTTCCCAGGGAATAGATCTCATGTTACAGTTTCATGAAACTGAAGTCTCTTTGTCAGCAAACTCCCAAAGATCTAAAGTAGGTAATACAATGCACTTCATATTGTGGACAATCCATGGTTGCCTTCCTCCTGTGTTTTATTCCCACTGCTCCAATTTGAGCTATCTGCCCTTCCCTGAATCAATCATTGTGTGTGCCAAGCCAGAAAAGACATCAATCTCTGGGAATTTCAAGCAACACTTTGTAACTATAGCTGAGGCTACAGTTTCAGTTAAGAAATCATCTCTTTTCCCTGAATCCTTAAAAATGTCATGCATTTTATATCAGAGTACTCTAGACTGAAAGTATTCTATATGGCTAGCCTTCTATGATATCCCATAGAAGATAGTGCAGGGCTCATAAATGATAATAGCAATGTTGATGATCATAACGTCATAAACTTTTAGAGTTTAAAGCAATCTGAGAAATCATCTAGTCCATTCCTGCATTTGGCTGATCTGGTATCCAAGCCAAAGGAATGGTGCCTGATTCTCAGAGATGAGCAGGGGACTTAGTTCAGGTCCCCTGACTCTAAGCTCTTGCTCTTTCCACTCAAGCACAGCATCAGTAATGAAAATGAAATGTACATTCAGATGAGATTGAGGATCTGCTGGCATGAAACATTGAAATTGTGACATTTTTCCCAATCAGAAGACACCAGATTTAGTTTTGCTCTGCCTTGTGTATGACTAAACATTAGTCTTCCGTAACTACAAATGATCTCTCTGAACTCTAAGAAATCAAAACAGCATAGCAGGGAAATATTGATGGCTGGGTTTTTTAAACTATCTGATTACTTGCAAAGATGAAACAGCTAACCAGCCCTAAAATAGTGGCACTGACAGAAAAGTACATTACAGTCTTACTACAGACTAGTCTTTAACACTTACTTTGTAAGATGGCCTTAAATACTCCTACTTTTAGAGTTATATCAACTTAAGACTCTGATAGTCTGGCCTAAATGGTGGGTTCCCATTTCCTTACATTTCTCTAATCACTTAAGCTCATTAATAGACTCACAAAACATAAAATGATAGTGCTTATTCCTTCAGAAAGGTAAGACATTTATGCTCCTGTTATGTGTAGCAACATAAATATATCAAATTTTGTTTCTCTCTTATAATAAATCAATTAAACCTTAAGAGACCTATTCAAAATATTATGCTACTTTTAATAAGAAGCAGGGTTGCCTGATTTCAAGTTATATTACAAAGCCGTGATCAGCAAGACAGCATTGTACTGGCACAGAAACCGACATATAGACCAATGGAACAGAATAAAGAGCCCAGATATGGACCCTCAACTCCATGGTCAATTAATCTTCGACAAAGCAGGAAAAAATACGCAATGGAAAAAAGACAGTCTCTTCAATAAATGGTGCTGGGAAAATTGGACAGCCACATGCAAAAGAATGAAACTCGACCATTCTCTAACACCATACACAAAGATAAACTCAAAATGGATGAAAGACCTCAATGTGAGACAGGACTCCATCAAAATCCTAGAGGAGAACATAGGCAGTAACCTCTTTGACATTGGCCACAGCAGCTTCTTTCAAGATACATCTCCAAAGGCTAGTGAAGCAAAAGCAAAAATGAGCTTTTGGGGGCTTCATCAAGATAAAAAGCTTCTGCATGGCAAAGGAAACAGTCAACAAAACAAAGAGGCAACCCACAGAATGGGAGAAGATATTTGTAAAATGACACTATAGACAAAGGGCTGATATCAAAGATCTATAAAGAACTTCTCAAACTCAACACCCAAAAAACAAATAATCAAGTCAAAAAATAGGCAGAAGACATGAACAGACACTTCTCCAAAGAAGATATACAAATGACTAACAGACACATGAAAAAATGTTCATCATCATTAGCTATCAGGGAAATTCAAATCAAAACCACACTGAGATACCACCTTACACCAGTTAGAATGGCAAAAATTGACAAGGCAAGAAACAACAAATGTTGGAGGTTGTGGAGAAAGGGGAACCCTCTTACACTGTTG
Source organism: Callorhinus ursinus (assembly GCF_003265705.2). Taxonomy (NCBI): domain Eukaryota; kingdom Metazoa; phylum Chordata; class Mammalia; order Carnivora; family Otariidae; genus Callorhinus; species Callorhinus ursinus. Next base: position 67,317,092 of record NW_027397068.1, on the reverse strand, counting down.
GTGGGAATGCAAGTTGGTACAGCCACTTTGGAAAACAGTGTGGAGGTGCCTCAGAAAATTAAAAATAGAGCTACCCTATGACTAGTGAGTATTTACCCCAAAGACACAGATGTAGTGAAAAGAAGGGCCATATGCGCCCTTCATAGCAGCAATGTCTGCAATAGCCAAACTGTGGAAAGAGCCGAGATGCCCTTCAACAGATGAATGGATAAAGAAGATGTGGTCTATATATACAATGGAATACAACTCAGCCATCAGAAAGGATAAATACTCAACTTTTACTTCACCTTGGATGGGACTGGAGGAGATTATGCTAAGTGAACTAAGTCAAGCAGAGAAAGTCAATTATCATATGGTTTCACTTATTTGTGGAACATAAGGAATAGCTTGGAGGACATTAGGAGAAGGAAGGGAAAAATGAAGGGGGGGGACATTGGAGGGAGAGATGAACCATGAGAGACGATGGACTCTGAGAAACAAACTGAGGGTTCTAGAGGGGAGGGGGGTGGGGGGATGGGTTAGCCCTGTGATGGGTATTAAGGAGGGCACGTATTGCATGGTGCACTGGGTTTTATATGAAAACAATGAATCATGGAACACTACATCAAAAACTAGTGATGTAATGTATGGTGATTAACATAGCCTAATAAAATTAAATTAAATTAAAAAAATACTATCTTAATGACAATCCAAAAATGTTTCTCATTCTTAATCTTTTAATGACAGTTATAATAAAGACCTCTTGTTTTTTTTTTAAATAAGAAGCAAGGTATGAATCACATATGATATTTTGAATAAAAAGTTCATATTTCATTAACCTCTTTCCAGGAAATTGTTCAGCCTAACAAAAAACACACTAGGTGAAAGTGACCCTCAAGGCAAACTGTGAATTCCACCTAAGGATCCTCTCCAACTGGAGAAGTTGGTGGCTCCTCAGCAGAAGAAAAACCCGGACTTTTCTGGTGTCAAGAGAAATATGAAATTTTGAATAAGATATATTTGACATCCTGATATTTTAGGCCTCTTTTATGCTATTGGTAATATTCCCATGATTGAGACAATTTCAAGATTATTTAAACTTCCTTTCTTCCCAGGCAATGGCAGTCTGTGGAGTCATCAAAAGAAATAGGAGAAGGACATTGTCTCATTTCTCATTTGTCTCGTTTCTACAGGTTTGCAGTACTTCTGATGGGAAAGAGGTACATTTTTTGTTGTTGTTGTTCATCCAGGAAAATTTTGTTTTAAAAATGTTTTCATTTATGTTATGTTGTTTTTTTTAAAGATTTTATTTATTTATTTGAGAGAGCGAGAATGAGAGAGAGAGAGAGAGAGAGCACATGAGAGGCAGGGAGGGTCAGAGGGAGAAGCAGACTCCCTGCTGAGCAGCAGGGAGCCCGAAGCGGGACTCGATCCCGGGACTCCAGGATCATGACCTGAGCCGAAGGCAGTCGCTTAACCAACTGAGCCACCCAGGCGCCCTGTGATTTTAAATTGAGTGGTCTTCAGTATTTCATTAGTCACCAGACTTTTCTGCCCCCTCAAAGGGGTGATCTCGCTAAATCGAAGAGGTCTTTAGTGGAGCTGTACTTGAAGCTGTGATCCTATTCTTTTCCTTTAGAATGAAAGAAACATTTCACAAATGGTGAGAACATGATTATTTTCCTTATTTACGTGGAGTCCTTTGGCAGCACAAAGAACATCTTTCTTACTCAGTGTGTCTTTGAACAGGTGGGCATTTTGTTTGGCAGGAGGGATAATCACATTGACTGATCTGAACTACAGGCTTAGAAAAATCGATCTCCAGGGAGAAGCAGTAAACTTGCTTCAATTCCATCTCACATCTTGGGAGAAATAAAGTGAATCATTTCTTTAAATGGCTTTTCAAAGGCTCTGCACATTTGAAAAGACTTCCATTTAATCATGCCTTTTCTGTATATTAGTTACTTGTCTGTGAATGCCACTGACATTAACCACACATGAATGAAAGGCAAAACTCTTGTAGAGATACCAGTTAGGGTTGGTTAACTCTAAAATTTTAAGTAGACTAAATAAAAGTGTCCCAAATGAGCCACAACAGAAAAGGCTTGTCTAATTTTTCTGTTTATTAGCCGATGACCTTTCTCCTCTCCTTATCTTTGAAGAGAGGGAAGTCAAACTGTGAGAGACTTATTTATTTACTTACGATCAGAAAAAGAGTAAAATTGCAGAAATTCTTTCTCTTTGGTGATTACAGACCTTATCCTGAAAATTAAAAGTGAATCTTTTGCTTATTTTATGGAAGGGCATTAACTTTTCCAAGTCTCCTGCTGTCTGAGATTCTCTGCCCTGATACGACCCTACCCACCCTGCTCTCTCTTGTTCTGGTTAACATCTCATCTCTGAAGATTCAATTCAAGGTACATTTCCTATACAAAGTATTTGTTAAACACTGCTGCTTTCCCCCACCACCCCACTACCCCAGCCATTCCCTCCTGTTCATTCTCTCTACACATGCTTCAATCTCAACTTTCAACTCTCTTCAGAGTTCTCCCTCAGTGGGAATGTAAATTATTTAATTGTGGAAGCCTGCATCATTTGTATTTGATTCCCATTCCTTCATGTATTGTTGGTTACATTATTGATGATAAACCCATATTTGTTGCAAGAATACATGGGTTTCAAAAGAATTTACAATTTTCTCCCTATATATTTATTTAATATATATACCGACACAAAGGTACACACACACACACACACACACACACACACATACATATCCTCCATATTGTCATAATCACTTATAAAAGTATAAAGGGTATTCACCTAGACTCTAATACAAAAAAAAAATAAACCCATTCGGCTAAGTTGTCATCTCTGTTTTGACCTGTTCTAAATTTCTTTCCTAGCTTTGTCCAAATTTTGCTGGCCTTACTTGATACATCCTGCAGTGGTCTTGCCCCTCACCAACTACTTTTTCCTGACACAGAGACCCCAACTTCTGTCTTCTCCAGCGAGCTCACACAAAGTTACCTGAAATGTAACCCACATCCGTTGAGGCCATGACTTGTCTCTACCAAGCCCGCCTGCTTTCCTTCTTATCCCAGAAACAACTACAAGTTCTGTTTTTCTTTCTATGCCATTATAACTATGCTCCTGAAAAAGTTCAGGGAAAAAAATGCCTTCCATTCCTTTAAGCAGACAGGTTTTGGTGTGAAGAGAACAGTTAAAAATAGTTTACCCACATGTGTTGAATATGCCTTAGAAAATTCCAATGGCCTTTTACTATTTTTTCAACAGAGGTAAATAACTAGTAAAGCAGGAAAAGTCTGTCAGCTTCAAATGAGATCTTTAATTCCAAAAGTAAATATGCAGTAAGCATAGTGATGATTGAGTGATTCAATACATAAGTAGTATTACTAAAATAAAAGGTGACCTGGTATTATTCCATCACAATGGCTTATTCTCCATATGCAAGCCTTGCACTTACTATCTAAATGCCCTCATCTGCCCCAGATCTTGCCATTTGAATTAATTTTATTTGTCCAGAATAACTCTCAGCACATTGAGGGCACAGTCTATATTTTCCTAAGCTTGGTGACACAGGGACAGAATTTTTTTTCTCAGAAATCTTAAATTCCATCCTTATGTATGATTTTGTCAAAATTAGCTGTGGTTATAATCTATAGTCATTGATTTCTGTGGCATGTTCCTTTGCAAAAATTGTTTGATACTTTGTCCATTCATTCTGTAACGTCTGTGCTCACAGTTGGCTTGGACCTACTTCACATTCTGGAAGGATCTTAGAGAATAAGACATTGGTAAAGAATATAAGACAGCACAAAAACATCTTCTGTTATACTTTTAATGATTTCCTCCCCTGAGTTCAACTAGTCTATGAAAAATGATGTCATCTGATATTCTCATCTTTGAAGATCAGAAACCACTTTGAGAAATTGAATTAGCTCAGTTCTAAAATTTTGCATCATTTGGGTATTTTTTAAAAACTTTTTATTTTAGTTCTAAAGACTTTATTTATTTATTTATTTATTTACTTGTCAGAGAGAGAGGGAGAGAGACAGAGAGAGAGCACAAGCAAGGCGAGTGGCAGGTAGAGGGAGAAGCAGGCTCCCCGTGTAGCAAGGACCCCGATGCAGGACTCAATCCCAGGACTCTGGGATCATGACCTGAGGTGAAGCCAGCTGCTTAACTGACAGAGCCACCCAGGCAACACTTAAAGACTTTTTAAAAGCAGTTTTAGGTATATAACAAAATTGAAAGAAAGGTATATAGATTTCCCATATACCCCCATCCCTCCATACAAACATAGCTTCCCTCATTTATCAACATCACTTACCAGAATGGCGCTATTTTTTTTTAATCAAGGATGAACCTGCTCTGACCCATCATAATCATTCAAAGTCCATAATCTACATTAGGTTTCATTCTTGGTGTTGTGCATTCTATGGAATTGAACCAATGTATAATGACACATATCCCTCATTATCCATCACTCTCTTAAAATATCTCTGTGCTCTGCCTATTCTTCTCTCCCTCTTCACCCTCACCTCTAGCAACCACTGATCTTTTTACTGTCCCCATAGTTTTGTCTTTTCCAGAATGTCATATAGCTGGAATCATACTGTATATAGTCTTTTCAGATGGGCTTCTTTCATTTAGTAACATGCATTTAAGATTTCTCTGTGTCTTCCATGGCATGATAGTTCATTATTTTTTTTTTAGCACTGGATAATATTCCATTATCTGGGTGTATCACAGTTTATTTATCCATTTACCTACTAAGATGTCTTTGTTGTTTACAAGTTTTGGCAATTATGCATAAAGATTAATTGGGTGTTTTTAAAACAAAGCAAAACAAACAAAAAAAGACACCCTCCACCCAGCATCCTGAACCACTGTTTCTCAAACTTTCATGTGTGTATGAATTACCTGGGGATTTTTAAAAATGGAGAGAGATGCGGCTGAGTTTCTGATTTTTTACAAGTTCTGAGGTGACATCCACACCACATACCCAGGGCCACATCCTGAGTTCCAAGGTCTTAGCATCCTCTTAAAACTTATGAAAAAATGGGGATGCCTGGGTGGCTCAGTCAGTTAAGCATCTGCCTTTAGCTCAGGTCATGATCCCAGGGTCCTGGCATCGAGTCCCGCATCAAGCTCCCTGCTCCATGGGGAGCCTGCTTCTCCCTCTGCTTCTGCCTCTCTCTCTTTGTCTCTCATGAATAAATAAGTAAAATCTTTAAAAAAAAACTTATGAAAAAATGGTGTCTCACAGTGGAATAAGGCACTTCATATTTTTAGTAAGCTGCCTTGGTGAGATATATTTAGTGAGTTAGACAGCTTCCATGGATCAGCATTTGGGAACAAATGGAATATATGATCTTACCCTGATTTTTAGCTTTCTGTAACTGAATTTTCTTTGTTTTTATAGAGACAACATTATAAAAGGATGCTTTTAATAGAATAGATCTTTTAATAGAAGAGTTCAGTTTCTATGGACATTTATTAAATATTAAAATGAAAATGAGGGACTTGTAATTTATATCCTAGGGTAACTTACACATAATACTCATCATTTTAAAATTAAAAACATGAATAGCAGAAATCAACATGCATGTACTCTTACTTATATGTGCTGTCCCAAAGGTAAACTGAAATGATTAAGTATGTTTTTTCATATATACTTGAAATTTTTTAAAAAATGATGTTACAAAACACTTCCACTGGCATGTGGGATTATTCCTACATCTCTAGCATTATTATTATCTCTAACTTGACAAGTTGCCATTCATCAGCTTTTATTATCTAATTTCAGTTTGAGAAGCTTTCCCTTCAACTCAGTATCAGAAATTATTCATGAAGAATTTTGAAAGAAAGATAAGGTATATAAAGTCACATAATTCATTGATAAAAGATACTCTGGGACAGTGGTGAGAAACAGATTGCCAGACAAATGGCTACTATTAAATATTGTATGATAAGTATGTATCTAGAGAGATAGATTAAAGCATGTATCTGATATACACTCAAAAGACAGCAGGCTTAGAATTATGATATTTTAGGCACTAGGAATTGAGCCTCTTTGTCTCATAGTGGCTGATTTTATCAGCATGCTCTTTATTTAACTCCAGGTTATCAATCCACTTAGGGAACACACTGAAATCTAATTTTGTATTAATTATGCTCTGCACACATAGCTGCCTTTACATGTACTCACATATTTTTGTAAAGGCCACTGTAGTCCATTGTAGCTATCAGTTCAATAAATAGTATTTTGCTGTGTATCCAGAAATTCTTAGGATCTGACAGGAAACAAAGACAAGAGCCCAAAGATTCTTTGTACCCTATCTAGAGCCTTTTTTGATGAAAACCTTTCTTGATCAAAACACATTTATCTAGGGGCACCTGGGTGGCTCAGTAGGTTAAGTGTCCAACTTTTGATTTTGACTTCACGTCATGAGCTCATGGGTCCTGGGATGGAGCCCCAGGTTGGGCTCCATGTTCAGTGGGGAGTCTGCTTCTCTCCTTCTCCCTTTCCCTCTGCCCCTCTGTGTGTGCATGCTTCCTCTCTCCCTTTCAAATAAATTAATCTTTTTTAAAAAAACCACACATTTATCTAAATAAGTTAGGCTTTATTTGTTTTTAAATATTTTAGCATTGATTGATCAGCTCTCTGAGATGTGTAACTGCTAAAGGAATACAGCATTAGTTTTCTAGCTCAAATTTTATGGTATCAAATTGAAATGATACAGAGTATAAGAAAGTTTAATTTCTTGGCTTCAGTTATATAAATAGATATTAAAAATCTTGATTATACCCTTTCTACCTCTCACTTAAAATTTCAATGATGACTTCTAGAACTTTCTCTGTTATGATAGTAATTTTAAATGCTGTCAAGCAATTTCTAAGGTGTCCTATATTTTTAAAAATTAAAATATTTTTTGATTCTTTCTTTTGTATCATCACTGAATATTAACTCTCATCTTATTTGTGGCCATAAAAGAAAAGTCAGCAGAATAACTTAAAATTTAAAATCTTAGCAAGCTTCAATGATCTTTCCCTATCCCCCCACCTAAAAGGCTTTCTAATCCCTCAGCCCATGCTTAAATTAATAAGAAACATTCCACACTTTGAGCACACTCCTACAAACTGCATTTTATTCTGTTATACAGAATAAAATCTCTCAAATAATCTTATTCTTCCTCCATATCTAGTTACTTCTAGGTTGGTTGGGAGAATCATAGGTTTTGCAGAATAAAGACAATTGGAGAATTTATAGATATGAAGAGAGATTTTGTGACATCTTTTGAGAAGGAAGTATGCATACCTAAGTATCTTGACCTTTAGAGAAGGGCCATGAAATAGTAAACATGCTTAAGCCTGGAATGTGTTAAATAACTAGCAGAAGCACTAAAGTATAGAATGCATAATGAACCAAAGGAGGAGACATAAAAATGAGACATGTTTCCAAGAAAATTATTTGCATCAAAACATGCAAAATAGCTGCTATGCTATTTCTTTTTTTTTTTTTAAGATTTTATTTATTTATTTGACAGAGAGAGACACAGCGAGAGAGGGAACACAAGCAGAGGGAGTGGGAGAGGGAGAAGCAGTCTTCCCGCGGAGCAGGGAGCCCCATACGGGGCTTGATCCCAGGACCCTGGGATCATGACCTGAGTGAAGGCAGACGCTTAAGGGCTGAGCCACTCAGGTGCCCCTGCTATACTATTTCTAAGCTTGAAATAGTTCCTGAGCTTTACTTTCTTAGATACAACAAGCTAATCAAAGGAGTGGGCTCATGAACATGTCTCCAGTGCTCCCTAGTTCTGTCCAGATTAGATCTTTTCTGAGGTGTATATTTAAGTCAGATATATTTGTTTCTAGTTTCTGACCCAGATGACTTGTGCCTTATTAATTTCTGCTTTTCTGGTATTTTGAGTTTTAATTCATTAATTGCTGCAAATATTTTGCTTTCCTCAAAAATGCTTTACAAAATTACAGTTATGGAATTCTACAGTCTTTCTAAATTGGATGTTATTGATCTGTCACAATCAGCAATTATTCTTCACACTGGGCTGCTAGCAGGCCCATTTTTTTTAAAACCCTTATGTCATGAAGAACATTTTCTGATTTGGGGTCTAAATTAAAAAATAATGACTTGTATGCAGTCACTTCACTTGCCAATTCCTCTGTGACACCATTTAGCAGCCCCCCCATCAGCAATGGTGCAGACTGTAACTCTATAATCATCTATGGAAATTCTGTAGTGTTCTGAATTTGATGGGAGCTGGAGAATATTTAAAATCATATTTACACTTAAAAATGCACTTGGAAATAACATAAGTGAGCACAATCTTAAAAGTGTACAGCACTATAGGAAATGAGGAGGTAATTTTCTGGGCTAGTAAAACACACACAGTCCTTGCCTTACAGTGGTTCAACTTACAATTTTTTGACTTGATGATGGTGCAAAAACCATATGCATTTAGTAGAAACCATATTTTGAATTTCGAATTTGGACCTTTTCCAGGGGTAGTGATATGATGCTGGGCAGTGGCAACTCCCAGGCAGCCACGTGATCACAAGGATAAGCCACTGATACACTTAAAACCCTTTATACCCACACAGCTATTCTGTTTTTCACTTTCAGTAAAGTATTCCATCAATTACATGAGATATTCAACATGTTACTATAAAATAGGCTTTATGTTAGATAATTTGCCCAATGGTAATCTAATGTAAGTGTTTGAGCACGTTGAAGGTAGGCCAGGCTAAGCTGTGATATTTGGTAGTTTAGGTATATTAAATGCATTTTCAATTTATGATACTTCAAACTTATGATGAGTTTATCAAAAAACATTAAGTCATGAAGATCTGTATCATTGTCAATAACCTTTGGGCAATGTAGAATGGAGACCCAAAATTCGGACAGTAGTCAATATACACTTGAGGAATTTTAGAGATGGTTTAATAAAGAGAGCACGAGACAAAAGAAATTGGATGTTTGCACAATAACATATATTTATAAAGTAACAAAAGTGAGACAGTGACTAGCATCACTATAAGGTACAACAAGCGAGGTATTTCATCCATATTTCTTCTATACCTACAAGAGATAAAAGAGTCAAATTTTAAAGCACAAGATACAATGTAGGACTTTTGGGGAAAACAAGTTTCTGAAGTAACATAAACAAGTTTGGAAAACTAGATTATTTTCCAAAGAATCTGGATGCAAATTGTATTTCTTCTTAAGACACTTTGTCTTGTATATTCAGTGAAGGGGGAAGCAAGGGTGTTAGCACTGCCCAGCTAGGTTTGTAATTATTAAATTTGACACAAATATAATAAACTGCTTTAGTTCTATCAATATAATAGGATAATGTAAAGTGATTTAAAAAAAAGGATTATAGACAATACCATCCACTATTTATGTAACACTGTGTTATTACATTTTAATTATGTGTCTGTCAAGTTACAGAATCATCTCTGCTTATTAAAAACTGTCCTGGTAAGTATACATATTATTTCCATTTTACAGGTAAGAAAACTAAAGCTCAGATATGATATGTAGCTCACCTGAAGATGGAACTTGGGCAATTTTCAGATCACATCTCTCTAACTCCAGATCTTTGCCTGGGTCATGCTGTTTCATGAATGAGGAAGTTGCATTAACATGGAGAAGCCACAGCTAAATGCATTGACTCTAAACAAAAAATAAATGTGAAAATGAATACACAGTCATTTCAACACTTTCTAGAATTTGCTGGATATTGTTATTTTAAGTATCATTAAATGAAAGAAAATGATTCATTTCACTGACATGTTCAAAAAGCCCATTTAATGAACATATTTTAAATATATAATCATAAAATTTTAGTGACTCATTTAAACTAAGGACTATAAATATATTTCAATGCCTGATTACTAAGCACAGTTTGTTAGGGAACCTACCACTGTGTGGACTTTATAATCCAGTATCTTATAATTTAGTTTTGGAGGCTCTGAGAAAAATTGCTCCTGGAAATTCCAAGAAAATTTAGAGATCTAGAACAGACCCCTTGGGGTTCCCTAATGAAAATAATCATGGTAGTTGTGGCCTGCCTAACTTAAAAAATGCCCAGGGGTCCATTTGATGTACACCAAAAAACAATTATCCACATGGACCTCAATTAAAGTCAATTCTAAATTGTTCAGCACTTGATTAGTTAGACTATAAATTTTCCAACCCCCGTCTATTCTTGAGACAATATATCTCTTATAGTTATGAATGCATGTTGGGTGTACAATTGGAAATAAAGTTGAAAATTGTAATTTGCAGTTGAGTTATAAATATAAGGCATTTTCAGTTATTAGGTCTTTATGCTCAAGAAACAGAAAAGGCAGATTTCAAAATATTAATAATGCTGATTTTTCTCCCCAGGCCATGTCTCATGTATTTCCTTCTCTCTTCTCTTCCTCTCTTTCCAGATCACATTTTTCCTATTAGAAACTATAGAAGTGTTGAGCAATAGTATATGTTAAAATAATTTGTGATAAATGAATGAAGAGTAAAGACATTAACATATCTCCTAAACTTTTGACTTTCCTTGTTACAAGGTTGCCCGTGAAGGCAGTGGCACTGCGGTGAATGAACCTTTGATGAATTTCTCAGTATTGGTATCCCTGGGTATTTAGTCTTCACATAGGACTTGTTGATTTACAGATTAAATAATACAGGGAAACTTCCAGTTATGAAATGAATAAGTCACAGGAATAAAAAGTACAGCATAGGGAATATAGTCAATGGTATAACAGTATTGAGTGGTGACAGATGGTAGTTACAATTATAGTGAGCATAGCATAGCATAGTTATTGAATCACTATGTTGTATACCTGAAACTAATGTAACATCATGTGTCAGCTATACTCAGCCAATCAATCAATCAATAAATCAGTTCCCTGATTTAGTTAGGTGAAGCATATTAGAAATGACTTGTGTTTTCACTTGGATTTTTTAAAGTGAGTATGATTACCTTGGGTTTTGCATAAGTTCTTCAGCATATCCCTATTTGCATCCATTTTCATATAATTAAAAGATTATGTATTTTATTAAGAATGAGACTAAAGATAAATAATTCCTCAACTATTAGTAAATATTTAAAATAGATCTAGAAGTATACTGTAAGCACCTGTCTTTTCTCCTCTTCCCAGCTATCATGAAAATTTTCAAATCTTAAAACTTTGTTTTTGGTGTGTGTGTGTGTGTGTCTGTATGCATATGTGTGAGCATCCATATGTTTACTATGACAGATAATTACCTATGAGTATTTACTTTGGGGGGGGCAGAGAGTTGAGCCACCATCTCACTTTAAAAACTGGTAATATTAAAAAATAAAAGTAAATAAAAATTGGTAATATTTATTTAGTTAGAATATAAGGCTAATGCAAGGTGCCTGGCTGGCTCAGTCAGTGGAGGATACAACTCAAGAGTTTTATCTTGGGGTTGTGGGTTTCAAGCCCCACGTTGTGTGTAAAGATTAGTTGAAAATAAAATCTTAAAAAAATATATAAGGCTGATGAGAACCTACTAGTAAATAAAATATGTCCTTTGGTTCTTTTAAGATTTTATTTGTTTATGTGACAGAGAGAGAGAGACAGTGAGAGCAGGAACACAAGCAGGGGGAGAAGCAGGCTTCCCACCGAGCAGGGAGCCTGATACGGGGCTCGATCCCAGGACCCCGCATCATGACCTGAGCCGAAGGCAAACGCTTAGCGACTGAGCCACCCAGGTGCCTCCTCTGGTTCTTTTATTCAGCAGCTCATGTATCTCAAATATAGTAAATCAACTTTGCAAGTAGCTACTTTCAACTGGCTAGAAATCCACTAAATTTGGCAGTATTAAGATTGTTTATTCTCTGATGTATACAGAGTTTGGTAAAAATATGAATAGTTTACTAGTAGTAAAAAATAAGTAATGAATTAAATCATGAAAACATAATGATGAAAGGGCAGATTAAAAGCATTTTAATTAGAATAAATATGTGTTATTTAACATGCAAGAATATGAGATATATTCATTTTATAGGAATTGGATGTAAATTAGAAATAATCCAGTTACTGTAAGAATTAAATAAGAAAAGCACTTGAAAATGCATTTTGTTAATGGACACATTTGATAAATCATAGTCTCATTACTATTAATAATATCTGCTAAGGTATGTGCTAATACTAAATGATATGAAATCATATGTGTACATAACTTGGGCTCAGTATTAGAGAATTAAGTATAATTTGCATATTCACTTTCAACTAACATCTCTAGTTGATTGAATTGGAAAAAATGACCCAATCATCTTAATGCATCATCTTGCCAGAGCTAGAAATCATATGCCTACTCTTCATAAATATACAATTTATCATTTAAGTAGCTGAATCAAGTCAACTAAACAAATAGAAAAATATGATTACTTCAGTGATCATAAAAGTAAAGAATATTGGGTTTGGGAGAAGACCTACAGAAAGATATTTAGTCTGATTTCCTTTCAAATGCAGAAATCCTTTCTACAGCATTCTGGGAAAATAGACTTCTAAGTTCTACTTAAATGTTAATAAAAAAAGAAATTTTCTTTGCATTGATGGGTTACCTAGAAACAGTGGAAACTCTCATTTGCTGCCATTCTCTTATTTTCAACAAAGCCTTCTATTTTAATATTTTCCCATCAGCATTTAATGTGGTCTCACATCTCGTATCTAAAAACCACACTCTTCAAATTACTATCATCTTACAGAGCAAATAATCTTTATGTATGTTCATGTAATTAATTATTATTATATACATTCTTCTTATCCCTTAATACCTAAGGTCTTTGAAATTATAAGTATTCCTTTTAAAAATAATTCCTTCCTGTTATTTTTTTGAGACTACATTCCCCTGGGTTTTTATTATACTTCTTTGTCTTCAGTCTTCCTCAGGTTCTTATTCTTTCCTTCTGTTAAAACAATGTTATTAGTTGACCCTCTCTTTTCCTTACTTTACATACCCCCTCTGGCTAAGTCTATCCAATCACATCGCTTCAATTACCATCCATATGTTGTTGAGGTTACTAGGTCAACAGTTGTTAACCTACTTTGAGTCATGTTTCTTTGAAATTCTTTACCTTTGTTCATAAACAAATGGTACCCACGTAAGCTTTCTTTGAGTTCCATTAGCTACTAGCAGGGAATGTCTCTAGAGCCAAATCTCATTATATACCCAGGTAATAGCAATCTATTTTTATATAATGCTTTCAAGAAACCCAAGTAGAATGTTAACTATGCTTTTATGACCTGGAGGAGATGAGGTGCTTTTTGGTGGTTTATCAAATGAAAATCTGCCCTCATGAGTTTGATTCTGTCCAACTCATCAAATCATAAGCTTGGGCAGGTCCAAAAATAGTCAATCTTTTTTTTTTAAAGACTTCATTTATTCATTAGAGAGAGAGAGAGAGAGAGCACAAGCAGACTGAGCAGCAGGCAGAGGGAGAGGAAGAAGCAGGCTCCCCACTGAGCAGAGAGCCCACCATGGGACAAATCCCAGGACCCTGGGATCATGACCTGAGCTGAAGGCAGGTGCTTCACCGACTGAGCCACCCAGGCATCCAAAAACAGTCAATCTTAAAATAAAAGTGGTACATCCAGAATTATGTAAACTGTAATCTGAAGATGTAGAATCTCATGTCATCTACCTTGGCTTCATTTTTCCCTAAGCTCCCACTATGGTTGTTTTGGTGCAGGTGGGTGTGTGTGTTAGGGGGAGGGTTAGAGAAGAACATCTGTGGGAGTTGTAAATAAGCCAACTTTGGGTCACAGAGGGGTCATCTTGGTATGTAGTCCCAGGCCAAAATGGACCATGCTACAAGACAACTCCATTCATAGATGCCTTGAAAAACCCTGGTGTAGGAAGTCCTCCCAAAAGGGATTGCTTTGGGCAGTGTATCTTAATGTTCACATTATGTGGAAAGACAAGTGGTCCATGTAAAGAATACTATTACTCCGGAGTAGAGATGAATTGGTCAGGGTACTGGAAGGAGATAGACTGGAAGAATAAGAACAGGGAGCTCTGGGTAAGTGACACAAGGATAGACATATAACCATATGGTCATAAAGTGTGAAGAAATGTTATCACATGTTAATTCCCCCCAGAGAGCATCTACCACAGAAGAGACATCCAACAACCAAGTACCCTGAATGACCTGATAGTGGCCTCAGTTACCTTGGTCAGACCACCCCAGTGCAAACACAACAGGTGCAAGAATGGAGTCTCCATGGCACCAGTGTGGAGGTGTATAAAAGGCTCCCACTCACTGAGACTGATCTGCGTCCAGTCTCCAAATGGCCAACCTGCCAGCAACAGTCTCCAGTGCAGACCACCCTGATTCACCCCTCAAGGAGACAAATTAGCTACTTGGCAGCAGCTTAACATTGGAAATGGCAGCAATTCATCTTGACTGGAATCAGTGTATATTCTGGGTTTTTATTTGCTTTTCCTGCCATCAGTGACTAAGCCAGTATTACTACTCAAGGCCTTATTGAGTGTTTGATTTAGCAATACAAAATCAGACATAATGTCACATTGCACCAAGGGACTCCCACTTTTACAGCCAGTTCAACTTGTACCTCTCCCAGTGCTGATGCAGTCACCTATAAGTTTTGCTCCCCAGAACACTCTGCAATTAATCCCTTCCTGCACGTAAATCTCGGAGACTCAATATTTTCTCAGGCAACTCAAACTAAGACAAGTGGAATGGGATTGCAATGGTGGCTGTTCCCTTAACTCTTCTGTCTCTTGCACCAACATCAAGGAATATAAAATTTCCTCCTATTCCTACCCACATCCTGTCCTTGGGAGGAGTCAAAGAGGAATATGTCCACAGGCATCGGTACTTGTTTGGAAAGTTCTGTTAAGAACATAAAATACTGCCCTTTTATGAAGATGGCGCCGAAGGCTAAGAAGGAAGCCCCTGCCCCTCCCAAAGCCGAAGTCAAAGCAAAGGATTTGAAGGCCAAAAAAGTGGTGCTGAAAGGCGTCCACAGTCACAAAAAAAAAGAAGATCCGCACGTCACCTACATTCCGACGACCCAAGACACCGCGTCTGCGGAGGCAGCCTAAATGTCCTCGAAAGAGCGCCCCCAGGAGAAACAAGCTTGATCACTATGCTATCAAGTTCCCCCTGACTACTGAGTCAGCCATGAAGAAAATAGAAGACAACAGCACACTTGTGTTCATTGTGGACGTCAAAGACAATAAGCACCAGATCAAACAGGCTGTGAAGAAGCTCTAGGACATTGACATGGCCAAGGTCAACACCTTGATCAAGTCTGATGGAGAGAAGAAGGCATATGTTCGAAGCTCTCATTTTGAGAAGTTACTCAATATCAATCGAATGTTTAAACATTTCTTATCCTAAATTATTATACATAAAATTTGGTCTATTCATTTTTGTTTAACCAGTAGGTATATCATATGGTTTAAGGATCCTTAACTTTCCTGGTCTAGAGTATAGTTTATCAATATCATTTTTAAAGTGTGGTTCCCAGAACAACCCTTTCTCCAACGGGTGACTGAACAGCATAATATAAAGAAGAGACACTGCATCTTTTCTCCTGAAAGCTGTACTTGCATAGATTCAGCCAAAGGTTGCTTTGGCATTTTGACCACTCTCATCACACTGTTGATTTATATTTCACTTGAACTGCTAAGCCCTTACTACACATTGTCCTGTTAAGCTAGCTGCACCTAACCATACAAATATTGAAAATCTTAGAAATTTGCTTATTTTAGTAAATTACATGCATTTTCATCTGAGCCTTGATTTTGGTAATGTAATCAGATATGCATGATCTTTTTTTCCTTTATTTTCTTTTTTCTTTATTTTTTAAATTTTGATTCCAGCATAGTTAACATACAGTGTTAGTTTCTGGTGTACAATACAGTGATTCAACAAGTCCGTATATCACCTGGTGCTCATCACAACAAGAGCCCTCCCAAATCCCCATCACCTATTTCACCCATTCCCCCACCCACCGCCCCACTGGTAACCATCAGTTTGTTCTCTTTAATTAAGAGTCTGTTTCTTGGTTTGCTTCTCTTTTTCCCTTTGCTCATTTGTTTTGTTTCTTAAGTTCCACATATGAGTGAAATCATATGGTATTTGTTTTTATCTGACTGACTTATTTTGCTTAGCAATACTCTCTTACTCATCCATGTCTTTGCAAATGGCAAGATTTCATTCTTTTTTATGGCTGAATAATATTCTATTCTGTACACACACACACACACCTTTTTTTTCTTTTTTTTTTATTATGTTATGTCAATCACCATACATTACATCATTAGTTTTTGATGTAGTGTTCCATGATTCATTGCTTGCGTATGACACCCAGTGCTCCATGCAGTATGTGCCCTCCTTAATACCCATCACTGGGCTAACCCAACCCCCTACCCTCCTCCCCTCTAGAACCCTCAGTTTGTTTCTCAGTGTCCATAGTTTCTCATGGTTCATCTAGATATTTAGAAACATGTGATACAGAAAATATCAGTCTAAGCAATATATTCTCCCAATCTACCAAGAACTATTAAAAATTTATAGATATGTTTACTTGTTATTTTTGTCACAGAAACTCTAACAATAAATGACTTTGCATTCAGATCCAGAAATCTATGTCATCTGATCATTTGATTTTTCCTGAGTGACTATCCAAATGGATTTTTGCATTCTAAAGTGATATTCTATCTTGAAAAACTTCCTATAATCTTGAATTTACATCCTAATGGGACACTGAATTATGTTTCAAAATGCAAATTTATTTAGGAGAAGTGATGCTATAATTACAATTTGAGCTCCTGCCAAGACATATCATCTTCATCTTGTGCCAAATCTTAACAAAATTTAGTTGTAATAATAATAAGGATTACTATTTCCAGAGAATCATATATCTTAGCTAACTGCCACTTCTGGAAAAGAGTTATCTGAAAAAAAATCATATTTTTGTAACAAAATTTGTTACCAACTTTGTCAATACATATGTGATATCACATCAGTGATAATGTGCAATTCATAATCCTATAGCTTACACAATAAACATTGACAATCATTTGTTTAAAAAGTATTAGAATAATTTATTCTGATGAAACAATTATAATACAAAAAATCTACCAAATTAAAAATGAAACCATAGATCTCAAAAGGGATCCATGCTTGTTTTGCACTCTGTTGATCCAATGCCCTCGCATGGTCTCTGAAGTAGAAGTGATACCCCAGTGTGTAAGACAGCAGTTTTCCTCATCTAGTGGATGTCAGTAGTTCTGATAGCTACAGATTTATGCTGGGAGTTCAGCTAAACTGTTGTAATCTGGAGCCAATAAACATGACATCGGCTTCTTCACTGTCCAGCTTTCTGAGTGTGTTCTTTTCTGGCTAGCCCAATTCCCAGGATTGTTCTGGGAATTCTTTCTGGAAATTCAGCCTATAACCTCCTCCTGTGATTCTTCCAATAATTTTATAAACATTGCTTTTCCTTAAAATAACTAGAACATTTTCTATCATCTGCCAGTGAACACATTAATAGTAGATTAATACCAGTTAATAGCATTAACAGAATAAAAGATTAATAACTAATATTTCAGTGGAATTTGAAAACTTCTATATCATTGTATTTGCAACACTACTTTGGACTACTTTGGGTGTGATGCAAATTCAAACTTCTACCCAAATGAGCCCTCCTCCATATAGAATAGGAGATGGCAATAATAGTTAAAGTGAGCTTTCTGCCATTTATGCAAACCTTTTAATTTCTACTGATCTTATGTAGGTAATAAATGTTATAAACCTATATCTCTTTAAAATGTACTGTTGCAAATTGAATCAATAAAGGAATAACTAGAATTTTATTTACCATCACATCCCCTTCCTTTTTGAGTCAACTGAACAGAGTCAATAGCTCTCTCTAACAGAATTATTTTAAATGTTTTAGCATATGTCAGTCAATCTTCCTCCACCATCAGCTGATAGTATCAGTTTCAAAGTCATAAAATGAAACTTTTTGTATCTATCTTGTAGGTTTTATCTCCCAAGTGATATAAAAATATTTCTAATCATTATATTAGTTTGGACTGATTATCAGTAAGTCAACATAGTGGCATAATCAAAACAATTCTAACTTCTTTATCTCAAAAAAATTCAAGGAAAATCCAATACAAGTAGCTTAACCAGATTCATGGTCAGCATTTCCCTCAATAATGTTGTCACTTGACTTACCAACAAAGTCTTGGGCAATGAACTCTTACTGGATAGGGGTTGGGATTTAGTATATAGCATTGTGTAACTACTTTTGTATGATTTTACAGTTGGAAGGGAATGAAAGCCTCACCATTCAGTTCTTATATCTCATTTTAATGTAATAGATGTTTGCTGACCACCATTTATTTAGGTGTTAGGTATGAGCCCCAAGGCTGAGGAGCTCCCTGTTGCCAGAAGAAAGAAGAGCTCCCCTGAACCCCAAACTCTCAGTGCAGAGTTACCATGGTTATGCTGTACACAACTACATGTTCAATAAAGTCATACATTCTATTTACAAAATGCATTCTAACAAATATTTCCTCACGGTAAAAAAGAAAACAAAACATTATAAAAACTGTGCATACTTGCCCACAAAACTTGCTCAAAGCTATGCAGTATATCCTAGCTATTTCTCCCAAATTATAAGACCAAATGAGGCTCATTTCAAACCTTGTTCCAATATTAATAAAGTGGGATTCTATATAGCAAGAGAGAGCTTAAAACAGAAGCTCATTATCTAAAAATATAATTTAAAACAAGAAGAAATTATTGTAGTTCATATTTGGAAAAAATGAGGAAGAGCATTAATTTTAATATAATTTATTTTTCATCTAGTTCACTTAGGGGATAATTTAATTTGAAAAGATCAAATGAATTGATTAAAATATAAGTTTCCAAATTCTCAACAGGAGGGTATTGGTAATGAAAAGAAACTTGGCTTTCATCTTTATGATGTACCACACTTTAATGTTTTAATGAATAGAGCAATTTATATGGAGTCAAAGACTTGGCATTTGATATTAAGGTCATCCTTTTTAGAAGGTTGTGTTTTCTTAAACTATGTTAAACTTTGAAGTATCCTTTCGTGTTTTTAAATTTCTGGTTTACTATCAATTTTATAGTATTATAATTGGTGAGAATAGATGAGAATCTCCCCTCAAAAAAATCAGGTTTCCTCTAGTTTATTTTTTTAATATTTTTAATAATTAAAAGTGTCTATTCACTGGTACTAGAAATACAGTCCCCTTTAAACAAAATGACAGGTAATCTTTCCTTTGCATTCTTTAGCAAATACAAAGTAAACTTGATTTTTCAGAGACAATTTCAAAGTCGGTTGCTGAGAAGCTGAGAGAGGCAATGAGGAATCCATATAGTCTGAGGGCAATTCCTAGACGTGGTTAATTATAAGGGGATCAATCAGGTCCCGGGCATTTTCCGTCCTGCACACTAATCACATTCCTATGTGCTCACACTTGTGCACCAAGATCATTAGATTACAAACATTATATTACAAGTTGTATAACCGACTCTATTGCAATGTAGTGGGAAAAACCCAGAGTTATCAATCAGGATACCTGAATTCTAGTCCAAGATGTTCTGTTTATTTTGCTAATTAGTATCAGAGAAAGAGATATGTCCTACTCTTATTGAAAAATATACAATAAAATGATAAGAGAATCAAACTAGAAAATGAGTTCAATATTTATAATTATGTATATTTTAAATATGAAAAACACTGATATTAAAAGCATGACCAAAAACATATTATGGCTCTGGATTTACTATTATAGAGGAGAACATTTCATTTGTATATTAACAACTCAGTGATTCACATTCAACCTACTGTTCTCTTTGAGTTTATAAAAGCTAATTCTGTGACTTGCTGAGCATAAAATGAAATTATTTTTTTATTCGTTTGTTTGCTTGGTGGATGTCCTTCTTTGACATTTCATATTTCATCCCCTGGTAATTCTCAATAACTATGCATATTAGAAATGCCTGTGGTTCTTTTAAAAGTGATGATACTAGGATCTTGTTTTTAAGGATTCTGATTTAATTGGTCTTTTGGGGACTTGATATTGTATTTCAAAATTATCCTACATTATCCTAATATGTAGAAGAGTTTCCTAAGATGAAGGAAGAAGCAGCTATTATTCCCCATGAAAATAGCCTACCTTCAATTTTCCTAACTTCTACGTTCCAAATGAGATCTATGTCCTCGATGGAACAGCGGATACCTGTTATGCAGAATGTCACAGAATCCTTTTTGGCGGGCTCTAGGTGAAAGATAAAAGTATGGAGAAGAAATAGAGAGAAACAATCTTGTTAAACATAAAATAGTGTCAAGTGATGAATATATAATCCTTGAATTTTGCTTAGTATCATCTTGAATAAATCTTTTCATTGCACTTACACATGCACTGTCTATTCTAATCTTTATTAGAAATTTCACCTTGTCTCTATTTTAGATTTGGGGTAAATTTGTCTCATGCTGCTGAGGGTAGAAGGCAACATACAAACTGTTTAAAGTCAAAAAATGAGTTCATCTTGGAATATAAGTCCTTTGAAAATGCCATATACAGCATTCTCCCTATAAAAACAACTATGCATATTCAGCCCCTATAGGTAGGTTGACAGCACATATTCTTAACTACATTTTAGTAATGGTGATGGAATGATATTAATGCCACTCAGTTATCATTCACAACTCATCTTGTTAACATTGACATATGTTTGGAATATGAGTTTTCAAGTTTAGGTTACAAGTAATACATAAACAGTTTCAGATATGACTCATTAGCCTTCAGAGAAAGTCAAAGTCAGCACCTCAACTGTCCTAACAAAGCTATAAATAATTTCTTGAACAGGGCACCAGGGTGGCTCAGTTGGTTAAGCGACTGACTCTTGATGTCAACCTATGCCAGGATCTCAGGGTCATGAGATCGAGCCCCACATAGGGCTTCACGCTGGGCATGGGGCCTGCTTAAGATTCTCTCTTCCTCTTTCCCTCCCCTCCCCTCCCTCTAAAAAAAAAAATTCCTTGAACAAGATACACATGAACTCATGTAAAATAACTCATAAGATAACATTTTATGAGCACCTATTCTGCATAAATAGTTTTTCCATATGTTCTAAAAGTACAATGAGCTAGAGAGTTTGGTGTCTACAGGAGGAGATAGGTAGGTGCTATGGTCAAGACTACTGTATAGGAGAATGTGGTAGCCTGCCTCCAATATCTCATAGATTTATGGCTCTGGTATTCATGCCTTATATAGCCTCCTCCCACATCACACTAAGTTTGATCTGTGTGACCAAGCATATATGGAAAAAGTGATGGCACATCACTTCTGAGATTAGATGATAAAAAGATTGTGGCTTCCATATTTAGCATTCATATTTTGTTTTGGATCAGTTTCTCTTGGATCACTTGCTTACCAATTTGGATGCCTTTCATTTCTTTATGTTGCCTGATTGCTGTGGCTGGAACTTCCAGTACTATGTTGAATAAAAGTCGTGAGAGTGGACATCCATATCTTATTCCTGACCTTAGGGCAAAATCTCTCAGTTTTTCCCTGTTGAGGTTGATGTTAGCTGTGGGTTTTTCATAAAACTGCGTCCCACCGTGGCTGGGAACCAAATACTGCCTACAACAGGCAAAGAGAGTGAATACAGACAAATGGGCTGAAGGAAAAAACGGACAAGACACAAAAGCAGGGCACATGCAATACATATAGGAAACATCCCTGAAGTGCTAGGTTCTGGTGAACAGAAGATCTTGGACAAGAATTCATGTATTCAAATTGATAACTCTGTGTTTTTCCCACTACACTGCAGTAGAGTCAGTTATACAACTTGTAATATAATGTTTGTAATCTAATGATCTTAGTGCACAAGTGTGAGCACACAGGAATGTGGTTAGTGTGCGGGGAGTGGAACCCCATGTCTTCCTATAAGACTTATTATGTTGAAGTATGTTCCCTCTAAACCTACTTTGTTGAAGGTTTTAATCATGAATGGATGCTGTACTTTGGCAAAAGTTTTTTCTGCATATATTGAAGTGATCATATGATTTTTATCCTTTCTCTTATTGATGTAACATATCACATTGATTGTTTTGTGAATATTGAACCACACTTTCATGCCAGGAATAAATCCTACTTGATCATGGTGAATGATTTTGTAATGTATTATTGGATTCAGTTTGCCAGTATTTTGTTGAGGATTTTTGCAACTATGTTCATCAGAGCTATTGGCCTCTAGTTCTCTTTTTTTGTGGTGTCTTTGTCTGGTTTTGGTATCAGGATAATGCTGACCTCATAGAATGAATTTGGAAGTCTTCTTCTTTTCTTTCTTTCTTTCTTTCTTTCTTTCTTTTTCTTTCTTTCTTTCTTTCTTTCTTTCTTTCTTTCTTTCTTTCTTTCTTTCTTTCTTTCCTTCCTTCCTTCCTTCCTTCCTTCCTTCCTTCCTTCCTTCCTTCTTTCCTTCCTTCCTTTCTTTCTTTCTTTCTTTCCTTCCTTCCTTCCTTCTTTCTTTCCTTCCTTCCTTCCTCTCTCTCTCTCTCTTTCTTTCTTTTGAATAGTTTGAGAAGAATAAGTATTAACTCTTTTTTAAATACTTAGTAGGATTCACGTGCTAAGCTGTCTGGTCCTGGACTTTTGTTTGTTAGTTTTTTCATTACCTATTCAATTTCATTGCTGATAACTAGTCTGTTCAAATTTTTCTAATTTTTCCTGCATCAATTTTAGTAGGTAATATGTTTCTAGGAATTTATCTATTTCTTCTAGGTTGTCCAATTTGTTGACATATAATTTTGCATAATATTCTCTTACAATCACTTGTATTTCTGTGGTGTCAGATGTTATTTTTCCTCTTTCATTTGTGAATTTTTTTAACTCCCCTCCCCCCGCCAATGAGTCTGGCTAGAAGTTTATCAATTTTATTGATCTTTTCAAAGAACCAACTCCTGGTTTCATTCATCTCTTCCATTGTTTTTTTAGTTTCTATATCATTTCTTTCTGCTCTAATCTTTATTATTTCCTTCCTTCTGTTGGCTTTAGGTTTTGTTTGTTCTTTTCCTAGCTCCTTTAGGTGTAAGATTAGGTTGTTTATTTAAGATTTTTCTTGTTTCTTGAGACAGGCCTGTATTGCTTTAAAGAACAGCAATAAGTTGATGGTTGCTTAAGTTTGAACCCATTCTTTACTCTTCTCTCCCCCATGTTTTAGGTATACGGTGTCATATTTTACATCATTGTATTTTGTGAATCAGTTGACTGATTTTTACAGATATACTTATTTTTGCTGTTTTTGTGTTTCTTACTTTTCATCAATTACTTATGGTCTTTCATTTCAGTGCCTTTAATATTTCTTATAGGGCTGGTGTAGTGGTCATGAACTTCTTTAGCTTTTGTTTGTCTGAGAAGCTCTTTATCTCTCCTTTTTTTTTTTTTTTTCTGAATGATAGCCTTGCTGGATTGAGTATTCTTGGCTGCCAATTTTTCCCTTCAGCACTTTAAATATATCATGCCATTCTCTTATGGTCTACAAAGTTTCTGCTGAAAAATCTGTTGATAGCCTTATGTGGTTTCTCCTTTTGTGGAACTGTCTTATTGTCTCTTGCTGTTTTTAAAATTCTTTTTTTTTAAGATTTTATTTATTTGAGAGAGAGAGAGAGAGCACGAGCAAGGGGGAGGGGCAGAGGGAGAAGGAGAAGCAGACTCCCCACTGAGCAGGGAGCCCGTCTCAGAACTTGATCCCATGACCCTGAGATCATGAAGGCAGATGCTTAACTGACTGAGCCACCCAGGCACCCTATGCTTTTAAAATTTTTTATCAGTACTTTTTATCATTTTAATTACTATGTATCTTGGTGTAGGCCTCTTTATCTCTGTGCCTCCTACATTTGAATATCTGTTTCCTTCTCCAGATTAGGGAAGTTTTCAGCTATTATTTCTTCAAATAAATTTTCTGTCCCCTTCTTTCTCCCTCTTCTTCTTCTTGGATCCCTATGTGACTGTTATTACATTTGATGGATTACATTGTGTTCCTAAGTCTATTTTTATTTGGCATATTTTTTTTCCTCTCACTTGCTCAGTTTGATTACTTTCCATTACTCTGTCTTCCAGGTCACTAAATCATTCCTCTGCTTCCTCTAGCCCACTACTTATTCCATCTAGTGTATTTTTTATTTCATTTATTGTGTTCTTCATATCTGATTGGTTCTTTTTTATCTCTTTTTAAAGGGTCTCACTGATGTCCTCCACTCTTTTCCCAAGTTTAGTGAGTATCTTTATGATCATTACTTTAAATCCTCTATCAGGCATAGTACTTATATTTATTTTACTTAGATCTCTTGCTGTGGTTTTTGTCCTATTCTTTCATTTGGGACCTATTCCTCTTTCTTGTCATTTTGTCTAAATCTCTGTGTCTGTTTCTGTGTTAGTCTCCTACTCTTGAAATTAATAACCTTATGCAAAAGAGGTTCTGTAGGGTCCTGAGGTGCATTGTCCTCTGTTCACCAGAACCTAGCACTTTAGGGATATTTCCTATGTGTGTTGCATGTGCCCTGATGTTGTGTCTTGTCCATTTTTTCCCTTCAGTCCATTTGTCTGTCACTCTCTTTGCCTGTTGTAGGCAGTATTTGGTTCCCAGCCACGGCGGGGTGCAGTTTTAACAAGGTGTGCCTTGGACTTCTGCAGGGCTTACTGCTGCTGCTGCTGCTAGGACCGAGGCCCTGCAAAACATGAGGGTTGGAGACATGATGTTGCAAGGTTTGTGCTGGTCTTCTGGAGTAGGGAATCCACACCAAGACTGAGGCCAGCAGGTTGGAGGCAGGGTTCGGTGTAAGCACATTAGGTAAGGCATGTTGGCACTGTACTGGTTCCCACAGGTGGCTGTGTGTTTATGCTGGGGGGAGGGGGGAGGGAAATGGTACCTGCCAGTTCCTTCGTTGCTGGAGGGGTCTTCCCGTGATCCTTGTCCCTCCAGGACATGCTCTGAGATGAGTAAATAACTCTCCCTCCCATGCGTTCCAGACATTTTTCAAACTGCTGCTTCTACCTGTTATCTCCATGATCTGTTTGTCATACTTTCTCTTTAAGGGCAGGAACTTAGCTGCCTATTGCCCTCCAGGCTCTTCCAGAACTGAGCCCTCCTGATTTTTAAAGTTCCAGGCTTTAAGTCCCTCTGGTTGGAAGAGCTAATGGAATTCGGCCCCCTCTTGCTTTTATTTATTTATTTTTAATTTTTAAAAAAGATTTATTTATTTTTAAAGGGAAAGAGAGAAAGAATTAGTGAGAGGAACAGAAGGAGAGAATCCTCAAGCAGATTTCACACTGAATTCCAATGTGGAGCTGATCTCAGGACCTTAAGATCATGACCTGAGTCAAAACCAAGAGCCGGATGTTCAACCTGTCCCCAGGCACCCTTGCCCCTCAGTTTTAAAGCCAAATGTTGTGGGGATTCATCCTCCCCACTCAGGCTTTATAATGTGAACGTCTGTTTCTCACCCTTCTCTATGACCACTGCTCCCTCGCTGCTCTGGGATAGCCACAGTCTGTTTCTGTCCACACCATGTCTCCACCCTTCCTACACTCTTTCACGTGGCTTCTTCTCTACATTAAGTTGTGAAGCTTGCTGTGCTAGTCTTCAGGTCGTTTTCTGGGCTATTTACACTGCTGTGAGTGTTATCTAGTTGTATGTGTCATGGGATGAGGTAAGCTTAGGGTCCTCTTTCTCTGCCATCTTCCCAGTCTCCTCTACTTGACTAATTTTAAGAGAGACCTTGAGCTAAAAGTAGCCATCTAAGATGCTCATCAATTCCTGACCCTCAGAAAATGTGTAAAAGAATAAATGTTTGCAGGATGCCTGGGTGGCTCAGTCAATTAAGCGTCTGCCTTCGGCTCAGGTCATGATCCCAGGGTCCTGGGATCGAGCCCTGCATCAGGCTCCCTGCTCAGCCGGGAGCCTGCTCCTCCCTCTCCCTCTGCCCCCCACCTCCCGCTTGTGATCTTTCTCTCTCTGTGTCAAATATATAAATAAAATCTTTAAAAAAAAAGAATAAGTGTTTGCTATTTTAAGCTGCTAATTCTTGGAGTTTGGTTTTACACACCAATGATGAACACAGAAAATATTTGAAACAAAGAGGAAGAAAGAGATCTGCTATAACCGGAGAACTGGAAGGAAGCTTAGGGAAAGAACTTGAAATAGGGCTTAAGAGATGAAGGACCTTCCTATGGAGCAGAAGAGCACAGTCCTCCCAAGCTGACTGAATGGTCTGGGTTAATGCAGAAACGTTGGCCTGTGGTAGGTGTGATTGATGGAATATGGGGAGATTGCTTACTGGAACTTCCCATAAACACATATAGGACAGGAATGGCTGAAAATGGTAACACAGTGGCAGAGTTTGAATGCTGGCGTGAAGAGTTTCATGTTGTCTGCATTTGTGGAAAAAAAATCCAGCCACTTTTGACAGTGAATCGGAATAAGAGAAACCACTGCTGGAAAGACCAGCCAGCAGCCTGTCTGGGAAATAATGAGCCTTGCAAGAGTTTTGGCTAGGGAGGGAAAGCAACAAGAGGGAAATAACTTGATAGATACTGCTTAGGCCTAATTGAAAGGAGTACAGGGTGAATTGATGCAGGGGAGGAAGGAGAAGGGGGACTAACAATGATTCATGTTTTCAGCCTGCAGGTCAGGGGAAAAGTGATGTCTTTAATCAAACAGAGGGAACACAGGAGGGAAAGGTTGGGGGAAGATGATAAGAATGAACCAAGAAGATAAATAGTAAGTCCTCATATTGACGCTGCACACTGGCATTTCCAAAATAATTTGTAGCCATTGTATTATTTGTTCCTCACAACACTTCTGTAGAGAAAGGGCAAACCTCATCCTCTTCATTTGGGACATGAAGAACACCAAGAAAATTCAGCGTCATTTACTTGACCAAGGTCACAGAACTGGTAAATAACACATCTGGGACTAGAATCCATGTGTCCTGATGAACAGGTCTGTGTTTTTCATTATATTCAACTAGTAATACAATTAGTAACACAACTTTTGATAAAAAAAACTCCTTAGATATGCACATCAGTGTGTGTTTGGATAGAGGAGAGGCAGTGAAATGAGGCAGCAAAACTGTTCTCAAGATTCCTGTACTATTAACAACCTAGAAAATCAGTGAACACCTCAGACTTAACCATTTCTGGGCTCTACCATCAGGCTTAGTGGAAGAGAGTTCATTCTTCATTGGCCTTTCTCAGCTTCTCATTGACAGCTTTTCAACTTTCCCTCTGAAAATCATGTTTCCTTGATGTCTCTTGAAGGACTTCCAAGTCTTTGAAATTATTTACCAGCTAAAAAACATGCATTTGAATTATGTGGATAAATGGTTTATTCATAGTACACATTTTGTTTCTTGTGTAGGAACTTTCATTTCAGAGGTGTGGATAATGCCATTGATTAAAATGCCAGTATCACACTGGAAATCCAGGGCTTAGATTTATTTTAAATTAACAGTAAATTGAAAATGTTTTAAAATGGCCATACAAACTTACTAACGTTTTGTCCATATTTTGAGAAAGACACAGTCTGGTAGATTAATCAGATAATTGGATAATTCTAACAACATAGAATTCCAAATTTTCAGCTCCTTTAAGATTGTCAGAAGCATGAATTTACCTACAGGAAATTCCTAATGTGAACTTGTTCTTTTTAAAACAAAATGTTTTGCAATGCAATTTTTAGAAATTATGGTTAAATCAAATTTAAGCTGTGTTTGGTAATGACTGCATTTCTGTACGGCACGCAGAGGCAATTGTAAATCTTCTGGAGCCTAAAGAAAGACTTTACAGAGAAGGCATTATTTGAAATAGGATTTAAGTTGAGCAGAAGTATAAAGAGAGAATGTGGTCAAGAACAGAACACTTCAGGCAGAGATAGGAAAAGGTCATGACAGAACTAAGGTATTCTCTGATATTTAAGTAGTTTTGTATTAGAAAATATATATAAGGAGTAATTAAGGCAGGATCTTAAAGTAGCTTGGGTATAATGCAGAGGTGTGGCTAATTCTCCTACCATGTGTCACAGAGGCATGAAGATTTGTTCTGAATATAAGGATTCCTTTAATATTTTATACAGGGGAGTAATAAGACTGTGATATTACAAATATCACTCTGAGGTCAGTATGAATGATTATGAAAAGATGAAGGTAGAGGAAGAGAAACTTTATGGCTAAGTGAGAGAAGTTGAGAGCTTGAGCAAAATCTGGGAAAGGAGAGAAGTGGGTTGTGGACTCCTTGCAGGGAAGGAGTGAGTCTGATGGAGGCAAATGGATGAGTAATGGTGCTCATGATAAAGATGAGAGAAGGGGGCATCAAAAATTACATTTCAACAAAATAGAGATGGGTAAACCTCAAAAGACTGGGTTTCTGAAGTCCTACAACATGCAAATAAGAGGCAGCCTGAAGAGTCTTGTGCTGTGACTTGAGAGGAAAGAGAAAGAGTCCCCAGTGCGTTCTTTGACTAGATTATAGTTGGAAAGAACTCAGTCAAGTAGAATTGGTAAGACCCGAGAAATAGGAGCAATTAGGAAAACTGGATGAAAGCCAACTATAAACATTCTGGTGTAAAGTAGAGCTATGAGTGATTTGACAAGTCATAACACATGTTAAAAGAGTGAAAGTAAAAGCAAGAAGACAATACGAAGACAAGATGTGGAACCCAGTGACAAATGAAATGTATATTAAATGAAGCAAAACAAATTTCAAAATTCAGAGTTATTCTGATTAATTTAGGATGTCTGTTCACATTATGCAATTCTATAAGGGACACCCCTCAGAGATTAAGGAAAATGTGGTTTCTTTCTGAATGGGAGGAAATACATAGCAATTCCCACATGAGAATCACATTGTTCTCTCCAGCTGCCGCTTTCTGCATCTCCTGAGAGTCCAGATCAGATTTTCACATCTTCCAGTGTCAATGAGGTCTCTGTCCAGCTTGTGAGGATCACTGTGTGGCCATGCCAATTCCCTTAAAATCTTTCTTCCCTGGAATTTGTGAAAAAACGATTCTAAGCAGAGAGGCTGGATCCATCCTCACCAGTGTCGATTTAAGATTCTTCTTTCTTAGCATTAAAGTAGCATTTTGAAAAGACTATAGAAATAGCCTCTTTAATTATAATCTGTCCAGTGTCTACCGTGTATTCATTTTCCCCAGACATTTGCTTGATCTCTGGGCATGCCAGGTTCCTTGGACATGAGAAAAGATAATAAATTCTTTCCTAAATAAGCATTGAGCCCAAATGAGCATTTCTTTTTCTTTCATTATAAGTTTTCTTATATTAAGTCACTCCAGTCTGTATATACCGAGAGTCAACTCTTCCTAAGAATCAGCAAACTGAAAAAAGTTGTTTTGTTTTAATTAATTAATTAATGCCAAGCCATTACTTCTACTCAAAAATCAGTTTATTTTGTGAGTAGTGTGAAACTAACACTTCAGTCTAATGCTTTGGGTAATGATCCTCTCAGTATGGGAATATCACTTTGGAGGTAGATGTTTTTGCAGGGCTCATAATATTGTAGGAATTAGTCATTTTAATGGACTTGAGTTAGGTGCTCTGTAAAGCTAATTCTGTTAGAGGATTCAACAATTCTGTGTTTACAATTCTGTACTTTGCTTGGTGTCATAATTACACCCACTGATTGCAGAAGGAATTTTGAAGGAAAGTATTTAGTTTGTGGTTTTCTTGACTCTTGGTTTCTTGGAAATGAAAGTCACAATTCTTTCCTGAAGGCTTTTATTTCTATTCTGTCATAGTGAAGTTTCTTTCTATGTACATCCTGAACATCTGACAGAAAGAGGAATACAGATGATTGAGTAGATAACAAATAGAGGCAGTCAGAAAGTAATGTCGACAGAAGATATTATATCAACTACTTTGTTACCATTTCTTAATGCTAGGTTTAACTGAACTGTGAAATTGACTTTAGGTTAGGTGGATTCCATAAAAATGATTACAATTTTTGAGCTGTGACTAGATAATCCCATTGGCAAGCAAGAAAAGGAAATATCAAAATGGTTCAGTTTCAATTAAATGTTCTCTTAGTTTTAAATATAAAGTTTTGTGTGTGACATATTTTTATAGTCATGAATATTATGCACAGATATTGTTGCTATTACTTTCATGTTAGTATTCTAAAATATCTGCCCAGCTACCTCCCCCTTAGGAAATATGATTAAAGGAGGAGAAAGAAAATTTAAACTAAAATGTTTCTTCCAAAAAATATTTATTTATTTATTAAATTTCTTCCAGAAATATTTAGAAATGCCAGATTATTTTCAATGTTGGAATTATCTGGTGTTCAATTCAAACAAATATCCCTGCCTTTAAAAAATTTTTTTATTTAAATTCAAGTTAGTTAACATATAGTGTCTTATTAGTTTCAGGGATAGAATTTAGAATTTAGGGCTTCATTAGTTGCATATAACACCCAGTGTTTATTACATCAAGTGCCCTCCTTAATGCCCATCACCCAATTATCCCATCTGCCCACCCACTGCCCCTCCAGTAGCCCTCAGTTTATTTCCTATAATTAAGAGTCTCTTACGGTTTGCATCCTCCTGTTTTCATCTTATTTTTCCTTCCCTTCCAGTATGTTCATCTGTATTGTTTCTTAAATTCCACAAATGAGTGAAATCATATGGCATTTGTCTTTCCCTGACTTATTTCGCTTAGCATAATACCGTCTAGTTCCATCCACATCATTGCAAATGGCAAGATCTCATTCTTTTTGATGGCTGAGTAATATTCCATTGTAGATATATATACCACATCTTCTTTAGCCATTCTTCTGTTGATGGACATCTGGGCTCTTTCCATATTTTGGCTATTGCGGACATTGCTGCTATAAACATTAGGGTGCATATATCCTTTTAAATTAGTATTTTTGTATTCTTTGGGTAAATACCTACTAGTGGAATTACTGGATCCTATGGTATTTCTATTTTTAATTTTTTGAGGACCCTCCATAGTGTCTTCCACAGAGGCTGCACCAGTTTGCATTCCCACCAAGAGGGCACAAGGGTTCCTTTTTCTCCACATCCTCCCCAACACCTGTTTCTTCAGTTTTTTATTTTAGCCATTCTGACAGGTGTGAGGTGTTAGCTCACTGTGTTTTTGATTTGCATTTCCCTGATGATGAGTGATTTTGAGCATCTTTTCATGTGTTTGTTAGCCATCTGTATGTCTTCTTGGGAGAAATGTCTGTTCATGTCTTCTGTAAATTTTTTAATTGGGTTATTTGAGTTTTTGGTGTTGAGTTGTATAAGTTCTTTATATATTTCAGATACTAGCCCTTTATCAGACATGTCATTTGCAAATATCTTCTCTCATTCAGTAGGTTGTCTTTTAGTTTTGCTGGTTGTTTCCTTTGTTGTGCACAAGCTTTTAATTTTGATGTAGTCCCAATAATTTATTTTTGCTTTTATTTCCCTTGCTTCAGGGGACCTAGCTAGAAAAATACTGCTACCACCAATGTCAAAGAAATTACTGCCTGTGTCCTCTTCTAGGATTTTTGTGGTTTCAGGTCTCACATTTAGGCACTTAATCCACTTAGAGCTTATTTTTGTGCATGGTGTAAGAAAGTTGTCCAGTTTCATTCTTTTGCATGGAGCTGACCAGTTCTTCCAACACCATTTGTTCAAGAATCTGCCTTTTCCTATTGCATGTTCTTGCCTCTTCTGTTGAAGATTAACTGACCGTATAATTGTGGATTTATTTCTGGGCTTTCTATTCTGTTCCATTGATCTAGGTATTTATTTTTGTGCCAGTACCATACTACTTTGATTACTACAAATTTGTAGTATATCCTGAGATCTAGGATGTAATGCCTCCAGTTTTGGTTCTATACAAATTTGGGGATTATTTGCCCTAGTTCTGTGAAAAGTGCTGTTGGTATTTTTATAGGAATTGCATTAAATCTGTAGATTGCTTTGGGTAATATGGACATTTCAACAATATTTGTTCTTCTAATCCATGAGCATGGAATAACTTTCCATTTGTTTGTGTTGTCTTCAATTTCTTTCATCAGTGTTTTATAGTTTATAGAGTACTGTTTTATAGCTTACAGAATACAGGTCTTTTAACTCCTTGGTTAAGTTTATTCCTTGGGCTCACTAATCCAAGAAACCCAGATTCTGAGCATCCACAACCCCCATTATTGCTCCACTCTAAGCTCCTGGCCTTTTTCACAGCAATTTGTGAAATTTTCCAGACTATGAAGGAGAGGGCCCCATGCCAGCTCCCTCTTCGGATTTTCAACAGAGCTGTCTACCTCACTTATAATCAGTACCATGCAGTTTTCACAGCTTTCTGCCTCAAGGGAGGCAAGCAGTTGAGAGTTGGAAGTGGAAATGAAAGAAGCAATGCTCAGTCCTCTCTGCATCCCATAATTTCCAAACCGTTCTTAATGTAAAAAAATTAAGAAAGAAGGTATCCAGGATTCAGAATATAGGTCTCAGTTCATTTCTTGACACTTCACTTCATGCCTCAAGAATTATAGGATATTAATATATCCATCATCTAAACTTTCACTAGTTATTATGTTTCTGCAATATTAAGTTTCAGAAATAGATGTGGCTTTAATTATGTTTAAGAATATGAGTTAGATATGTCATGTTCTTTCTGAGATTTTGGATTTTCTCTTTTTTTTCTTACTTTATTGAGGCATATAATATATGAAAATGGAAGAATTGAAACATATAAGCATATTTAGGTTCAACAAAATCTGAATCTATTAAACTGTAAATTCATCAATGACCACCTCAGAATTACTCAATATTTAATCAACTGTCTTGAAATCCATTATAACTGAATTCAGCCTAATGGTATTCAAATTCAATATAACATTTTCTATTTTATTGGGATTCAAATTAGAGGAGACATAATTCATATCAAAGTCAATTAGAAGTTTTGCTGAAACCAGTTCAGAACATGCTGTTCCATCAGAAGGAGCCCTGCCAGTCTACCTGGCGATGTGCCAAAGACTAATTTAGAATTAGCACAACTGGGTACTTACTATCTACTGTGTAAAGAATGTATCAAAGCCTCAGGAAGAACATATATTTAAATCTCTCAAAGCAAATAACTAAGATTTCTTGTTATTAGATTGCATCTCATAAAAATGAAAAGATACCTCAAATTTTCTGTTTTGAATTGTTAATTATGTGTCTCCAGTGCTCATTGCTCTTTAATGTTTACAATGGCAATTTATGTGGGTACAAGACTTTCTAATACGACATCAACTCTACAAGGTTTAATGCGTTCTCAGTCAAATGACCACTAATAAATGGAAATAAAAAAAAAAAACACCCAGCAACCACACACATCAATGCTGTTTGGGGTGATGTGTTGTAAATGCAGAAAGAAGCAAGTATGTAAGTGTGTGTGCCCACACCGGTCTGTGTGTACACATGCTGTGGACAGCCACAGGATGTGGGAGGACACAGACCTATTAATAAAATATCTACCAGAGCTGAAAGAACCTTGGTCCACTTGCCAGATAATCTTCCTTAAAAATTTATGGCTGACCTAAGATTTTGACTGGAGCAGGTATTTTTCATATCTAGGATTCTGCTCAGATAAAATCTCTATGATAACCAGTCAACCACTAATTGGAATTTTTTTTTATGGAAAACAAACCATCACTAAAATTGTTGGTAGGTACTGAAAATATAATGTGTCATTTTTAATGTTACACCTATATTTTGTCAGACTAGAAGTAAAACAAAAACACCAATAATGAACAAGGTAAACTAGGTATTTACAAGGTAACTAAATTGAGAAAAGGATTAGAGGAAAAAGAATCTTTATAAATTTGATAGAGATTAATCTTTCTATTAAAGTTTTTAGTTAATGGACACCTGGGTGGCTCAGTCATTAAGTGTCTGCCTTCAGCCCAGGTCATGAACCCAAGGTCCTGGGATCAAGTCCCACATCCGGCTCCCTGCTCAGCAGGAAGTCTTTAGAGAGACTAAAAGACATAAATATTGAACTATCTGTGAAACGGTAAATTGAGGGAAAGGGACATCAGAGAATCTTTGGATGATAAAATGTCACATATCATACATATCTTTTTATACCCAATGATTTAACCCAAACTCTCCTATATTTTAGGAGGAGTCAGTTGTTTTATTCTAGGAGCTTCTTAAACAGTTTGTGTACACCTTTATTATAATATGTAGTACAACTTAATGTAATGTTTTAATGTGAAAAATGACATAACACACACAAATACACATGCACTTAATTTTTTTAAATGAATACTGATAGTCTCATCAGCCAGATTAATTAATACAATTTATCATAATAATATCTGACAAATCCTCTGTCATCCCTCATGATTTCATCCCCGTCCATTCTTCCTTCAGAGTTCATCACTACAATTAATTTTTTTTCATCATTTACCTGGCTTTTTTTTTTTTAAGATTTTATTTATTTATTTGACAGAGAGAGAGAGACAGAGAGAGAGGGAACACAAGCAGGGGGAGTGGAGGAGGGAGAAACAGGCTCCCGCTGAGCAGGGAGCCCGATGCGGGGCTCGATCCCAGGACCCCGGGATCATGACCTGAGCCGAAGGCAGATGCTTAACGACTGAGCCACCCAGGCACCCCTACCTGGCGTTTTTAAATGAAATTTATCTTCTATGGCTGTATCCCTGAATTAGATATTGCTTATTTTCATAGCTTTATTGATTTCTAATTTATATATCATGAAATTACTTATTTTAAGTGTACATTTCAGTGACTTTTAGTAGATTTATGGAGTTATACCACCATCACCAAATTCAGTTTTAAAACAGTTCCATCACCTCCCCAAATTTTTTGGTTTATTTATAATTAAGTTGTAAGAATTCCTTTTATATTTTGGATAAAAGTCCTTTATCAGATATATTCTTTGCCAATGTTTTTCCAGACTTTGCTTGTCTTTTTATTTTCTTAATGGTGTCCTTCAACGTGAAAAAGTTTTAATTTTGTGAAGTCCAAATTTTTGATATTTTATTTTATTGATTATGTTTCCAGTTTTATAACTAAGAAAGTTTTTCCTAACCCAGGGTTACAAAGATTATTTTGGAAACTATTTTTATTTTTTTCCACTTCTTTTTTTTATTTATTTAAATTCAATTAGCCAAGGTATAGTACATCATTGGTTTTTGATTTAATGTTCAATGATTCATCAGTTCAGTATAACACCCAGTGCTCATCATATCTCATGCCCTCCTTAATGTGCATCACCCATTTACCCCATCCCCCCACCCACCCCCTTTCCACAGTCAAGAGTCTCATATGGTCACAAAGATTTTTTTTACTATGACTTCTTTTAGAGTTTTCTAGTTTCAGTGGATATATTTAAAAATGTATAATTCTGATATATGGTATTGCATAAAATTCGTTTTCTATCTGACCTCTGTTAACAGTAAGTTCAGATTGGTTACAGGATACAAGATCAATGCACAACAATCAATCTCAGTACTATACATTAACACCCTGCATGTAAAACCAAAATTAAAAACATAATATCATTTACAACTAATCCAAAGAAAATGAAGTACTTGAATATAAATCTAACAAAACATGCGCAGAATATTATCCTGAAAATTCTGATGAAATATATCAAAGGAAACCTAAATAAGTTGAGAGACATACAGTGTTTATGGTTTGGAAGGCACAACATAATAAAGGTTTCAAATGAGCCATCAAATGAGCCATCAAGCCATGAAAAGACATATAGGAACCTTAAAAGCATATTGCTAAGTGGAAGAAGCCAGTATTAAAATGTCATACACTCTGTGATTCCAATTGTATCACAAAGATAAAACCACTGAGACAGTACAAAGATCAGTAGTTGCCAGTGGTTTGAGGACAGGAAAAGATAGTCGAATAGGTGGAGCACGGGAGATTTTTAGGGTGCTGAAACTATTCTGCTTGATATTGTATTGAAGGATACAGACATTGTGCATTTGGGGAAACCCATACAACTCTATGGCACAAAGAAGAAATCCTAATGTAACTTAAGAACTAAAGTTCATAACCAAGTATCAATATTGGTCCATCAATTTTAACAAAGCTACCGCACCAAAGCAGGATGTTAAAAATAGGGAAACAGAGACAGAGGAAAGTGGAATATGAAAACTCTGTGCTGTCTGCTCAGTTTTTCTGCAAACTTGAAACTGTCTTAAAAAATAAACTCATTTTTTAAAAAGCTACACACTGAGTCAGGTAGAATTTAGGAGTATATACACCTGGCATGAATTTAAAATGGTACGTTTTAATTAAAAATAGGGTAAACACTATGTAAGCCAGGATAAAATATTGTCAAAGAAATAAAATAGAGTAAATCAAATAAACTTCAAATTTCCATTTCACATAAACTTTTTTTGACTACTGTTAAAAACTCTAATACTATATTCTTTACTCACCTGATTATGATTTATTAATGAATTTTAGGAGAACTAGATTTCTTGTTGATAAAGTTCTGTTTAATAAAATATTGCATAAGCAATAGTTAAAAATTGTTGACTGTTAGCAGGTAAAAGTTCTGGGCTCTGAATGTTTATAAACTTATATTTGCTACCTCATTTCTGATCTGGGCTATGGGCTATTAAACTGTAAATATATTTGACAAAATATAGAGAAAAATACTTTTCTGGGTGATTTCTTAAAATTGTAAATAAACTTTGGCAACTATTTTTATCAGGGCATTGATGTAGGCACTGAGGTTGCACTTATCCTGCATATAAGGGATTTTCAGTCCTCAGATAACTCCAGAAATAAGGTAACATGTATGACATGGTGAAGTTTGTCCCATGGAATTCACTTCCTTTGAGTATTGGCCCAAATATAACATTCTAAGAGGTATATACCCTGACCCCTCTATTAAAACTGTGGCTCCCTCTAAGCTCAGCATTCTGACAGCCTTGCCCTACTCTGCTTTCCTATAGCGCTTTTGCCTACAAAAGCGCTATAGGATGTATTGATCTTAAAAGAACAAGTTCTGAATGTAGGGCAAAGAAGTAACTTTAGGCAAGGACATATAGTGAAGTGTCTTAAATTAAGTCGTTGTTGTTTCCAGCACTTAGTTTAGTATGGCTCTTCTGGTAACTTGATGATGGATCACAATAGATAGGCCATGTTATAGGCCATATGCGCTGAACAATCGCAGCAACAGGGCTAGCTGGTTAGAACTATATTGCACTGTTAGAACCATTAGAACAAAAATAATTCTTTGAGCCATCCAAAGAAAATGAGTAGTATTTGTATTTGTACTTTTTTTGTATTTGTATTTTTTAATTTTTAATTTTTTTATTTGTATTTGTATTTTTATTTGTATTTTTAATTTTTTTTTAAAATGAGGTTTTGAAAAAAAAATCTCTGGATTTACGGTTTCTCTGCATGATTCTTTTTATTTTGACATTGTCAACTTTGTAGTCTTTTTTTTAAGTATATATTTTTAAGATTTTATTTATTTATTTATTTTAAAGAGAGAGAGTGAGTGAGTGAGTGAGCAAGTGGAGAGGGGGGGAAAAATGGGAGGAAGAGGGAGAAAGAATCTGAAGCAGACTCTGCACTGAGTGCAGAGCCCGATGTGGGGCTCAATCCCATAACTGCGAGTTCATGACCTGAGCCCAAGCCAAGAGTCAGATGCTTAACTAACTGAGCCACCCAGGTGCCGTAGTAGTATCTTTTTAAGAGTCCATTGTTCTCTTCAAATCTCATTCTATCAGGAAAGATGAATGTAGCTTGTGTGGCACACCAAATTTTGAGCCTACAAAATGCAAAAGCAAATCATTAGAAGTCAGCAGAAGTAGCTCTAGGTAAAGACATTTCCTCCCTCTCTTTTTAGTCACTTGGGTCCTCAAGAATTTATGTGTTTTTTTCTCAGAACATTAACTATCTACTACATTTGTGTCTATCAGAAAGTTAAAAGTATAGCATACCCAGTTAACATGAGAAAGCCTTTCCATGTGGCAATGGCAAAGAGCCTCTCTGCCAAGCGTTATTGAAAACTGTGAAGGGCAGGAGCTCTGGCTGTGATTACAGTGGAAGTTTTGGGATTGGGTTGGCCCAGTGGTACTTGAGCGTCACAGACAGGCTGCCCACAAAATGAGCACTTGGAAAGATCACCATGGCGATGACTTTTGAAATAAACAAAGAAAATGTGAAATTTCCATCTGGCTGTAAGTTGTTCACCCTTGTGTAATGGTCAAGGGGGATTAGCCTATCCAATTTGTGAGGTCACAGAAACAGCAGACCACGGGACTGATACGTTTTCTTTGGATCAACTTGAGAGGTCAGTGTTTTGACTTAGAATAACCTGTGGTGACTATATATATAAAATAAAAGTGCAAAAGAAAATTAACATTATCGCATGTGTTTCACACTGCTGACATAATTTGTCTCCTCTAGGATGTCCCTCTCAGGACATTCATTCAGTTAACCTATGAACTCCAACAGCAGCAAGACACAGATTTCTATGAAATTAAACTTTTTTTAAGGACGTTTTTTACAAATAATGGTAGGTAGGTATCAGTTAGGTTTATGTTTACTTTGAGGGAAAAAAATCCCTTCCTTTTTTGCTTGTTAAAATCCTCCAGTCCAACACCACCCCCCCAGTCTAGCTTAATACCAACTTATTTTGCAAGTAAATGTATATAATAAAGATCAGATTTTTAAAAAAAATCTTCAAGTCAAAAAAGCAAGTATTAATAAGGGAAAGAAAAAAATTCTGAAAATTTTTTTTTCTTCTGAGAAGCTTTATATTATAGAAGGCACAGAATGAAGGTGAATTAAGGGATAGACTATTGTAACCAGAATTTAGTCTCTTCTGTTAATTAATTATATGTCTTTGAACAAGCCGCATAATTTCATAATTTCATAAATTTCGTAATTTTCACATCAGAAAAAATGAAAGCAATGGTAAATAGTCTCATTGATCTACCTGTGTTACAATTGTGTTGTGATGACTGAAAGAAAATGATGTTAGAGAGTGCATTGTAAATACTCAAACACAATCCAAATCAGTCACTATTATTAATATCTGTTTGCATTGTGACAGAGGAAAGAAATATATTAGTTGCAAATCAGCCCATGCTAAAGTGAATTGTACTGTGTCTCAGAGAGGGCATGCCATTGGTCCCAAGTGTCTCAGTAGACTCATATTCATGAACAGCTGTGGCTGAGGCTTACTAAAGCATTTGATTTTAATTAGTTTGTTTTTAATTTTTAAAAAAATTCACTAAAGTCATATAAGTGCGTAAGTTCTGCTATTAAACATTATTACAGGTTCATTGTCAAATGCATATAATTTAGAATCATATTTAAGCCCCCTTTATAATTATTTTTAAAAATATAAAACCCTAAAAGTGTGTTTTCATTCTTTGATAAGATAATCTCTTTTAAAAAATAAGTTGATGATTGTCAAGATAGTCCTTCTAATTATTCCTAAATATTTTGCAATCCTCTATAAATTATTTTCAGATTTGTAGTTTTCCACTGCTGCCATTCCATTACATATGCAAAGTAGACCAGTAGGCACAATATCCAAAGCCGTATTCCCCAGATATATAGAAATATATTTGCTGGTACACAGATCTTTGACGTATTCTTAAATCTAATATATTTTTCCTTTAAAAAAAAATTTATTTATTTATTTATTTATTTATTTATTTATTTATTTATTTATTTAAGAGGGAGAGTGAGCGCAAGCTGGGGGAGAGGCAGGGTCACCAGGAGAGAGAGAGAGAATGCCAAGCAAACTCTCCACTGAGCGTGAAGTCTGACGCTGGCCTGGATCCCAGGACCTTGAGATCATGCCCTGAGCCAAAATCAAGAGTTGAACACTTAACCAGCTGAGCCACCAGGCACCCCTAATCTATTACATTTCTATTTCTCACATATCCCAGCCTATAACTGAAACATTTGAAATAGGTGATGCTATTTATATATGTTTACTTTTGTCTTCATGGGGATAAATGTGTTATTTTCTGAAGATTACTGTAATAGAAAGTTTAACCTCTCTATTCTGTCCTAAACATTACGTCCTTTGTCCATTTTTCAGAGTAATCTTCA
The DNA here is from genome assembly GCF_003265705.2 of Callorhinus ursinus. Taxonomy (NCBI): domain Eukaryota; kingdom Metazoa; phylum Chordata; class Mammalia; order Carnivora; family Otariidae; genus Callorhinus; species Callorhinus ursinus. Next base: position 67,276,899 of record NW_027397068.1, on the reverse strand, counting down.
GTAATATAACATTAAATTTCCTGTTGCTCATCAGCAATGGATTTTCATTTGTTATTGGTGAAGATATATAGATCATTTTATTTTTTCCTTTTCTAAAGAAATTTAATCTCCTTCTTAATTGTCTACATCAAAATTTACCCCATTACTTTAATTTTTAGAGTATCTGATGCTTGTTTACAGAGTCCTTTAACATCCCATAATGGATTTTTCTCAGTTTTAGTCAAACTAAATATGTATACATAATATTATGCACCTAGAATTATTAAATTTGAAATGTCATTTAAAGTATTATTTTCATTCTGTCAAGGAAACATTAATTCACTGACACAGTTTAAATGGTGAAATGTCTTGCTTAATAAAAAATACTCAGAAGATAAAAAATAACCACGAATTACAATGGCAAAGCTTGAGACTTTATCTCATCTAGCCATTAAAACTTGATCAGGTTCTCATAGAAATTTTCTACAGTGTCTGGGTGATAAAATACTTTCAAGTGCTGTAAGGTAATATTCTTCTTACCCAGTGAATGTCCACTAAGTGATAGCTCCTCTTCATAATTCTCTAATCCTTAGAAGTGAGACAATAAGGAAATAACTTGCATATTCCTCCCAGCTCCACTTTTGAAACTCATAGCTACAAGCATTTAGGAATGCTGTTTTTCAAACTCTCCTCTGCTATACTAGAAATGCTTAAAGAAAGTATCTAAGAAAGGGCATATTTGGGACATCATAGCACAATGAACAGTGTCCCAGAGCAAACATGCCACAAGCCTCTTTCCTTGGGCAGCACTGGCCAATCCTGAGTGTTTCCCTGGAGCAAAGTTGGAGTAGACCCCAGAGGAGGTTAAATTTGCAGAAGAGCCTTATTTGTTTCATACAGCAGCCTGCTTTCATATTCAGCCAGTTAATTTGTATTGAAAATCACTGGAAAGCAAAACAATGCCAACCTTTCATCTGTATTCCAATTGCATGCTCTCCTAGAATATTTTCATATTATAGGAATGCAGTGTCTTCCAAGAAATTGTATCTCAAATGATGTGTTTTACAAGTAAACAAATTTCCTGGTATTCAAATAATGATTTATTTACTTTGGATCAGACTTGATATGATTATATGTTTGGAAAATCCCCCAAAATACACGTGTGCAGAATGTAGGTGTATCTTAAATGACCCATAATTTCTCAACTTAGGCATAAGAGATCATTCAATTAAACAGGAAGTTCAAGTTGAAAGAGGAGGTATATTAAGGAAGTAGGTAAGGTATAAAACATTTTATTTGGATAAGATTTAAACTTTATGGCCAAAGATTTGCAATAAAAATCATACTGAAACTATCTAGCACAAAAATGCTAGAATTGATGAAAAGAAAATAAAAATTAATCAAGTATCTTCATCTGAAAGGATGCAGGGAATCGTGGGCATGCATCGATATCTAATAATCATCTTCCCCAAGATGATTAGATGCTTTGTTTTTTCAGAACAAGGACATTTTGTTTTTTCATTCTGGCAACAACTTTTGTGGCCTTATTCCTTCCACTAATTTCCTTATTTGTCCTAATGACTAAGCTGTTTTCAAAACTGAGTGATTAACAATACAATGTGCCACCTCTATTGTTTGTCTCAGAAACTGGCTTGAGATTTCTTGAGCTTTCTAACACTAAACATGGTCAAAAACAGTCCCTGGAGACTTTAGTGTCTTAAATTATTCATTTAGCTATTAGCACACAGGAGATAAACAATCGTGTGTCCTTGGAGGAAACCAAGTAGGTACAAAAAATAAGACACAGAGGAGGAGAAAAAAAAAATTGATCTAATATACATCTGACAGATTTAGGAGAAGGAAAGTGTTAAATATGAATTGGCTGAAATTTTTCCAGAATTGATCATTTATATTAATTTTCACATGCAGGAAACACAATAAATATTAGGTACAATAAACAAATATAAACCCACTTGTAGGTTACATCATAATGACAAGAAGAAAAAAGCTGAAGGCCAGAAATAAAAGGCAGAATAACCATAAAGCAAAGATAACAAGACTACAGTGAATTTCTTAAAAAGCAATGATAGAAGTCAAAATATGAGAGAATATGGGGATGTAAAATAGTGCAGACACTCTGAACAGGAATAGCCAGTTTCTTGAAAAATTAAACTTGCACTTAGCATGTAATCCAGCACGTGCACTCTTGGACATTTTTCCCAGAGAAATAAAAACTCATGTTCATACAAAATCCTATACACAAATGTTCATGGTGACTTCATTTTTTTAATACTTAAATACCAGAGGGGCGCCTGGGTGGCTCAGTCAGTCAAGCGTCTGCTTTTGGCTCAGGTCATGATCCGGGGGTCCTGGGATCAAGCCCCCCATGTAGGGCTTCCTGCTCAGCAGGGAGTCTGCTTCTCCCTTTGCCTGCCCCTCCCCCTGCTTGTGCGCGCGCGCTCTCTCTCTCTCTGTCAAATAAATAAATAAAATCTTAAAAAATAGTTAAATATTGGGCGCCTAGGTGGCTCAGTTGGTTAAGCGACTGCCTTTGGCTCAGATCATGATCCTGGAGTCCTGAGATCGAGTCCCGTATCGGGCTCCCTGCTCGGCGGGGAGTCTGCTTCTCCCTCTGACCCTCTTCCCTCTCATGCTCTGTCTCTCATTCTCTCTTTCTCAAATAAATAAATAAAATCTTTAAAAAATAGTTAAATATCAGGAAAAAAACAAAATGTCCTTCAAAGGATGACTGGTTAAACTAGCTGTAAGACACCCACACCATGAAACACCACTCAGTTATAAAAAGGAACAGACCATTGAAATATGCAACAACTTGGAGGGATTGCAAGGAAAATATGCTGAGTAAAAAAAGAGTCTCAAAAGGTGATATGCTTTATGATTCCATTCTGTATTAACATTCATGAAAAGGGAAAATTGGTGAAATTAAGAACCATTAATAGAGATTAATAGTTGCTGAAGGGCGGGGGCACAAGTCTGTGGTTATAATGAAACCATTCAGTGTTTTGACTGTGTTGATGGACATGAACCACACAGATGTTAGAACTGCATAGAACAAATACACACAAAAATGTGTTCATGTGAAATGGCTGATTTCCCAATAAGGTTGATGGAGTGTATCAGTGTCAGTTTCCTGTTGTGCTATTGCTCTATAATTATGTAAAATGGCACCACTGGGGGAAACTAGGCAGAGGGTTTACCAGGATTGCTCTCTATCATTTTCTACAACAGCATGTAAATCTCAAAATCAACAGTTTTTAAAAAGGTCACCTCAAAAAATTAAAAATAAAGAAATAAAAGGGGAAGAGGAGGATTGTCAGTCACACATTCACAGGGAATTAGTTGCCAAGTTTAATTCCAAAATGAAGTTAGTTTGTGAGAGTATAATTATAGTATTTTCATGCTGAGAGAAAAGAAATATCGACTTATAATGTTATATGCAACTTCATTTTCATTCTTAAAAAGGCAAATAAATACTTTCTTTCACCAGAAAACTGATGCTGGGTGTGTTTCTAACATATCTCACTGTTTGGGTTGAATTGTTTGCCCGCCCCATCAAATTTATATATCAAAGCCCTAGCCCCCAGTGTGCCTGTATTTGGAGACAGAGCCTTTAGGGAGATAATTAAGTTTAAATAAGATCAGAATGGCGGGGCCTTAATTTGATAGGATTGGTGTCCTTATAGAAAGAGAAAGAGACACCAGAGTTTGCTTGCTCTTTCTCTCTCTCTCTCTCCACATGCACAGGACAGGACAGAAGACAGCAAGAAGGCAGCCGTCCACAAGCCAGGAAGCAGCTTTCAGCAGAAACCAACCCTCATGGCACCTTGATCTTGGACTTCCCAGATGTGTGAGAAAATACATTTCTGTTGCTTATGCAAACTAATCTGTAGTATTCAGTTATGGCAACCCAAGCAGACTCATCTAGTCACTAAAGAAACTGGTAAAAAATACTCTTAAGGAGAAAGAAAATTGAAATTAGGAATGGAGTGATGAGCAAAATCAGGGATCGATTTCAGAGAAAAATAAATAGTGACTGCACAAAGCAACATGAGAAATAAGGACTGATTTGAGAGATATATGAAACTGGAGTGTTATTAATGAAAAACAATTATATATATATATTTGAAAATGATATCAATATTGAAGTACGGAAAAGATGTATTATCTGGAAGAAAAGCAGAGGTATTATTTTTGTCTTTAACTTAAGAAAATGTCTTAGTGTAAAAATTTACCCATAGTTCATAATTGATAAAGCAGTGGAATTGAAAGATTATATTTCATACATGTCAATGATTCCAAAAAAAGCAAGAAAGGGTAATTTAGTGTTAAGAGTCTTTATATTATTTGAATATAAGATCTTTGTTAGGTAGATACCTTTCTGTGCTCTGTCAACTATCTATCTATCTATCTATCTATCTATCTATCTATCTATCTATCTAATCTATCATCTATCTATCTTCTATCATCTATCAATCATCTATCATCTATCTATCTCTGTATATGTCTTTTTGTATAATAAGAAATCTTTGACTCAACAAACTGACAAAGGTAATCTGCTGTGTTTTATTCTAAAATAATTATGAAACTTTTTAGAGGCTTATTAAGGTCTTCCTCCCCTAAGGGGAATAGGAAAGAGTCTGGGCAGATGAAGCAGCATCAGCTGTTTCCCCCTCCAGTCAATACTTGCAGGGTTGAGGGGTGGGCAGAAGCAGAGCTTGCTCCAGGTCCCCCCATCCTCCCTGTGAGAGCTTGCTGGCATGCTCCCTGTGTCTGCACCCCTCCTCCCTCAGGGTTTCTTACTCACTCTTGCCTATACTTGCCTTTAGCAATTTGTTAAGCAATTGAAATGAATATAACACTGTATGTTAACTATACTGGAATTAAAAAAAAGAACAGTAAAAAAAAATTGTAGGTGAAAATTCTTACCCATTTATACAGCATTTAGTGGCATCTGTCCTAGGTAAGTAAGTGCTTGAGTCTGGTTTCTTCCCAGAGGCTCTTTCCTCTCACCAGATTTCCAGTTAGTTGTTTGCCCTGAGAACTTAGTTCTCTGATAGGTTCAAGAAAAGCCACCACTTTGCAATTCCCAGTGTTTTTGCCATTAAAAGTTTGGACGTCATATTCTTTCCAGCTCTCCAAATCACATTGAACCTGCACCCTGCTCAAATTTATTATATTATTACTTATTCAACATTGTAATCACAGATATTTTACATTCAATCAACAACAAGTTCTGTTTCTATTTTTTTTTTTTTTTTTTTTTTATTCATGAGGGACAGAGGGAGAGAGAGAGAAGCAGAGGGAGAAGCAGGCTCCCAAGGAGCAGGGAGCCCGATGCGGGACTCGATCCCAGGACTCCAGGATCATGACCTGAGCCGAAGGCAGTCGCTTAACCAACTGAGCCACCCAGGCGCCCCCAACAAGTTCTGTTTCTAAAGAGCTTAGAAATATACTGTTTATCATATCTTATCTTTTATGGGTTCATATTTTATTAATATTACACCAGGGGCCTAATTTGGGATTGATCTCTCACAAAGAGAGTAGTTTTGCTTATGGCACGAGCCAGGGGACCACTTCAGACCACTGCCAGTCTCTGAGCAACATCCTAAGGTTCAACTTTCTCGTCTTCCATGGGCCCAGTATTAGGTCTCAAACCCAGAAGTGGAACATGTTGTCCCCAGGGAAACCCCAACTCTTTTACTTATGAGTTTTTTTGTTTTTTTGTTTGTCTTTAGCTGTTTTCCCTACTTCTTGTTACTATAGTGATGCTCTTTAGATGTGTTTTATTGAAAACCTAGTTCTATTATAATAAAATACATATAATGAAAATACATTCACATGGTTCGACCTTATATTTTTAGTAATGGATTCCTCCAAAATAACTCTTTCACTGTATTGCTAGAAAACTATATTTTTGTCCTCACTTTTTTGTATGCCAGTCATGGTAATGCAGTATATTTTTTATTTATTTTGTGTGTGTGTGTGTGTGTCATTTTCTTTATTTTTTTAATTTTATTTTATTATGTTATGTTAATCACCATACATTACAGCATTAGTTTTTGAGGTAGTGTTCCATGATTCATTGTTTGTGCATAACACCCAGTGCTCCACGCAGTACGTGCCCTCTTTAATACCCGTCACCAGGCTAACCCATCCCCCCACCCCCTCCCCTCTAGAACCCTCAGTTTGTTTTTCAGAGTCCATCGTCTCTCATGACTCGTCTCCCCCTCCGATTCCCCCCCTTTATCTTTCCCTTCCTACTATCTTCTTCTTTTTATTTATTTTTATTTTTTTCAGTATACTTTTTAAAATGAGAAACGTAGGTGATTACAAGAATTCCAGGTAATAGGACCTTGGTAAGCAATGCATGCAATTCAGAATGTTTACAATATATTTGGACTCAAATAACCAGTTCATTTCTTATGCAAATTCATAAGAAGAAAATTCATAAAGACAACATGAAACCACATTTTGAAAGCTTTGATAGACCAGTTTAACACCTTTGGTTATAGGCCATAAGCAAACTAGTGTCACCAAAGGATTAGTAATGAGAAAGAATCCTAATGAAAAATGACATCATAATACAATTCATTTGACACCAGAGTCGAGAAAAGACCTGATGACAGAACCTGAAGGTTAGGGAGATGCCAAGAAGCTCTTATAATATTATACGCATGAAGTGAGCAGAATTAATTAAAATCACAAAAAGCAGTAAGAATGAAAAAGAATGTGTTAGAGATGCCAGGGTTTCACATTTGACTGGGTAGATGGGGAACAGTGGATTAAGCCAAGGTGAGATAAAGCTACGGTGAATCACCCCAGAGAAAGAATATATAATTTATGAATAAAAAGGAAGAAAATTCTCTTCTGGCCTCAAACAAGTAATATATGTAAACTGAGTAAAAATATAAACACCAAAATCACTGGAAGAATAGAATAAGTAAAATTAGAAAGAAGATTATGGTCATTTTAGACTGGAATTTGTATAGAGGTAAAGCTACAGATAGAATTATTTTATTTCAGTTTTAGTTAAAGAAAGCTCTGTATAGCAAAGATTTTTGTTTTGTTTTGTTTATTTGTGTTACGTAAGTGTTGAAATTTGGCATGTAGATGTTGGGGTCTACAGGAAAGTTAGCAGGCTTCTTAATATTCTGATAATTCATTGTACTTGTGAAATGAACCTCAAGAAACAGAGCCCTACTAAGAATTTAAGTAATGTTAGTATGATACATTATTGGCTGCTACTTTGCTACATTCAATTGGCATTCTGTTTCATTGTTTTCATTTACTATAGAGTTTGTGTGGTGCTTTTTGTTTGAAAATACTCACAGTGCATAATTAGAAATTCAAGATGGCATACTTTAACATTCTTTCAGGAGAAGAACACATTCCTTCACACAATATATTTTTCTTCTTAATTTTTAGAACAGCTTTGAAATTCGGCAACTGGAGTGCAACACTTTTCTTAGCGAAGTGAGAATTCTTGAAAGTATTGCAGACAATGAATATTTAAAGAATGATTTGTTGTGTAGTTGATTGCAATTTCAGTTTTTATGAATTTCTAAGCGCTGTCAACTGAAAATGTAACAGAAATTAAATACACTAGCCCATATCCAGAAGCAAATTTTAATTATATTATAAATGGTAGGGGCAACTGGGTGGTGTTAAGCATCTGACTCTTGGTTTCTGCTCAGGTCATGCATGATCTCATAGCGGTGGGACTGAGCCCCACATCAGGCTCTACACGTAACTGAGTCAGCTTTGGATTCTCTCTCCTTCCTCCTGCTCACTCTCTCTTTCAAATAAAGAAATAAAACTCTATTTAAAAAATTTAAAAAATATATGTAAATGGTAAACTAAGACAGCACTTCTGGATTAGTATCATTACAGTACAGATAAAGTTCCAATCATCCACTAAAAATAAATGAATAATTTATTTTATTACTGCAACAATACCTATCCCATTCTATTTATGTTCATTCTGTCTATGCATTGTATCATAGGACCATGTATCAAGAATGTCATGAAAATTCACAGAGCATCAATCACAACAATCATCTCAAAATAGCATTCATCTATATTTTGTGTTGAATTGTGTATCCCAAAAAGGTATACTGAAGTCTTCTTACTCTGAGCAAAATGAAATGAAAACTTACTTGGAAATAGGATTTTTGCAGATGTAATTAAGATGGGAGTTGAGATTATGCTGGTGATGACTGGGGGCCTTAAACCAACATAAAAGGTATCCTTCCAAGGAGAAGGAAGTGACACAGAGGCAGAGGGAGAATGCCATGTGAAAACACAGGTGAAGATTGAAGTGAAGCATCTGCAAGCCAAGGATTGTTGGGGACACCAGGAGCAAGGAGGCAGGTGTAAAACTCATTCTCCCCTAGAGCCTTCAGAGAGAGCCTGGCCCTGGTAATACCTTGATTTCAGACTAAACCCTCAGAACTGTGAGGAAATAAATTTCCTTTGTTTTAAGCCACCAAGTTTGTGGCACTTTGCTTTGGCAGCCCTTGGAAGCTAATACTGTGGAGTTGGAAAATAAATTATTTTAGACAGACATTGAGAAAAATATATTCCAATCATTATTTGGTGGGGGTGGAGGGCTTTATTCATCTTTTTGTCTATTTTTTTTTACATTAGATAAGAAAATGTAGTTCTAAGAGTTGAAGTAACATGCTGAAATCATATATATAGGAAGAGGCAGAGCAATGAGGAAAAATGATAGATTATTTCTTTCTGTTTCAGAAAAAAGGGTATCATCAATGACAACTGACATGATTTGATGACCAACACACAGGACACAGAGTAAGGTGACAGAGTTTCCAGTTCTGGTCTGGTTACCTATTAATTATGTGAGCCTTTTAAAAAATTAATTTTCTTAGCTTCAGTACTTTTCTAAAAGGAAGAGATTGAATGAGATATACTCTAAGATTAATCCCAGACCTGACCAACTAAGACAAGCTTTGTTTCTTATTAGATATTAATGTGTTTCTCTTTTTCACTAATAATTGCTCATAAGTTACCTTCATAAGTACTCAAAAAATAGCCATAAAGTCACTGATTGTGCCACTAATTAATCCATTCCATTTATTCACATAAGCAATCAAATATTTTTCAAATAATGAAAAAATTCTTGCTATAAATTAGAAGAATTGGATTGACTAATGAGCTATTAAAAGATGTACGTCTAAGACAAAATGCTCATTGAGATAGAAAAGATACATGTTCAAATTACTTTAATTTGCAGATCGTTCAACATAGGAAAAAGTTTCACTATTTTAAAAAGTTAAGTGTTATAGTAGAGTGTCTGGCAGATGGTAAACACACTATATTTTTTTAATTTTCCCCTTCTTGTCACCTTATGAGAGGTTAAAGATATAGTTTGCCTAAAGTGAACAAGTTCTGTCTTCATGGATCCAAGAGATATTCTGAAAAAGATAATATTTTAGAGTACTAAGGTTAAGATAAAAAATGAAATTGAAATATTTTAGAACTCCATGCCCATGGAAATTATATGCCGGGACACTGAAAATATTTACAGATGTGATCGATAAAAGACCAATGGAAAACTAAAACCTCAAGAGGAAGAAAAGAGGTAACAAGATCCTAAATTCAAGCTGCAAAGGATCAGGTGCCCGCCTAGTATCTAAAACAAAGTATTGAATTTATCATTTGCTAAGCAAGGGAAAGAAACTAACTGATTACTTACTTTCAGAAGGGTGTTCAGTCAAGTGAGGAAGTTGTTGATTCAGCCAATTTCAGAAGCATAGCCTGTCACTGATTTGCTGGCCTTCAGAAGTGTCACTGAGAGTAATTGATCCTATGGGATGGCTTTAAACCTTGTTTTGGTGGTAACTTATTTTTATGGCCAAATAACAGTCACTTTTTTCCTAGGAAAATAAGCATTTTTCTCAGGGAGCATCATCTTGCTACTTTGTTAGTTTGCTAGCCAAGTAACAAATGCAGTTTTATTTGCCAGCACATTAGAAGATATATTTGGGCACTTTAAAAAATAAATTTCAATAACTTGATATTTAATTCTGGAAAGCTCAGAATATATTATGCAAAAATGTGTGTGTATTTAATCAAGAATACGCTGGTACTACTTAGATATCATTAAAAATAGATTTTTGCCGGGGATAATCTTGTTTTCTTTATTGGTAAGCTCTTAAGACCAGATAAGGAATTGTCAAATAATGGAGACACCAGAAGACTAGGGTTTGCATACCAACTTCAGCTCCTCATTGATTATAAGATTTTTATAGTACACTTAATTTCTGCACTGTGTATCAAGAGCATAGGCTCAGAGAACAATTTAGATACATGACCTCAATATTACTATGGCTTTGGTTGTAAATCTCTAACTAATCTATAACGGTAAATTAGAATGGGAAATATATGAGACTTAAGGAGTCTTGTTGCCCCATTTTCATAAGCTTTAGTCTAAAGTCATGTCTCAGCAGTCTGACCCATATCCCAGTGCCTTGATTTTACCTCTGATATTCATGATTTTATATCTTACTTGGTCCTTTAGAATGCAGGGCCTGAGACAGGGATTAAAGTTATGATATTCTATTTGGGAAGGTTAAGCTTAAGGAGGGGAGAGTTATTAAGAGACAAGAATTGAAGTAATTAAAAAAGTGAAGTAATGTGCTTTAAGATGAGGTGCAAAATGGGCAGGTTGCTTTGTTGGTATTTCTGCTCTCCATGGTACCTGAGATGTCTTCTGAAGAATTACAAGGACAAAGCACACTGCGGCACAGACCAAGAAAGGGAGATTTCATCCGCCTCCTCACCTCTAAGTTACTTACGTGGTCTCTCTCATATCTGCTCAGGAAGGCATATCTCATGCCAACACAGGTTGGAATTTCATCCAAGTCTGGAATTAGAGGAAATTCAAGGGCAGAGAGGCTCTGGGTGGAGCCTGTGAGCTATGTAGTAGCCCCAGCATTTCAAATTCATCTAGCTGGATCCTCGGCTGATGGAGTGCGCTGCAGCAAGGAGGTAGAGCATCTGCAAGAGCTCTAGCTAGCTATGCTGGGTCCTGTCCCCACTCTATGGCTGAGGCAGTGCTTGTGGTGGACTCGTGATAGCTTGAGAAGGAAAGAGATAATAGAAAAGACCCATAAATGCTCCTAAGATTTGTGTCTGACCATTCCAATGGTCAGAGTACTAAGAGAAAAGAGAATTTGCTCTGAATTTCCCATTTCATGTGATTGTTCCTTAAACTCTATATGGGGTCCCACTTGGTCTACTAAGGACAGAGGACTTCTAAGCAGGACTCCATATCCTGACCTGAACAAACCTCACCAAATCCCCTCATGGGGGGAGTTTTCTCTAAATTCTCTCTAAATCCACCATCCCCACAAACATTAAATGTAGTTGCCTCAACTCATGCTCTTGATGATTCCATTTTGTTTCTTAAATACATCCAGTTCTCCAGAAGAGGAGAAGGAATGGTGTTTTTGATCTCCTTTTAAAGTTTAGAATTTCTTATAAACAATGTCAACCAATCTAAATATTAAAATTGTATTATATTAATTTCTCAACACTTGCTGCTTTAGTCTGCTACAGCTGCCATAACAAAATACCAAAGACTGGGCCACTTACGTGACAGAAATTTATTTTCTCACAGTCAAGGTGTCAGCAGGGCTGGTTTCTGGTGAGACCTCTCTTTCCAGTGTGTGGATGGCTGTCTTCTCACTCTGTCTTCCTTTGAACTTTCCTGTGTGCATGCAGGGATCTCTGATGTCTTTTCCTCTTCTTATAAGGACACAAGTTCTGTTGAATTAGGGCCCTACCCTTATGACCTTGTTTAACCTCAGTTACCTCCCTAAAGGATGTATCTCCAATGCGATTCACCTGCTTTTCAGCTTATTATTATTATTTAAATAAAAATAAGATGGGGGAATGAATACTTCTGGAATAACGAGAGATTTAATACAAAACAGCAGTCTAGTTACAGGTTTGTCTGATTTTAAAAAATCACTTATGTTATTTTGATCTTTAGACTCATGAAATCATGCAATTACATATAGGGAATAAAATTGAAGAAGTCAACTGATCAGTTAAATGCTTTTGGTCACATGTAACAAAAATCAATGTTTATGGGCTTAAATAATGAAAGGAGTTTGTAGTCACATGTAATTGGAAAAAACCTCTATCAGTAGAAGGACTGTAAATCATGCCCTACCCAGACTTAGTTTTCAGAGTAGCTCCACCCTCAGTGACAAGATGTCTGCCCCAGTTTCAACTCATGTGTAGACACTGCACCATTCAGAAAAAGATAGAGCTCCCAGAAAAAAGTTCCAAGATGTACTATGAAAAGGACATTTTATAAAGCTAATCTGCCAACCACTTCATTAATAAATATGGGCAGGGATATGGAGTGTGCTGATTGGCCTATTCTAGAATTTTCAATAAACATCAGGGGTTCTTGGCAAAGGAAAAAAGAAGCACGGATGCTAGGGATGTAACAGAAGACGTCCAGCTCTCCCACTTAATCTGACATGAGTGTATTTTTTAGGCAAAAATTTACAGAAACAGAAATGGAACCATTTCTCAAAAATTAGGTACAGGACTCAGAGAAGGTTCTTCTGATTTATTACAATGCATAAGTTTCCAATATATTTTTTGTTATATTATATTATAACTTAATTATTTGGCAGTATGTTAATGAAGCTAAGGTCATTGTAATATACTAGTTTTTTAAAAAATTTTATTTTATTATGTTATGTTAGTCACCATACATCATTAGTTTTTGATGTAGTGATCCACCATTCATTGTTTTTGTCTAACACCCAGTGTGCAGTACATGCCCTCATTAATACCCATCACCAGGCTAACCCGTCCCCCCACCCCACCCCCAAAACCCTCAGTTTGTTTCCCAGAGTCCATAGTCTCTCATGGTTCATCTCCCCCTCCGATTCCCCCCCTTCATTTTTCCCTTCCTTCTCCTAATGTCCTTCATGTTATTCCTGATGTTCCACAAATAAGTGAAACCATATGATAATTGACTTTCTCTGCTTGACTTATTTCACTTAGCATAATCTCCTCCAGTCCCATCCATGTTGATGTAGAAGTTGGGTATTCATCCTTTCTGATGGTGGAGTAATATTCCATTGTATATATGGACCACATCTTTATTCATTCATCTGTTGAAAGGCATCTCAGCTCTTTCCACAGTTTGGCTATTGCAGACATTGCTGCTATGAACTTTGGGGTGCATATGGCCCTTCTTTTCACTACATCTGTGTCTTTGGGGTAAATACCCACGAGTGTAATTGCTGGGTCATAGGGTAGCTCTACTTTTAATTTTCTGAGGCACCTCCACACTGTTTTCCAAAGTGGCTGTATCAACTTGCATTCCCACCAACAGTATAAGAGGGCTCCCCTTTCTCCACAACCTCTCCAACATTTGTTGTTTCTTGCCTTGTCAATTTTTGCCATTCTAACTGGTGTAAGGTGGTATCTCAGTGTGGTTTTGATTTGAATTTCCCTGATGGCTAATGATGGTGAACATTTTTTCATGTGTCTGTTAGCTATTCGTATGTCTTCTTTGGAGAAGTGTCTGTTCATGATTTCTGCCATTTTTCGACTTGATTATTTGTTTTTTGGGTGTTGAGTTTGAGAAGTTCTTTATAGATCTTGGATACCAGCCTTTTATTTGTAGTGTCATTTGAAAATAATCTTCTCCCATTCTGTGGGTTGCCTCTTTGTTTTGTTGACTGTTTCCTTTGCCATGCAGAAGCTTTTTATCTTGATGAAGTCCCAAAAGTTCATTTTTGCTTTTGTTTCACTAGCCTTTGGAGATGTATCTTGAAAGAAGCTGCTGTGGCCGATGTCAAAGAGGTTACTGCCTATGTTTTCCTCTAGGATTTTGATGGATTCCTATCTCACATTGAAGTCTTTCATCCATTTTGAGTTTATCTTTGTGTATGGTGTTAAAGAATGGTCGAGTTTCATTCTTCTGCATGTGGCTGTCCAATTTTCCCAGCACCATTTATTGAAGAGACTGTCTTTTTTCCATTGCATGTTTTTTCCTGCCTTGTCGAGGATTATTTGACCATAGAGTTGAGGGTCCATATCTGGGCTCTCTATTCTGTTCCTTTGGTCTATATGTCTGTTTTTGCTCCAGTACCCTGCTGCTTTGGTGATCACTGCTTTTTAATATAGCTTGAAATTGGGCATCGTGATGCCCCCAGCTTTGTTTTTCTTTTTCAACATTTCCTTGGTGATTTGGGGTCTTTTCTGATTCCATACAAATTTTAGGATTGTTTGTTCCAGCACTTTGAAAAATTTCATTGGAATTTTGATCGGAATGGCATCGAAGGTATAGATTGCTCTGGGTAGCATAGACATTTTAACAATGTTTATTCTCTGATCCATGATCATGGAATGTTTTTCTATCTTTTTGTGTCTTCTTCAATTTCTTTCATGAGTGTTCTGTAGTTGCTAGAGTATAGATCCTTTACCTCTTTGGTTAGGTTTATTCCGAGGTATCTTACAGTTTTTGGTGCCATTGTAAATGGAATCGTTTCTCTAATTTCTCTTTCTACAGTTGTGTTGTTAGTGTATAAGACAGCAACTGGTTTCTGTGCATTGATTTTGTATCCTGCCACATTACTGAATTGCTGTATGAGTTCTAGTAATTTGGGGGTGGAGTCTTTTGAGTTTTCCACATAAGGTATCATGTCATCTGCGAAAAGAGAGAGTTTGACTTCTTCTTTGCCAATTTGAATACTCTTTATTTCTTTTTGTTGTCTGATTGCTGTTGCTAGGACTTCTAGTACTATGTTGAACAATAGTGGCAAGAGTGGGCTTCCTTGATGTGTTCCTGATCTTAACGGAAGGGCTCTCAGCTTTTCCCCATTGAGGATGATATTAATTGTGGGTTTTTCATAGATGGATTTTATGAACTTGAGGAATGTTCCCTCTATCCCTATACTCTGAAGAGTTTTAATCAGGGAAAGATGCTGTATTTTGTCAAGTGTTTTTTTCTGCATCAATTGAGAGGACCATATGGTTCTTCTCTCTCTTCCTATTAATGTGTTCTATCACACTGATCGATTTGTGAATGTTGAACCACCCTTGCATCCTGGGGATAAATCCCACTTGGTCGTGGTGGATGATCCTCTTAATGTATTGTTGGATCCTATTAGCTAGGATTTTGTTCAGGATTTTGGAATCCATATTCGTCAGGGATATCGGTCTGAAATTCTCCTTTTTGATGGGGTCTTTGCCTGGTTTGGGGATTAAGGTAATGCTGGCCTCATAGAATGAGTCTGGAAGCTTTCCTTCTGTTCCTATTTTTTGAAAAAGCTTCAGGAGAATAGGTATTATTTCTTTGAATGTTTGGTAGAATTCCCCAGGGAATCCATCAGGCCCTGGACTATTGTTTTTTGGGAGGTTTTTGATCACTGCTTCAATCTCGTTACTGGTTATTGGCCTATTCAGGTTGTCAATTTCTTCCTGTTTCAGTCTTGGGAATTTATAGGTTTCCAGGAAGGCATCCATTTCATCCAGGTTGCTCAGCTTCTTGGCATACAGTCATTGATAATAATTTCTAATAATTGTTTCTATTTCCTTGGTGTTAGTTGTGATCTCTCCCCTTTCATTCATAATTTTATTAATTTGGGTCCTTTCTTTTTTCTTTTGGCTAAGTCTGGCGAGTGGTTTATCGATCTTATTAATTCTTTCCAAGAACCAGCTTCTAGTTTCGTTGATCTGATCTACTGTGTTTCTGGTTTCTAATTCATTGATCTCTGCTCTAATCTTAATTATCTCTCTTCTTTCTAATGCATGGCTTAGGCATCATTTTTTGCTTTTTCTCTAGTTCTTTAAAGTGTGGAGTTAGTTGGTGAATTTGGGAATTTTTATTTTTTTGAGTGAGTCTTGGATGGCTATGTATTTCCCCCTTAGGACCACCTTTGCAGTATCCCAAAGGTTTTGGACCGATGTGTTTTCATTCTCATTGGTTTCCATGAATTGTTTAAGTTCTTCTTTGATTTCCTAGTTGACTCAAACATTCTTGAGCAAAGTGGTCTTTAGCTTCCAAGTGTTTGAATTTCTTCCAAATTTTTTCTTGTGATTGAGTTCCAGTTTTAAAGCATTATGGTCTGAGAATATGCAGGGAATAATCTCAATCTCTTGGTATCAGTTGAGACCTGATCTGTGACCCAGTATGTGGTTTATTCTGGAGAAAGTTCCATGTGCACTCGAGAAGAATGAGTATTCTGTTGTTTTAGGGTGGAATGTTCTATATATATCTATGAGGTCCATCTGGTCCAGTGTGTCATTCAAAGCTCTTGCTTCTTTGTTGATTTTCTGCTTAGATGATGTGTCTATTGCTGAGAGTGGAGTACTGAGGTTCCCTACAATTAACTTATTGTTATCAATATGACTCTTTATTTCTGTTAACAGTTGGCTTATGTCGATGGCTGCTCCCATGTTGGGGGCATAGATATTTACAACTGTTAGATCTTCTTGTTGGATAGACCCTTTAAGAATGACACAGTGGTCTTCTGTGTCTCTAACTACAGTCTAGTTTAAAATCTAATCTGTCTGATATAAGAATTGCTACTCCAGCTTTCTTTTGAGGTGTGTTGGCATGGAAGATTGATCTCCATCCCTTCACTTTCAGTTTGGATGTATCTTTAGGTTGAAAATGAGTCTCTTGTAGACAGCATATGGATTGGTCCTTTTTTTTTTAAGATTTTATTTATTTATTTGAGAGAGAGAATGAGATAGAGAGAGAGAGAGCATGAGAGGGGGGAGGGTCCAAGGGAGAAGCAGACTCACTGCTGAGCAGGGACCCCAATGCAGGACTCGATCCTGGGACTCCAGGATCATGACCTGAGCCAAAGGCAGTCGCTTAACCAACTGAGCCACCCAGGCGCCCCTACTGGTCCTGTCTTTTTATCCAATCTGCAACCTTGTGCCGTTTTATGGGATCATTTAGGCCATTCACGTTGAGAGTGATTATTGAAGATATGAATTATTAATCCATTTGAATCTGTGGCATAAGTCATAGTCTCTGAGTCTTTCCTATTTTGGGGATTCCTCCTCCCAGTCATTCTGTTGAGGGGTGGTTGAGGGAATGTAAAGAGTCCAAATTATTGACCACAACCCAAACAAGATGCACATGTTTTCTAGGTACCTTAGGGTTGCTGGCCTCTTGTTTTCCCAGCCTGCCTTCTGGGGGAGGGCCCTGCCACCCTGTTACTCAGGCAACCCTGTTTGGGCAGAGTTGCCCTGCCCCCTGTGGTGGGGGGATGAACACTGAAAACCAGTTTTTTGGGGGCT
>NW_027397068.1:67214512-67254589 GCF_003265705.2 Callorhinus ursinus | reverse complement strand
TCCCCCCCTTCATTTTTCCCTTCCTTCTCCTAATGTCCTTCATGTTATTCCTGATGTTCCACAAATAAGTGAAACCATATGATAATTGACTTTCTCTGCTTGACTTATTTCACTTAGCATAATCTCCTCCAGTCCCATCCATGTTGATGTAGAAGTTGGGTATTCATCCTTTCTGATGGTGGAGTAATATTCCATTGTATATATGGACCACATCTTTATTCATTCATCTGTTGAAAGGCATCTCAGCTCTTTCCACAGTTTGGCTATTGCAGACATTGCTGCTATGAACTTTGGGGTGCATATGGCCCTTCTTTTCACTACATCTGTGTCTTTGGGGTAAATACCCAGGAGTGTAATTGCTGGGTCATAGGGTAGCTCTACTTTTAATTTTCTGAGGCACCTCCACACTGTTTTCCAAAGTGGCTGTATCAACTTGCATTCCCACCAACAGTATAAGAGGGCTCCCCTTTCTCCACAACCTCTCCAACATTTGTTGTTTCTTGCCTTGTCAATTTTTGCCATTCTAACTGGTGTAAGGTGGTATCTCAGTGTGGTTTTGATTTGAATTTCCCTGATGGCTAATGATGGTGAACATTTTTTCATGTGTCTGTTAGCTATTCGTATGTCTTCTTTGGAGAAGTGTCTGTTCATGATTTCTGCCATTTTTCGACTTGATTATTTGTTTTTTGGGTGTTGAGTTTGAGAAGTTCTTTATAGATCTTGGATACCAGCCTTTTATTTGTAGTGTCATTTGAAAATAATCTTCTCCCATTCTGTGGGTTGCCTCTTTGTTTTGTTGACTGTTTCCTTTGCCATGCAGAAGCTTTTTATCTTGATGAAGTCCCAAAAGTTCATTTTTGCTTTTGTTTCACTAGCCTTTGGAGATGTATCTTGAAAGAAGCTGCTGTGGCCGATGTCAAAGAGGTTACTGCCTATGTTTTCCTCTAGGATTTTGATGGATTCCTATCTCACATTGAAGTCTTTCATCCATTTTGAGTTTATCTTTGTGTATGGTGTTAAAGAATGGTCGAGTTTCATTCTTCTGCATGTGGCTGTCCAATTTTCCCAGCACCATTTATTGAAGAGACTGTCTTTTTTCCATTGCATGTTTTTTCCTGCCTTGTCGAGGATTATTTGACCATAGAGTTGAGGGTCCATATCTGGGCTCTCTATTCTGTTCCTTTGGTCTATATGTCTGTTTTTGCTCCAGTACCCTGCTGCTTTGGTGATCACTGCTTTTTAATATAGCTTGAAATTGGGCATCGTGATGCCCCCAGCTTTGTTTTTCTTTTTCAACATTTCCTTGGTGATTTGGGGTCTTTTCTGATTCCATACAAATTTTAGGATTGTTTGTTCCAGCACTTTGAAAAATTTCATTGGAATTTTGATCGGAATGGCATCGAAGGTATAGATTGCTCTGGGTAGCATAGACATTTTAACAATGTTTATTCTCTGATCCATGATCATGGAATGTTTTTCTATCTTTTTGTGTCTTCTTCAATTTCTTTCATGAGTGTTCTGTAGTTGCTAGAGTATAGATCCTTTACCTCTTTGGTTAGGTTTATTCCGAGGTATCTTACAGTTTTTGGTGCCATTGTAAATGGAATCGTTTCTCTAATTTCTCTTTCTACAGTTGTGTTGTTAGTGTATAAGACAGCAACTGGTTTCTGTGCATTGATTTTGTATCCTGCCACATTACTGAATTGCTGTATGAGTTCTAGTAATTTGGGGGTGGAGTCTTTTGAGTTTTCCACATAAGGTATCATGTCATCTGCGAAAAGAGAGAGTTTGACTTCTTCTTTGCCAATTTGAATACTCTTTATTTCTTTTTGTTGTCTGATTGCTGTTGCTAGGACTTCTAGTACTATGTTGAACAATAGTGGCAAGAGTGGGCTTCCTTGATGTGTTCCTGATCTTAACGGAAGGGCTCTCAGCTTTTCCCCATTGAGGATGATATTAATTGTGGGTTTTTCATAGATGGATTTTATGAACTTGAGGAATGTTCCCTCTATCCCTATACTCTGAAGAGTTTTAATCAGGGAAAGATGCTGTATTTTGTCAAGTGTTTTTTTCTGCATCAATTGAGAGGACCATATGGTTCTTCTCTCTCTTCCTATTAATGTGTTCTATCACACTGATCGATTTGTGAATGTTGAACCACCCTTGCATCCTGGGGATAAATCCCACTTGGTCGTGGTGGATGATCCTCTTAATGTATTGTTGGATCCTATTAGCTAGGATTTTGTTCAGGATTTTGGAATCCATATTCGTCAGGGATATCGGTCTGAAATTCTCCTTTTTGATGGGGTCTTTGCCTGGTTTGGGGATTAAGGTAATGCTGGCCTCATAGAATGAGTCTGGAAGCTTTCCTTCTGTTCCTATTTTTTGAAAAAGCTTCAGGAGAATAGGTATTATTTCTTTGAATGTTTGGTAGAATTCCCCAGGGAATCCATCAGGCCCTGGACTATTGTTTTTTGGGAGGTTTTTGATCACTGCTTCAATCTCGTTACTGGTTATTGGCCTATTCAGGTTGTCAATTTCTTCCTGTTTCAGTCTTGGGAATTTATAGGTTTCCAGGAAGGCATCCATTTCATCCAGGTTGCTCAGCTTCTTGGCATACAGTCATTGATAATAATTTCTAATAATTGTTTCTATTTCCTTGGTGTTAGTTGTGATCTCTCCCCTTTCATTCATAATTTTATTAATTTGGGTCCTTTCTTTTTTCTTTTGGCTAAGTCTGGCGAGTGGTTTATCGATCTTATTAATTCTTTCCAAGAACCAGCTTCTAGTTTCGTTGATCTGATCTACTGTGTTTCTGGTTTCTAATTCATTGATCTCTGCTCTAATCTTAATTATTTCTCTTCTTTCTAATGCATGGCTTAGGCATCGTTTTTTGCTTTTTCTCTAGTTCTTTAAAGTGTGGAGTTAGTTGGTGAATTTGGGAATTTTTATTTTTTTGAGTGAGTCTTGGATGGCTATGTATTTCCCCCTTAGGACCGCCTTTGCAGTATCCCATAGGTTTTGGACCGATGTGTTTTCATTCTCATTGGTTTCCATGAATTGTTTAAGTTCTTCTTTGATTTCCTAGTTGACTCAAACATTCTTGAGCAAAGTGGTCTTTAGCTTCCAAGTGTTTGAATTTCTTCCAAATTTTTTCTTGTGATTGAGTTCCAGTTTTAAAGCATTATGGTCTGAGAATATGCAGGGAATAATCTCAATCTCTTGGTATCAGTTGAGACCTGATCTGTGACCCAGTATGTGGTTTATTCTGGAGAAAGTTCCATGTGCACTCGAGAAGAATGAGTATTCTGTTGTTTTAGGGTGGAATGTTCTATATATATCTATGAGGTCCATCTGGTCCAGTGTGTCATTCAAAGCTCTTGCTTCTTTGTTGATTTTCTGCTTAGATGATGTGTCTATTGCTGAGAGTGGAGTACTGAGGTTCCCTACAATTAACTTATTGTTATCAATATGACTCTTTATTTCGGTTAACAGTTGACTTATGTCGATGGCTGCTCCCATGTTGGGGGCATAGATATTTACAACTGTTAGATCTTCTTGTTGGATAGACCCTTTAAGAATGACACAGTGGTCTTCTGTGTCTCTAACTACAGTCTAGTTTAAAATCTAATCTGTCTGATATAAGAATTGCTACTCCAGCTTTCTTTTGAGGTGTGTTGGCATGGAAGATTGATCTCCATCCCTTCACTTTCAGTTTGGATGTATCTTTAGGTTGAAAATGAGTCTCTTGTAGACAGCATATGGATTGGTCCTTTTTTTTTTTAAGATTTTATTTATTTATTTGAGAGAGAGAATGAGATAGAGAGAGAGAGAGCATGAGAGGGGGGAGGGTCCAAGGGAGAAGCAGACTCACTGCTGAGCAGGGACCCCAATGCAGGACTCGATCCTGGGACTCCAGGATCATGACCTGAGCCAAAGGCAGTCGCTTAACCAACTGAGCCACCCAGGCTCCCCTACTGGTCCTGTCTTTTTATCCAATCTGCAACCTTGTGCCGTTTTATGGGATCATTTAGGCCATTCACGTTGAGAGTGATTATTGAAGATATGAATTATTAATCCATTTGAATCTGTGGCATAAGTCATAGTCTCTGAGTCTTTCCTATTTTGGGGATTCCTCCTCCTAGTCATTCTGTTGAGGGGTGGTTGAGGGAATGTAAAGAGTCCAAATTATTGACCACAACCCAAACAAGATGCACATGTTTTCTAGGTACCTTAGGGTTGCTGGCCTCTTGTTTTCCCAGCCTGCCTTCTGGGGGAGGGCCCTGCCACCCTGTTACTCAGGCAACCCTGTTTGGGCAGAGTTGCCCTGCCCCCTGTGGTGGGGGGATGAACACTGAAAACCAGTTTTTTGGGGGCTTTTGTTCTCTCGCGGCTTTCCCTGGTGGCTTTCCCTGTCTTTTCCAAGAGTCAGAGCAGAAGAGACCATTTCCAGCCCTCTGCCTCAGAGCAGAGGGATTGCAGTCTGTTCTTCAGTGAGCTCTCCAGGCCACACGGTCTCCGTTTCTGTCATGCTGGTATAAACTGCAGCGTCTTGAGTTGTGTGCCCCTCCGCAGCGCTCCCAGTCCTGCCTCCAGGTTGGGGCACGTCTCTGCCTTTTGTGCTTCTAAAACTGCCAGCCGCCCCCAGTTTGCACGCGGGGCCCCTGCCACTCTGGGTTTTCATCCGGGGGTCTGCCCTGAAGTCCTTTCCCTGCTGCTACTGGTCTGCAAGTCTGTGCCCTGTCCCCAGCATGGGAGGCTCTCACTCACCGGCAGTGTAGGATCCCCACAGCCAGGCTCCCTCCCGCTGCCTTTTATCCTCTGATATCTGCCTGTGGAATCATGGCTCTCGGCTTCATACCTCGAAACCAACTGCCTGCGATATTCCGTTTGTAGAGATCCAGATCTATCTTCTTAAATCTCAGGCTGATTTCATGGGTGTTCATCTGGTAGATATCCAGCTCAATTCCGGGAACCGGTTGGAATAGGGTCCCCTACCCCTCCGCCATCTTTTTCCCAGAAACTATACTAGTTTTTCTATCTTAGAGAATCTGGTTGATGAATAGAATATGGACTTCTTAAAGCAAGATAGATATCTCCCTGTAATTGTCAGTAAAATCATAACTACTGCTAGAACCACAGTCTGGCTACTGACATCTCCTTTCCCTTAAATATGTTCCTATGCATACTTAAAATAGTTTATATGTGCTTCTTTAAAAGTCTTCTTTATTATTTAAGTGACCAAATATTTTGATGTCCTTAAAAATATCATACAATAAAGATTGTGAAATTTTTACTGCAGTCAATGCAGATTAACTGCTATAATCAACAACACAAAAAATAAACAAAAACTAATGTCTTTTAGAACAGCAAGAACAACTAATTTCTGTGTAATCTATGTTTAGGATTCGTATTTCATGTATTTATAAAGTAACATGAAATTTTAAAATATTTATTATGTTTTAGTGTATTTTACTAATTCTACTTGAAATTCACATGATTCTGACTCTCAAGAAAACAAAAACAAATATGCATAATATTTAAAAATTAAAAGCTGTGTTTATCTCCTTCCTAGAACCTTGCCATTAAAATGGGTTTAAAAGCCACTTAAGACTTTTAAAAATTATTAGACACCCACTAAATCAGTATGCAAAATGGCAATGCAAGAGAAATTGATTTTGTTGTTTTTAAATCAAGAACTTAAAGTCTTCTCAAATTTCCTACGGGAAAACACAATATTTGAAATCTCCTTATGAGAAAAGTTCTTAATCTTCACAGTGGCAATCCTCACACATTGGCTGTGAAAAATCTAATAATCAGTGTTATAGTCAAGTTTGTTTTGAAGACTAAAAAGAAAAAATTATAGGAAAAGAATAAATAAATCTAAAACAATCTTTACTGGATAGTTTCAAAGATTCAAAGTTAAACTTCATCTGTCTTTGTTCATTTCAATCAGTACTTATTTTCAGGAGAATACTGAAGTCTCACATAAATTAAAAACAACTTTTTCTAGGAATGAATGGTTTATGATCATACTCCTGAGAGAAATGGCATGTTTTCCTCATTTCTTTCCTCCTCTTAAGTTCAGTTACCTTTTCCCACATAGTCTAATCCACTTGTTAGAAGGTGGTATGATATGAATATTAGTAAGTTTGGTAGTGAATACATTTGGTAATATAGCACTTCACATCTAACAAAGAACATTAATATGAATGGGCTTATTTAATGATACAACCTGATTTGGGGAGGTAGATATTATTCCCATGATCTCTGCAAAGGAAGAACAGCTACTGTTTGGTTGAACGAAACCTTAGGATGCACTGAAATGAATCAAGCTTACTTTGATCTATAAGTTCTCAAGTGTATTTAATTGGTAGAAGAATGATATATTGGGCCATGCTCTCATTCAGTAGTAAGAACATGAAGATCCTAATTCTACTCGTACTGCCTTTGACTGTGTCACCTTGAGCACGCCACTTGCCCTCACTGCGTTTCTCTTCTCCTGAAGAAACAGGATGGCGGAAACCCTGAAGCTGGTCTGAGTGGATCTGAATCCAGGTTTTACTGCCTTTTGCCTTGAAGACTTTGTGAAGTTTACTTAACCTGTCTATGCACCAATGTTCTCATCTGTAAAATGAAGTAAATAAAAGTATCAACTCATGAAGATATTATGGCAATTGAACAAATGCAAAGTCCTTAAAACATTGCCTGGGACTCTGTAAGCACTATATTAGCACTTGGTAACAAACAGTCCAGTTGCTTTACATAAATACATTCTTTAAGTCTTATGACAGTCTTGTGGAGACAGTAGAATTTGCTTTTTCCAAATAAGAAACCAAAGCTTGGAGACCTTCAAGAATCTACTAACGGTTATTTAATGAGTGGTAGAGCTGGTATTTTTAGTTCAAGTCTGTTGTGTTCCAAAGCCTCTGCTCTTTCCATTATATGATCCATGGACTCAGAAAGATCACTTTCTAATGGGAGAAACAAACAGAGATGAGTACAAGTAAAATCTGATCTAATGTGTATCTGAATCTGCTGTCTCCAATATTAGCGCTACAAAGTGCCATGAGAATATCGAGGAAGAAGTAATAAATGAACAAATGAGGTAACATTTGAGTTATTTGTGGAAAACTAAATAGTGCTTAATTAGTGGAGAAGTGGCCAGTACAGAATGTCTTGTGGACTAGTTTCCATTGACGCCCAGTCTCAGAGGTGCGTGGAATCACTGGGCGCCTCTTCACAGAGTGCCTGGTGGTCCAGTGTGGAAGAAGTAGTTTGTGGAAAGGGATGATTATTCTCTGTTTATCTCACAAATCTGGTATACTCCACATGGAAGTGCTTTCTGAGCTTCAAACTGCACAAAATGACTTGAAATTAGAGAAAACTCATAGTCTTAGATACTAAACCAATGTTTCCATTTCCACCAGCCTGTGCCCGAAAAGCTAACATCTGGAGGGGCATTTGTGGTAACACATTAACCATTAATGACACATTTGATTAGCATTGTCAGTTTCATATTCCAAACATCATATGGCTAAATTGTAGTATCATCCATGGAAAGTTAAGTCCTATTACATTTTTTCCAAAACCAAAGAAACTGCATTGGACAGTTGTGTATTCTAGGACACCGTACCAGTTATACTGTAATATGAACGATGTGTTTCCTCCTGAGCATTTTAGAGAAAATTTATAATAGTGTGTTGATTTAACTTCTGGATTTCCAGCCTTCACTATTATTAAGCCCAAGTTTACATTAAGATTAAAACAATTGTTGTCAGCCTATTCATGCATTTACTGATTCATCAAATATTTATTTGGTGCTTGGGACTCTTCTGGGGCTTAGGATATACCAGAGGACAAAACTCCAAAATTTGCTCAATATAGCAAAGGAGGGGAGAAAAAAACAACAAATACAATAAGTAGGTAAGTGTTTGAAGATGGTAGAGGATGATATAAGCTGTGAAAAAATAAAGGCACATAGAAGGAATGACAAGTGTTGGCTGCTGCAGAGACATGGGTTGTAACATGGTGGTCATGACAGGATTCATTGAGAAAATGATATTTGAACTGAAACTCGAGGGGATGTTAGTCACGTGACTATATGGTGGAAGAGTTTCTGGAAGAGACCAACAGTCATCTAGAAGCTAAATACAACTGAAGGAACATGAACCATGGCTATAAGAGTAGATGGTGAAGTTGGAGGAAGATGAGACACTGGATTATGTAGGGATTTGATGACATTTTCAGACTTTGGCTTTTATGCTGAGATGGGAAGCCATATAATACATCATGGTATTCAATAAAAACTCATGCAAATATGCAAATAGAAAAATTTGAGTAATATATATACTATGATATAAACACACATACATATATAAATGTATACATATTTTACATATATATATAGTAACTGGAAGAGGATAATGTTAGTAGAGAAATGAGAATTACGAAGAGTCATATAAAGTAAAATAAATTCAAAACAGAGGTAAAATTTATTTATTAATTCAAAAAGTGCTTAATAAGTACCTAATATGTGCTGAGCAGATTGCTAAATACCAGGCATAGAGTAATAAATAAGAGGATCAAAAATGAAAATCCCTTCCTTATGGAGGTTATAGTGTAAGGGGGAAGAAAGACAATAAATAAGAATTTATTCTTATTTATGCTATCTAGTCTTATCTTTACTCAAGAACTAAATAGCCTAAATATGCTAAGAATGGGAGTGGGAGAAAGCTCAAGCGGTTGAGAGGATAAAAAGTCATCAGAGGAAGAGGTGATGAACTTCAGAGAGGGTGGCCGAGAAATGTCTCCAAGGGAACAGGATTGCTGAGAAAGGACTAGAAGGGGAGAATAGCCATATCGCCATGTGGGGGAAGAGTGTCCCAGTGGAGGGCACAATTAGCGGGATGTGCCGGAGGTACCTGACATGTTCAAGGAACAGTGTGGCTTCAGTGCGACAGTGTGGAGAGAGCAGAGGGTGAGAAGCAGGAAGTGCATCAGATGGGTATCCCAGCCACATCATGCAGAGACTTTTCAGTTCAAGTAAGACTTCTCTCTCCTTTTTTTCTTCCTTACTTCCTTGCCTTTTTTTCCCTGCATAATGTGGAATCTACTGCTGTGGCTCAAGTAGGGTCACATGTTGTAATCGAAGATTTAAATACATCACACTGGCTGTTCTGTTAGGCATGGATAGGAAAATCTGTTCCTATTAGGAAGTTATAATACCCCAAAGCATTAGACTGGCTTTCCGTTCACTTAACAACCATTCCTGGCTCCCTTTATGGCTATCAGTGTAGCATTGAGAAAAACCATGAAATCCTCTGGGCCCAATTTCCTTATTTATTAAATAAGTAAATTGGATCAGAGACTTAGACTTTTTCTAACTCTGCTGACTTATGATTCATAAAGTGGAACAAAATTTTAAAATTATTTTTTCTGCTACATATTTAGGCTGAAGGTGGCCAAAGGCAATACCAATTGTGCCACCGGAAACTCTTCACAGTGATGATAGCAACACATTTCTAGCATTACTGTTATATGGTATTCAAAACTCTTGTTATTTTTCTTTGAATGCTTATGTGCACACAAATCATTTCTCTGATACTATGTCCAGCCCAAAACTATTTGTAGAAAGTATTATTGCCAAAAATTTCTCATGGATTGAGACCTATGAAATAAAATGGTCATTACAACAGTAGAAATTTTTTTCTTTCTTAGAGACAGGGTAAGGCTGACATTAAAAATCTATATATCATAGCATTCTGAAAAATGCTTCTTTGGACATTTAAGATGGTCGCATTCTTTGTAGACCTTTCATGGTCCTAGCATGGAGGGAGGTTAAAAAGCACCTGATACTCATTCTACATGAACTATTTAGCAGGTACTAGAACTACACAGTCACAACAGCAACCCATCATGTTAGTTTTTACTTTCCACTTCATACAGCAAAAGAGCTGTTGAAAACGTAGAGAAGTTACATATCCAATAAGCGCTGAGCAGATATTTGGGGTCAGGGTTGTCATATTCTATGTGATTTCCACTTTGCTTTTGTCACTCTGAGTATGATTTGTGGACAAGCAGCCCTGCTATCACCTGAGAGCTTGGGAGAAAAGCAGAATCTGGGGGACCTTCTGAGACCTACTGAATCAGAATTTGCATTTTAACAAGTTCCCCAGGTGATTCATGTGCATATGAAATTTTGAAAAGCATTGTGCTATGCCTCACAGCTTTTTATCACTATGGATAGTGTTTGTATATTTCAAGGTCCTAAGCTGGGCACTGCTGAGATCTGAAAATTGCAGTCAACTCCAAAATCAAGCTGATAAAATTCACTAGATAACTTGATTACGGCATTCAGTACATACATATGTAGTCATATACATACGCGTGAACATGTTCACCCACCTGCACACATATACACATGCCTTGCCAAGAGAAAGACAGAGACAGAAACAGAAGGACAGAGAGAAGACCTTAGTAGAAAATTAACAAAAATATATAGATACTGACCTAGGAAGTGGATTTAATAATTTTTACAAAATTAAGATAATGCAATTCATTGTGATCAGCAGAGCAACCTTCAAACCACTTCCTAACAGTCCTTCATGTGAGAAATGTGAGACCCACATGCCAGGAGAAGAGAAAGCACAAGAAATTGTGGGTGTAGATGCCTCACTTCTCCCCAGATTACTGGTTGCCAGACTCTGTTATTAAAACTCCAAAAATATTGAAAGGCCTCCAGGCATCATTTACTCTGCATCTAGAAAGAGCCTCTAGTGTCAAAGTATTAAACATATTTATCACTTCAAACTCATTGCCCTGTGATGTTTGCATGTTTTTGATAAAGTAATAAACATTGTAGAAATGATGAAAAGTTTCTGTGCAGGAAGCAGGAAGCATCCAGGCCCTGGGAACTCATACCTAACGAGAGTATCTGGATCCTAGAAACAACTGGAGACCCGCTCTGCTGCCGTATGTTTTCTGCTGCAGATTTCCTGCTCTTCGAGTTCCCTTCTATTTTCTATTTATTTCTAAAATACTATATTTTATGTTATGACTTTGAGATTTTCTAAACATATAAGTTTATGTATCATCCTTGGTGAATATTCAAAAGTGTGAGTCCATAGTTCTGACACACTGTATATCCTGGTGAATAAGTCTGCCAGGCACTGGGCATGGAGCCATTGACAACATGGTGTACGTAAGCTCACGTTCAAGTCCTGGAGGGTGATTGGTTGAGGTGAAGCTGACACTGAGCTGATGTCATTGAAACCGATGAGGCTACTGGGTATTGGAAGTTAGGGAGGACTTCTTGATAAAAAGTTGGGCTCTATATTTTGTTTACAGTCTGATATAGCTTGTTGGTTAACCCGCTGACCTATAGAATCAACCTTTCTAATTCTGGCTTTGTAACTTTGAGCAAGTTCCTTGACTTTTCAGGAGTTTGGTTTCCCTGTTCATTCAATTGGAAATTAAAAAAAAAATACACCTACCTAATAATGTTGTTATGAGCATAAAAAGAAATAATATTTTTAAAAGTACTTGGCGAGTACTCAATAAGGCTAGTTGTAATGACTCTGTTCTTTTAATGGAACAATTTTTTGAGAGTATTTCTCTATGTACATGATTAAACATTCTTTGCAAGTATGGTTTTTAATAATTGTGTAAAATTTCATGGTTTGGTTATGCCATAGTTTATATACCCATTCCTTGAGTGTGTTGGACATCCAAGGTGTATCTAATTTTTCCACTATTTTAATTTTTCCACTATTTACCTATGGCTTATATTCTTACATATAGATCCTTGTTCAAATGTCTGATTATTTACTTAAAAAAAGATTCTTGTTAGCTGAAGCAGACAGATGTTAAAATCATTATTGTAAAAAAAAAATGTACTAATCAATACATCTGCCAGCTATGTAGGAGTACCAATGAAAGCCGTGTCCCTGAACTTCATTTGGACTTTAAATCTATGAATCATTGATCAGTATCCTACAACCCCCTTAGATTTCCTAAGGGGTATGCTGCAAAGTGGACGGAGGGGATATTGACTTTTATAGTACATATCTAAATGGGATTAGTTTAGAACATAAAAATAACTTCTTGCCAAATTAGGGGAAAACTCAACAAGCCTGCTCTATTCATCTTTTCCTGAGTACTTTCTATTACATTCCATGCCATCTGTGTGGAAGCCTTTTTGCTTTAGGACGTTATATAAAACAGAAATATAGGAATGGAGCCATCCATAGATAACCACTTTCATGTTAACTTAATACCATCATTTATTTGAATTTTTGAAATTTTGGAGTTAAAATGTATCTTTTTAAATATGTATTAGATTGCTAATTAGATTACTAATGCAGTAGAAATTTTTTTTAAGATTTTATTTATTTATTTGACAGAGAGAGACACAGCGAGAGAGGGAACACAAGCAGGGGGAGAGGGAGAGGGAGAAGCAGGCTTCCTGCTGAGGCTGCAGGGCTCGATCCCAGGACCCTGGGATCATGACCTGAGCCGAAGGCAGACGCTTAACAACTGAGCCACCCAGGCGCCCCTAATGCAGTAGAAATTTTTTTTAATGTTTATTACCCACTTGTATTAGTTTTCTGTGACTGCTATAACAAGTTATGACAAACTTGGTGACATAAAACGATAGAAATTAATTTTCTTGACGTTGTGGAGACCAGAAGTCTGAAATCAGTTTCACTGAGCCCAAATCAAGGTATTGGTAGGGCCACACTCCCGCCAGAGGCTCAAGAGGAAAATCCATTCCTTGCCTTACCTTTCCAGCTTCTGGTGGCCACTAGCATTCACTGGCTCTGGCTATGTCGCTGTGATGCCCTATGTAGGCACTGTGGTGGCATTAAGTACCCACCTGGTTAATCCAAGATAATCTCATCTTAAAATCCTTATCTTAATCACATCTGCAGAACTTTATGACATAAGCTAACATTCATAGTTTCCAGGAATTAGGACTTGAATAAGGGGCCACCATTCAGCCCATTTAAAATTTTACTTTTGAGAATGAGCTATGGATACACTTTGTCCTTTTTTCTAGAAGCTTTTAATTTTTCTTATAGCATTAGGTATAGTATCCCTTTATCTATATTTAATGATACAGATTTCAAAAATTTCTTCCCAATCTCACTTTTTAAAATGTTTCTGATTTTAAAGATGGAGTTATAATGCAGGAGAGTGTTAAAATACAGCTTGTTCTTAGGTAAGAGGACACAATATTATAAAAATATCAATTCTTAGTAAGCTACCCCATATTTTTTTTTAAGATTTATTTATTTGAGAGAGAGAGAGAGAGCATGAGCTGGGGGAGGGGCAGTGGGAGAGGGAAAAGCAGACTCCTCGCTGAGCAGGGAGCCCAACATGGAGCTTGATCCCAGGACCCTGAGATCATGACCTGAGCCGAAGGCAGACGCTTAACTGACTGAGCCACCCAGGTGCCCCAGGAAGCTACCCCATCTTAAACCAAGTATCAGTAGTATTTCTTAGAAAGTACCCAAGTGATCCTAATGTTTATTAAATATTTTTTGCATTTTAATTTTTAAAATGAAACAATCAAAATTACTTTTCATTGCCTGCATATATTTTGCCTATTGTTTCTATGAATTGAAAAAGTGTCAAAATCTCTGATTACAATTGTGTTTGTTCTTGTGGTTTTTTTTGTTTGTTTGCTTTTGTTTTTTGCTTCTTGTACTTTGGAGTTCTGTTTTCTAGGCACACACACATTTAGAATTGTTATTTCCTTTTGAAGAATTGACCCATTGTCATTATAAAATTACCTTCTTTATCCCTAGAAGTATCTTTTGCTCTGAAGTCTAATTGGCTTTATAATAATTTAGCTATTCCAGTTTTCTTTTGCTTAGTATTAACACAGTGTAAAATTTTTTCATCCTTTTAATTTATTTGTTGCTCATATTTAAGGTATGATTTTTATAAGTATCGTTTAACTGGTTCTTGCTCTTAAAAATATATATAATCTAAAAATCACTAGCTTTTAATTGAGGTGTTTAGACAATTTATATTTAATGTGATTATTAATATGGTTAGTGTTAAATTTGTAATCATTCTATTTATTTTCTAGTTTCCTGATTCCACTTTTTTTTTTTCTGCCCTTTTCTGGTTAGATTATTTTTATTATTCCATTTATCTCATTTGCTGTTTTATTAGTTAAAACTGTTTTTATTATTTTGGGTGGTATTGCTTTAGGGTTTATAATTTTTACTTTAACTTATTACAGTTCACTTTCAGGTGATATTATGTTACTTCACTTATATTGTAAGGACTTTTTACTAGCATGCTTTCTCCCTTCCCCTCCAACTTTTATGCCATTTCATAATACAGTTTACTTTTAAATATATTATAAGCACCATGCTATATTATTATTTTTATTTAAATAATTTAAAAATCTTATATATTTACTTACATTGTTATCATTTCCAGTTCTCTTCATTCCTTTTTATAGATCCATACTTCCATCTGTTATCATTTAACTTCAACCTAAAGGTCTGCCAGTGATTAATTTTTTTTAACTTTTGTGTATCCAAACAGTCTTTATTTTGCCTCATTTTTTGAAGACATTTTAAGGGGTATAGAATTCTATGTTGATAGTTATATTCTTTCAATATTTTAAGTATATTGTCCAACTTTCTTCTCATTTGCATTGTTTTTATAAGGAAATCTGCCATAATTCTTATCTTATTCCCCTGTACATAACATGTCATTTTTTTCTGGCTACTCTTAAGATTTTCTATCATTTGTTTTGAGCTATTAATTTATGTTTGGCTCTTCTCTAGCTTTCTTTGTGATATTTTTGGTTTATTGAACTTGGGTCTATAGCTTTGTTATTCTCATTAAATTTGAAAAATTTCACCCAATATCTCTCCAATTTTTCTTTCTTTTTACCAACTCCCCCTACATTTTCCCTCCTCCTTCTTGAATCCAATTACACATACTTTAGGTCACTTGAATTGTCAAGAATGCACTGATATTGTTTTTTCTTATTTTTATTTCCATCTTCTCTCTATAATTCATTTCAGATAATTTTTATTGCTATGTCTTCTGGTCCACTAATTATTTCTTGTGAATGTCAAATCTATTACTCTCATCCAGAGTATTTTTTTTTTTTTTGTAAACTCTACACCCAACACGGGGCTGCAACTCTGACCCAGAGATCAAGAGTCGTATGCTTTACTGACTGAACCAACCAGGTGCCCCTCATCCACGGTATTTTTTCTCACAGATCTTTTAGTCTTTATTTCTAGAAGTTAAGTTTAGTACTTTTTAAATATCTTCTGTGACTCAACATCCTGAATATATGGAATATGATTACAATAACTCTGTTTATATCTTCATTTACTAATTTAACATATTCACCAGTTTTGAGTCAGTATCGTTCGGCTTTTCTCCTTGTTATGGGTTATATCTCCATGTTTTTTTCCCATGTCTTTTGATTAGGTGCTAGATAGACATTTTAGATTTTATCTTGTTGAGTGCTGTAGATATTTGTATATCTATAGATGTCTTTGAGCTTTGTTTGGGGAAGCACTGAGGTAGACAGGAGCCTTATGGAACATTCTGATCTTACTTTCAGATTTGTTAGATGGGACCAGATATATGTTTAAACCAGGGCTAATTAGTTCCCGCCACTGAGGTAAGACCCTACTCCATGATATAGAAAGGGGGTATGTTTTCCATAGACCAAATGTGGTCCTTCTGAAGGGATATAGATCTAATTCTGTTTGAAAAGAGATCAATTTATGAGAATCACTGAAAGAAAATGGTGAACCCAGCAGATGGGGAGGATGGACTACTGGAAGTCAAAGGCTTAGAAAAGGACTTTGCAAAGAGTATTGCTTATATCATGGCACTATGATTGGTAGTCCTCCAAGGAAAGTGAGGAAGATGTCCTCATGAGTCGTCAGCCAGCATTTGACTACATGATACACCAAGAGCCTTGATGCCTGTTTACAGCCTCAAAAGCTACTTGAGATTCTTCTATTTTCTTCAAATTCTCCCCCTATATTCCATAACCCAACTGTGAAGTTTCCCAAGAATAGTAAGAGTAAGCAGAAGAGGCAATGAAGACTGAAAAAAGGGAGAAACTTGGAGTTACCACCACACCTCACCTTCCTTTGGTGTGATTCTTTGCCTAAGCTGTGCCTCGGTGAGGACGAGATGAACCTTATATTGAAACTTGTATATTAGTTTACACTAGAATTTTTCATACTTTAGAATTACCGGAAAATATATGAAATCTACCTAAGACTTCAGTCAAGGGTAGAAAAGATATTTTCCACAGGGAGAGTTTAAATGAGCATAATAACAGGTATCATTTCAGCTTGTACCATGCCAGATACAGCTCATTCAATAAACTGGTTAAACTTTTAGTGGGTCACTGAATATATTTGTTTTAAAAATAAAGAGCATATGTTTCAAAAAAAAAAAAACCCAAAACCAAATTAGAAGAGAAACAATAGGAAATACTTATAACACATATGACAGCAAAAATCAGCATCAAGGATATGTAATTCATTTGCAAAGTAATTTTAAAAAGACAACAATCCAATAAAAAATGGACAAAGATTTTGCATAAGCACTTGGCACTCAGAAAAACTAAAAGGCAAATAAATATATGAAAATACTCAACATACTTAGTAATCAGTGAAATGCAAATCAAAATATCAGTGATATAAAATTACTTCTATCAGATTTGCAAAATTAAATGCTTGACAACAATGTAGGTTTCTATAAACTCTCACACATTTTCCTAGAAGGTGTAAAAACTACCTAGGAGAACAATTGGATATTGTGTCATAAATATGAAGGCCCTCAATTTCACTCCTTATTAAGCTGGAAATAAATCTCAAAGTGTGCAAAAGTGTAATTATTAATTACATTGTCATTAATCAATAGACAACTTTTTAAATCATAATATTTTCATACATCTTAATATTACCCAAATGTGTCAGTCTGGGTCCAATCAGGAGACAGAACCACATAATGGGTTAAATAAGAGATAATATATAAAGATAATAATACAAAGAATTATTAAACTGTGATTTAAAAAATAATGGGAAGATATCAGGAAACCCTAAATGGTACTCTGCGGGTGAAGAGGAGTACTCAAGGGAGGACAAACTTGGAAAATGTTTCAGACTTCGGTGAAGTGTAGCTCATCCCACTGAAAAATAGAGAAATTCACTGGATTTTCTGAAGCTGGAACTGGTCTGCAGTCACCGAGCAAGCAAGCAGCAACTTTCCAGAGTGCAGACAGGGGCAGGTAATTAGCACATGTGGCAGAAGGAGTGGAAACCTTCTGGGCTCCAAGTGAACTCCATAGGGGCCTGAAGAAAGAATTGGAAGGTCAGAGCAGGCAGGAGGCCTTTAGGCCTACACAGCCAAGAATCCTTCAGAGTACCAGTTTCTGTGTCAAGAAAACCATAACAAGGTTGTCATTGACCAAAGCTACAAAATCACTGGGACCACACATTCTTGGATGGGCCACAGCTCCATCAAATGTCCTTCCATGCATACCAAACTGCAGGAGAGCCTACAATGTCCTTCTAGTGCCCTCTACTGAGAAAGCTTAATATCGTGCTCACTTCAAAGGAAAAATGGTAAAAGGACTCTTTCTATAAACAACATATATTGAAAGGAACATTTGGAGCAGAAAGGCAATAAATTGGCAACTGCAACAACAAAGTAGTGAAATCAATCAACTTGAATAATTCCCAAGGGGTGAATTTTGCCAATTTGGTTCATGATCTTTAGAAACTCAAAGTCTGGGGTAAGAAGACAACAAACAATAAATAAAGCTCATAATTGAAATTGTGATGTGGGAGAGATAAGTAATTTTTTTCTTATGAGAAAATAGCAGGGTTCCTATTTCAGATAAGTAATGAGCCTTTCTCTCTCTGCAATAGTAACATTGAAAGTACAGACATGAAAATAAAAAGTCTCTTTCAGGAAGTAGAAAATGATCAGAGGTATCTGATCTGCTGAAAAGATGAGGAATGTTTATTGTTTGTTCATTTTGGCAACATGAAGGCCATTAGTGTTCTTGGCAAGAGCAGTTTCAGGGGGAAGAAGCTAGATTGGAAAACTTTTCTCTCTGCTCCTACTGTCAGGTCACAGACATTCACAAACCAGATCTGATGCCTTCATCTTCCCCAAATCTATCACTATTTTGCCTGGTTGTCCTCACTGTTGTAGGGTTCTTGTCTCACTGAGTTGAAGAGTGAATCTCCTGGACACAAAAGGGTAAGGTGAAGTGAAAATTTATTAAGTGACAGTGAGAACAGAAAGGAATGAAAAAACTCTCTAGCATGAGAGGGGTCCCAGCGGGTTGCCAGGGAAGACTTTTATGGTTGCTCTTTTATAGAAAAGTGACCAGGGAACTTGGTAAATTTCTTACTGATATCATGGTGGATTTGTAAATAGCATGAGGATAGCCTGTCTATATTTAGAACAAACATGGTGGATTTGTTACTATCATGAGAACAAACAAGGTGTTCTTATAAATATCATGAGAATATCCTGTCTGTATTTAGAACCAACATGGTGTTCTTGTAAATATCATGAGAACAGAGTATTCCCTTCTCTCTGGTTAATATCTCCTCTATAACATTTCTCAACATCCGGGATTTCTGTGAGCCTGGTTACTTAGCCCCCCCTGCATGAGCCTAGTCACATAACCCCCTACCTGCCTCTCCCTACCTAGCCTCGCTTGTCCCTTACTCATCACCAGACTCAGATCAGTTATTGAGAGGTTTGCTTTAACTTCAGTGTAATGGATATTGCTTTGTTCTGTTCAGGCTAAAGGAAATGCAATGTTTGCCCAAATGTAGAGGACCTAACTCTATTTTCAATTTTATACAAAAATGAAATTAATATTGATCTCAAAGTGTGATTTTAAAACTTATATTCCACACATATTAATAACAATCAGACTTGTTTGGTTGCAAAAGTGAAAAAAAGTATTTTACTAACCCTAAATCATATTAAAGCTTTCAAAACTAATTAAAGATTTTATGGTGTGAAATATTTTCAGTTTCTTTAAAAAATAACATTTTTATTTTTGCTGTCATGCTTAACCTCTTAATAGAGGAAGAAAGAAGTCATGGTTTTATAGAGATAATAAAATTATTTTAGCAGACTTATGAATCCAGGTATTACTGTTTGCAGCTCTTGACCTATAACATTAGATGTATCTCTTAGGACTACATAAAGGATGAAGTTTCATCATAATATGGGCTCTGGAAGTGAAATGGCAGAAAGATATTTACCCAGTATAATCATATATACTACTTACCTGACATTTAATTACATTAGTTGTAAATGTGATGATGGGAGGAAGAAATATTCACATTTTTTGTTGGCTTAAAAGCCTCAGGGCTCTCCCAAATCATATCAATTACTTGGATACATGGTAGTTTATTTACTGCCTCTCAGCATAGAACTGTGGTCTGCTAGATGAAGCATATTCTGGTTGTCATGGATGCCAATGCAAAGATTTGAATAAAGTTAAAGACATTTTTGTGCAGAACAGTTATATGAAATCATTGGTATGGTAAATATAATCTCCCCCTCACTGAGCACTCTTAAAAATCTATTTTAAAAATGAAGATTTTAAAATACTGCTACCAAATACTCTTCCCTAAGAGTGCCTGTAGTAACAAACTGTATTGTTATATGGAACTATTCCCCTCAACCTCTGGCTCAAATCATAAATGCATCCACATTTACAGTAAAATGTATTATGTAAATGACTATGAGTGTATACAACATATAGGTAGAGTTTATAAGATAAAAATAAATGTGTCTATACTCACCACAGACCTTAAGAAATAATAGAGAGGCACCTAGGTGTTTCAATCGGTTAAGTGCCCTACTCTTGATTTGGGCTCAGGTGGTGATCTCAGGGTCCAGCCCTGTGTCAGTCTCCATGCCGAGCATGAAGCCTGCTTGAGAGTCTCTCTCTCCCTCTCCCTCTACCCTTCACCCCACTTGCACATGCACTCTCTAGAAAGAAAGAAAGAAAGAAAGAAAGAAAGAAAGAAAGAGAGAGAGAGAGAGAGAGAGAGAGAGAGAAAGAAAGAAAGAAAGAAAGAAAGAAAGAGAAAGAAAGAAAGAAAGAAAGAAAGAAAGAAAGAAAGAAAGAAAGAAAGAAAGAAAGAAAGAAAGAAAAAGAAAGTTAGAAAAAAAGAAATAATAAACTCATAGTATAGAATCCCCCTTCTGCCTGAATCAATAAAATATACCTGTCTTGCCCACAGAGGACAGAACTACATCAAATATTATGTTAATCATTCTCTGCTTTGCTTACAGTTTTACTATCAATTTATGTATTGTTAAATAATGAAATTTTTATTATTGCCTATGCTTTTCCATAGTTTTTTTTATGTCCTGCATGATATTTTTGAGAATTACCTTTATTAGTGATATGGATGTAGTTACTTGTTTTCACTGTGATACAGTGTTCCACTGTTTAAACAACATTCTTCTGTTGACGGACGTTTTGGCATTTTTAGTTTTCTGTTCTTGCAAACAATATTGCTATGAACATTTTTATATATGAACCCTGATGTAATATACATGTACAAAGAAGTTCATTGTCATATGGATCTCGAGTTCTAAGATACATATTCAGGATTGGAACTGCTGGTACATGAAGTTTACTGGGGTAAACTTATTAGATTTCACCAGTTTTCCCAAGTGGGTGTACCAATATATACTGTGACCAATAGTGAATGGGAATTACCATTGCCTGATATAAAATTTGCAATAGACAGACTTAATTGTGACAGTCTGATGAGTCTGATGGTATATTTCATTATGGTAATATGCATTTCCTTGATAAATAATGAAGTTATACATATTTTCATTTATTTGTGAGCCATTTGTGTTTCCTTTACTGGATCATATCTTTGGCCCATTTTTCCACTGGGTTGTTTATCTTCTTCATACAGACTGGTGGGATACTTTGTGTATTAAAGATGCTAATCTATTCTACTGTATAAATGTTTCAAGTATCTTTTGCAAATCTGTGCCTTGCTTTTACATTCTCTGAAGTTACCTTGTGATCAAAAGAAGTTCTTACTTTTACTCAATGGAAATGACGAATTATTTAATTTGTTTTAAAAATGTTTGGGTCTTGTTTAAGTATCTTTGCCACTCCAAGGTTTATGTGAAGATATTCTCTTAACTTGGCTTCAGAAACTTTTACAGACCTGTCTTTCATATTTGTACGTTTTCATCTCCCTGTTCCTTTTGAGTAGCGTGTCAAAATGAAATCCAGTTTTTTTTTTCTCTCGCATGGATACCTGATTGTACTAGCCCCATTACTTTGCCAATGACCTGCAGAATTTGCTCTCAGATTTCCTACATTCACGTTTTTGCTTCTCACTTTTATTGTGTTCTAGTGTGCTGTCTTGCATCCTTCTAAAATGTATTGCTTTGTAATTATTGATAACCACAAGTGTAAATTCTCCTATCTGCTACTTCTATTTCAAGAATATCTTACTGGTTTTTGGACTTGCCCTCCATGCATATTTTTTATTATGTTTTTTATTATGTTATGTTAGTCACCATATGTCATTAGTTTTTGATATAGTGTTCCATGATTCATATATTTGCATATAACACCCAGTGCTGATTACAACACATGCCCTCCTTAATACCCATCACTGGGCTACCCCGTCTCCTCACCCCCCTCCCCTCTGAAACCCTCAGTTCGTTTCCCAGAGTCCATAGTCTTTCATGGTTCATCTCTCCCTCCGATTCCCCCCCTTCATTTTTCCCTTCCTTCTCCTAATGTCCTCCATGTTATTCCTGATGTTCCACAAATAAGTGAAAACATATGATAATTGACTTTCTCTGCTTGACTTATTTCACTTAGCATAATCCCCTCCAGTTCCATCCATGTTGATGAAAATGATGGGTATTTGTCCTTTCTGATGACTGAGTAATATTCCATTGTATATATGGACCACACCTTCTTTATCCATTCATTTGTTGAAGGGCATCTCAGCTCTTTCCACGGTTTGGCTATTGTGGACATTGCTGTTATGAACATTGGGGTGCATGTTCACTTTTCACTACATCTGTATCTTTGGGGCAAATACCCAGTAGTGCCATTGCTGGGTCATAGGGTAGCTCTATTTTTAACTTTTTGAGGTAACTTCCTACTGTTTTCCAAAGTGGCTGTACAAACTCGCATTCCCACCAACAGTGTAAGAGGGTTCCTCCTTCTCCACAACCTCTCCAACATTTGTTGTTCCCTGCTTTGTTAATTGCTATTCTGAAGTCTATTTCTGACAACCTGCTTTTATCCATATCCATTACATCTGTGGCAAAGGCCATAGTCTCTGATTCTTTTCTTTATTAGGAGTTCCTCCTCTTAGTCATTCTTTTGAGGGGTGGCTGAAGGACTGTACAGAGTCCAAAGTATTAACCACAACCCAAGCAAGATGCACCCATTTTCTAGGGACCCTAGGGTTGTCGTCCTCTTGTTCTTCCAGCCTGTATTCTGGGGGAGGGGCCTGCCCCGCCTCATGCAACCTACTTGGGCAGAGTTGCCCTGCCCCCTGTTGCAGGGGTGGGAGGGTGCTCAGTGAAACCGGGTTTTTGAGCTTTTGTTCTCTGGCAGCTTTCTGTTACTCTTCCATCTCTTCTGAGAGTCAGTACAGAAATAACCACACCCAAACCTCTGACCCAGAACAGAGAAATTGTAGTCTGCTCTTCACTGAGCTCTCCAGGACACAGTCTCCATTTCTGTCTGCGCTGCTAAAAATTGTAGCCTCCCCGGTTGTGCACCCCACAACAATTCTCCCAGAGGTCGATCCCAGGGCCAGCACATCTCTGCCCTTTGTGCTTCTAAAACCGGGAGCTGTCCCTGGTTCCTGCACGCACCCACAGCTCTTGGATCCTGTCTGGGGGCTGTACTAAAGTCCTTTCCCTGCCACTACCCGTCTGCAAGTCTGTGCCTGGTCCCCAGCGTGGGACGCTTTTGCACTTCCGTGTTCCCGGTGCCAGCTTATGGCGGCTCCCTGCCCCTTCTGTTTATTTTCTGATATCTGCCCACAGAATCACGGCTCCACCCTTCATACCTCCAGACCACTGGAGACTTTCTTCTTGTAGAGATCCAGAGATATATTTGTACATCTCAGGCTGATTTTTTGGATGTTCAGAATGGTTTGGTAGCTATCCAGCTAAATTCAGGGGACCGGTTAAAATAGGGTCCCCCACTCCTCTGCCATCTTTTGTGCTCCTCCTTCTATGCACATTTTTAAATCAACTTTGTCATGCTCCATTAAGAGATCCTATTCAAATTTTAATTGAAATTTCATTCACTGTAGAGAGTAGTTTATGATTATTCGGCATTTTTATACTAGACTTCCTTTTCAAGAAAACAGTATATTTTTCCATATTTATAGGACATCTCAATGTTTTTAAATAATAATTTGTCATTTCTAACTATAATATTTTTACACACTCCTGATTAGGTAATTGTTAGATACTCTATTTTTTACTATTATAAATGTCATACTTATTTAAATTGCA
The DNA here is from genome assembly GCF_003265705.2 of Callorhinus ursinus. NCBI lineage: Eukaryota > Metazoa > Chordata > Mammalia > Carnivora > Otariidae > Callorhinus > Callorhinus ursinus. Next base: position 67,231,012 of record NW_027397068.1, on the reverse strand, counting down.
TTACCTTGGGGCAGCTGGGTGACTCAGTAGTTAAGCGTCTGCCTTCAGTTCATGTCATGATCCTGGTGTCCTGGGATCAAGCCCTGAGTCAAGCTCCCTGCTTCTTCCTCTCCCTCTACCACTTCCCCGACTCGTGCTTGCTCTCTCTCAAATAAAAAAATAGAATCTTAAAAAAGAAATAAATTGGGGCACCTGGGTGGCTCAGTCGGTGAAGCGTCTGCCTTCGGCTCAGGCCATGATCCTGGAGTCCCGGGATCGAGTCCCACATCGGGCTTCCTGCTCAGCAGGGAGTCTGCTTCTCCCTCTGACCCTCCCCCTTCTCATGCTCTCTCTCTCTCTCTCATTCTCTCTCTCTCAAATAAATAAATAAAAATCTTTAATAAAAAAAGAAATAAATTACATTACCTTTCTGATCGTTACTGTTGTTTCATTATATGTTTTTATCTAGCAAACTAGATAAACCGATTAGGTATTAATTCTAATTATGATTTTCATTGATTTGGAGATGTTTATACATGACAATTACACCATTATAACAGTTTTATATCTTTTTTTTAGGATCTTTTTTTAAAGAGTACTTTATTGTGATATAATTCATATATCATAAAATGCATCCTTTCAAAATATAGAGTGTTTTCAGTATACTTACACAACTGTGACACTATGGCCATGACCTAATTGTAGAATGTGCCCATTAGCAGCCACTCTCATTCCTCTCCCCCTCTAGCCCTAAGCAACCACCTAGCTACTTTTTATCTTATGGATTTACCTATTCTGGATATTTCATTTAAGTGGAATCAGACAATATATCTTGTGTGTGTGTGTGTGTGTATGTGCGCGCCTGGTTTCTTTTACCTAGCATAATGGTTTCAAGATTAATTCATGTTGAAGCTTTATATCAGAACTTCATTGCTTTTTAGTGCCAAATGATATTCTATTGTAGGATATACCACATTTTGTTTATTCATTTATCAGTTCATAGATATTTGGGTTGCTTCCACTTTTTCTTTCATATGGATAATGCTGCTCTGAACTTTTATGTACAAGTGTTTGTGTAGACATTATTATTTCTTTCGGCTATACCCCAAGAAATGGAATTGCTTGGTCACGTGGTAACTCTATGTTCAGTGTTTTGAGGAACTCTCAGAATGTTTTCAAAAGTGACTGTGCCATTTTAGGAAGTTCTTGGTCATTGTAGCTTCAAATATATCTTCTGAGCCATTCTCTCTTCTCTTTCTGGTGTTCCAATTACACATATATTACATCTCTTAAAATTATCCCACAGGTTTTTGATGTTTTGTTTATTTTTCATCCTATTTTCTCTTTGCATTTTAGCATGGAAAGATTCCATTGGCAAATTTTCAAGCTCACTGATTCTTTTCTTAGTTATATCTAGTCTACTGATAAATCCATCAAGGGTATTCTTCATTTCTATTATACTGTTTTTGATTGATGTCATATACTTCCTTTTAATGCTTTTTTAAAATTTCTATCTTTCTGCTTCTTTAACCCATCTCTTCTTGCATGATCTCTACTTTCTTCATTAAAGCTCTTAACATATTAGTCATATTTATTTTAAACTCCTTGTCTGAAGATTCTAAAATCTGTGTTATATCTGAGTCTTGTTTTGATGCTTGCTTTGTATCTTCATACTTTTGTTTTCTTCTTGCCTTCTTTCATGTCTTCTAATTGTTGATAGCCAAACATGTTGTATCTGGTTATAGAAACTGAAGTAAATAAACCTTGTGTGTTAATCTGACTAGGAGTTGGGCTATATTTAATGTTCCTAGTAGCTATATGCACCATAGGCTTAAAGTTCCTCTAGTGTTCTTGTCTTTGTCTTCCCTCTTAGTTTTGAGATTCCCTAAGCACTCCTCCTCAGAGAGAGTCTGTGTCTTTTAACTATTTCAGCTAAAAGCCACTGTTAAGTTAGAGATTTGTTAATGTGATGATAGAGTGTATTGAGAGAGGGAGAGTATTATATAATCTTTCAATTAAATCATTAGTTTCCTAGTGGCCTGTGTCTCTGGGCTGTATCCAGACACTGGACTGTGTCCCCAGGGGACAGCTTTTTTTTTTCCCCTTGATCCCTTATTCTCTTCCCTGACTACAACATTCTAACCTATTTCCTTGCAACCTTGACCCCTGTTGACTTTTTTCTTCTCCTTTAGGTGAGGAAGAAAGGCTATGGGGAGTTAGAGTGGGAGGAATTCTCTTCCCTGAATTGGGATAAGGCTCTGACCTGATTCTGGAGAGTAGGCTTTTGTTATGGAGAAGGCTCTTGACATACTTCCCAAAGATCACTCTTCACTTCCTCCTCCCTGAGCCACCAAGGATCTTTATGTGGTCTTTACCATGAGAACCTGGTGAGCTTTCTGAAGGTAATGCACACCAAGGTATGAAGGGCTCCCCAAGGCTTCAGCCACCAGGAGTTCTCAATCTCCTGCTAGTTTACACTCAGTCTCTAACAATTCTAAAAATTACCATTGATCAATATCAAAAAACTAAGCATCTAATTAAAACATGGGCAAAGGACTTAGACTTTTCTTCAAAGATATACAGATAGCCAATAAGCAATGAAAAGATGCTCTCAACATCATTAATCATCAGAGAAATGCAAATTAAACCACAATGTGAAACTACTTCACACTCATTGGTGTGTTTTATAAAATGGTGTCCTATAAAACAGACAAATCCAAAACAGAAAATAGTTAGCATTGGTGAGGATATGGAGAAATTAGAACCTTTGTGCATTACTGGTGGGAATATAAAATGGTACAGCCACTGTGGAAAACATTATAGTCGTTCCTCAAAAAATCAAACATGGCTGTACTGTAATTCAGCAATTCTATTTCTGCACATATACCCAAAAGAATTGAAAGCAAGGACTCCAACAGCCACTTGTACACAATGCACATAGTTGCAGTATTCACAATAGCCAAAAGACAGAAGCAACCCAAATGTCTATGGTTGAATGAACAGGTAAACAAACATGGTATAAACACACAATAGAATTTATTCAGCCTTAAGAAGGAAGGAAATTTTGACATATGTTCCAACATAGATGAACCTTGAAGACATACTAAGTGAAATAAACCAGAAACAAAGGTGATGTAGGAAAGATGTTAGGGTTTGAAGCTGACAGTCAAGAAAGAATTCTTGAGACATTTTTGGTGCAAAAAGGTGGTTTTACTAAAGCACAGGGACAGGAGCCGTGGGTAGAAAGAGATGCACTGGGGTCATAAGGAGTAGCCCATTATATACTTTTCAAGTTGGGAGGGGTTTAGGGATAGTGTAAGCCTCCTGGGTATTTTGGAAACAAGGTTTCCAGGATCCTGAGGGGGTTAGCTATTGTTAAGAAAGGTCATTTATTACTGTTTAGTAAAATCTCCATCAGGATCCATGCTCATGGACTGGAAGAACAAATATTGTGAAAATGTCTATGCTACCTAGAGCAATCTATTTCATTTAATGCAATCCCTATCAACATACCATCCACTTTTTTCAAAGAAACGGAACAAATAATCCTAAAATTTGTATGGAACCAGAAAAGATCCCAAATAGCCAGAGGAATGTTGAAAAAGAAAAGCAAAGCTGGTGGCATCACAATTCTGGACTTCAAGCTCTATTACAAAGCTGTAATCATCAAGACAGTATGGTACTGACACAAAAACAGACAAATGGACCCTCAACTCTATGGTCCACTAATCTTTGACAAAGTAGGAAAGAATGTCCAGTGGAAGAAAGACAGTCTCTTCAACAAATGGTGTTGGGAAAATTGGACAACCATATGCAGAAGAATGAAACTGGACCATTTCCTTACACCACACACAAAAACAGACTCAAAATGCATGAATGACCTAAATGTGAGACAGGAATCCATCAAAATCCTTGAGGAGAACACAGGCAGCAACCTCTTTGACCTCTGCCTCAGCAACTTCTTCCTAGAAACATCGCCAAAGGCAAGGGAAGCAAGGGCAAAAAGGAACTATTGGGATTTCATCAAGATAAAAAGCTTCTGCACAGCAAAGGAAACAGTCAACAAAACCAAAAGACAACCGACAGAATGGGAGAAGATATTTGCAAGTGACGTATCAGATAAAGGGTTAGTATCCAAAATCTATAAAGAACTTATCGAACTCAACACCCAAAGAACAAGTAATCCAGTCCAGAAATGGGCAGAAGACATGAACAGACATTTCTGCAAAGAAGACATCCAAATGGCCAACAGACACATGAAAAAGTGCTTAACATCCCTCAGCATCAGGGAAATTCAAATAAAAACTTCAGTGAGATATCACCTCACACCAGTCAGAATGGCTAAAATTAACAAGTCAGGAAACAACAGATGTTGACAAGGATATGGAGAAAGGGGAATCCTCCTACACTGTTGATGGGAATGTAAATCTGGTGCAGCCACTCTGGAAAACAGTATGGAGGTTCCTCAAAAAGTTGAAAATATAGCTACCCTACCACCCAGCAATTGCACTACTGGGTATTACCCCAAAGATACAAATGTAGTGATCTAAAGGGGCACATGAACCCCAATGTTTATAGCAGCAATGTCCACAATAGCCAAACTATGGAAAGAGCCTAGATGTCCATCAACAGATGAATGGATAAAGAAGATGCGGTTAAAGAAGATGTGGTGTACACACACACACACACACACACACACACACACACACACACACACAATGGAATATTATGCAGCCATCAAAAAATGAAATCTTGCCATTTGCAACGACGTGGATGGAACTAGAGGGTATTATGCTAAGCTAAATAAGTCAATCAGAGAAAGACAAGTATCATATGATCTCACTGATATGAGGAATCTGAGAAATAAAGAGGATCATAGGGGAAGGGAGGGAAAAATGAAACAAGACAAAACCAGAGAAAGAGACAAACCATAAGGGAGTCTTAATCTCAGGAAACAAACTGAGGGTTGCTGGAGTGGAGGGGGGTGGGAGGGATGGGGTGGCCGGGTGATGGACATTGGAGTGAGCGCTGTGAGTTGTGTGAGACTGACGAATCACAGACCTGTACCCCTGAAACAAATAATACATTATATGTTAATAATAATAATAATAAAGCTCCATCAAGAGACCCTTCAGAGATACATCGGTAGGTCATATACTTGGGGGATGATTGCCAACATGTACCTTGGGGGAGAGAGATAAAGGAAGTTTCCAAAGGAATTTTTATATGCCAAAGTAGACTTACAGGGTCCTGGGGTTGGGCTAAGATTGCCTTTTGCCCTTAGCAAAGTGTCAGCATCGAGGCAATTGAATTCCTAGAGGAATGTCACTCTGCCTGTTTCAAGGACTTGTCAATGGGCTGTAGGTAGTAAAGAAATTTAATGATTTTCCTTCTGCCTTTGTTTCCCACATCAAAAGGACAAATATTATATAATTCCACTTATATGAGATACCTAAAGTTGAAATCATAGAGACCAAAAAAAAAAAAAAATAGAAAGGTGGTTACCAGGGACTGGGGTGAGATATAAATGGATATTTACTGTTTAATGGGTACAGAGTTTTAATTTGAGGAGATGAAAATGTTCTGGAAATGGATAGTATGATGGTTGCACAACAATGTAAATGTACGTAATAGCAATAACTATATACTTTAAAGGGGTTAAACACAGTAATTTTATGTTATTTATATTCTACCACAATTTTAGAAAATATCCATTTAAGTGTACCTACCAGTTTATTGCTACAGTAACCTTTGTTTTAGGTAAGCAGATCTCAGCTGTTTCTCCCTGAATTTCTCTCTCCAGATTTCAGGGTGGGAGTTAGCCCTGGATCCTCAGTTCTCCAATGGGTCAAAAGAAGAAAAAGTTGATTTTCAATTTGTCCAGATTTCTCCTGTACATATAGGAATGATGATTCCTAAGTAGTTTATATGTCAGAGCTAAGATTTAATTTTGCCCCAGCAATGTAAGTGAATTCCAGTTTTTCCATATGCTTGCCTTTTCAGAATCTTAAACCTTTTCTCTTTCATGCCTTAACTGCAATAACTAAGATTTCCATTATAAATATAAATGTAAATATATAAATATAAATATAAATGGTGTAGCAGAGTTGACTTATTAGTAAACTAAAGAGATGTGTTCAACATTTCCCCATTATGTATAATATTTCCTGTAGATATTTTCGGGACAGTATCACACTTAATAAAATAGTTTTAGAGAGTTAAACTTCATGGACCGATTATCTCTGTCATACTTAAGTAACTTATCCAAACATTGGTCATCCTATAGTTAAAAAGACAAAAATTTGAGTTTAATGCTAAAATTTTATGAAATAAGAAAAGTTTTTGCAAGTTTAATTGCCCCATTTTCGCTAAGACAGAATAGCATAAATCGCTTTAAGATATTTTTGGCTATAATACTTTTTAAATAATTCATTCTAACAGTATAGAAATTTTAGAACATGAGAATCTCTCCTTATTTAACTAATCCCTTAATGCTCACTGAAAAATGTATAAAAAAGTTCTTATAACCTTAGTTATTTCAAAAATTTCAGTACAGGAAAAAATAGAAAATTTCCTTCATTGATTATTTAAAAAAAATGATGATTTTGAAACTACTCAACTAGGCTAGAAGCAATATAAACCAAATTGTTTTTATTAAATTGTCTTTCTAGGTCATAATAATATGGCAAATTACTAGTTTATTAGATCATTTTGTTGTAGTGCACAATTCACCACTGTAATTTACCAGTTCTACTTCCCGTGCTCTGGAGCATTTTCATCTTTTCAGCTTAATGGGTTTAGCTTTAAGGTAAATTGAACTAATCAAATCTCCTTTTTAAAACAGTTTTCTCTTCAACAGACTTCATTTTGTATCTTTTCACACTGTTCATTTACTATTTACATTTCATAATTGTAGGCAGAATATGATTAACAATGTCAATAATTCTATTGATACATTATTTCCTTTTTCTATAAATGGTTAAATAACTTAAAAATTGTACTTCATATGATACCTATTTACATAACAGTAGCTAAGTGGAGCGAGACAAAAATCCAAGTACTCGCTGACATAGTTTTATTTAGTCAATAAATGTGTATTGGATATGTATTGTGTTCCAGAATATATTGGCTCCAAAAATTCAATAGTAGGTAAGATGGGCATGGTTTACCACTTTAATAAACCATTTTATATACTACATCATATGGATTTAGGTTTGTCCTATATATAGTTATGTTAGAAATTCAATTTTATTGAACTATCTCAACATGAAAGAAATTTTATATTACTGATAAAAAATGCCTATTTTTTCTAAAGAGTGATAATATCTAAAAGGGAAAAATGAAACAAAACATTCTTGAACAAAAGAGCTTTGTTGCGCTTTAAGTTTTCCTTGAGCTTTTTGTTTTTGTTTTTGTTTTCTGACCTAGAGAGGTTGGCAATAAGGGGAATAATATGGAAAAAATAAGCATGTGAGAATAGTTGAAGATAAAGTGCTATCAAGGGAAATATTATATCTTCAGTATGTCAAATATATATTATATACTTAATACATTGTATTAAATCGATATTAAAATATTATAATATTATTCCTCTCTACTTAAAACGTATGGTAACATGAATAGACAAGGAAGCCTTTGGAATGAAAGAGAGAATGTAGAAATAGAAGATATAGAAATTTAATATAATAAAGTTGACATATCAAATCATTGGGGCAAAGGTAAACTTTTAATAAAATGTTGGGACAACTGGAAGGCCAATTGCAAAAAAATAAATTTGAGCCATTTTTCATGCCATTCACAAGAGTAAATTCCAAATGGATTACAGATCTAAATGTAAAAAAAAAAAAAAAGAATACAAGTGCTACTGGAAAGTGTAGGTGAAAGACTCTATAACATGGTTCTTGAGAGAGACTTCCTAGGCCTCAACATCCGGACCCAGTAGGATAAATGTTTAATTAATTCCCTCATACTAACAACACACCTGGCATGGAATAAGACAAAAGCACCATTAGAAAATTCAAAAGGCAAATGCCAAAATAGGAGAAAAAAACCGTGACATATCACAAAGAAAGGGCTCTTAGTGCTCAGATCTGTTTCTAAATGCATATACCATGGAAAGGAACCAGGGATCATTGAAAAAATGGCTTTGACCAGAGCAGAAGCAAGATAAAATGTACACCATTGTTGTGCCAGGCTTAGTAAGTACCCCCCCCAAAATGGTAAGAACAAGTCAAAATGACACCACAGGCTGCTGAAAGGGGTTCTGATAGCCAAATCAGGAAAAATTGAGCATTAATATGAATATAGACACTACTGAACTATAATCCAATAAAATAGGAATTCATAAATCCATACTTGTATCAAGTGCATGTATATGTGCCAGCATATGTGTATGTGTGTACATTTATATACACACATAAATAATACACACACAGGAGAAGGAAAATCTAACCTTAATAGAGACATGCCAAATAACAAATGTAAATGGAATGATGGAATTTGAAAATCATTTTTTTCCCCACTATGGTAATAAATGATTTAGGCAAGCATCTTTGATGGATGTTAAAACTATTAGGTGAAAATATGATATGCAGTGACTCTAGGTAGCCCTCCAGAGATTAATTATTAATTGCAGAGAAAAAAAAGCCATGGTAACCTGACAGGGGAGAAGCCTGGCAGATGTCACCTATCAAGGGAAGCAAAGTTAACAACTATAATAATGGAATAAACTGGCATCCCATGCTTCCTGTTATGATGCACAGTCAATTCTACTGTTTTAGCTGGCACCAAAAATATAAAAAAAACCTCTGCATAATATAATAATAGAAACATGTCAGCATACATTTGTCCAGACCCATAGAATGTACAGCACCAAGAGTGAACCCTAAGGTAAAGTATGGCCTTTGGGTGATTATGATGTGTCAGGATAGGTTTGACCTTTGTTTAAAAAAATACACCATTCTGACGAGTGATGTTAATAAGGGAATAATAAGGGGAATCTATGAATGTGTGGGGGCAGGGTAATTGGAAAAATCTTAGTACCTCCCTCTTAATTTTGTTAGAAACCTAAAAATACTCTAAAAAATAAAATAAAAAGAATTCATCAGGAGTCCATTGCCACCCTTCATCGAATAATATTTTGGTGAAGGATAATGCTGTTGGAATACCATGCTGACATATATGGCTCCTTATATAGCCATGGATGGAAGCTCTGTAGAAACATTCTGTTGATGTGTATTGCATCTCCTTGTAGATCCCACTTACATACTTTGTACTTACCTCCTGGGATCTGATGAACTTGATGAACAAACAGTCTAGAAGCAGTGACAGGTGGTAGGAGCAGGTCCTGAGGAGGATCAACCTCCACCTTGCAGGCAACTATCTCAGGGGAAGACATTAAAGTTTCCTCAGGCAAGGGAAGCTGAACTTCCTCAAGTGGCTGCTTCTAGCAAAGAAAGCTGGGCAGAATTTACAGTTTGAGGTCTTATGGAGACTCATATGTCTCCATCCCACTTTTTAGGATCTCCCTCCTTACCAACCAATGCCCTAAGTTTAACAAATGGGACCCTGTGCAATTGCGAATTCAATTTTCATTGTGATTCAGCCACTCACAGGTTTAGGCTTTGAGTTTAGTTTCAGCAATAGCAGCCCTGTGGCTACAAGGGATGAGGGTTTCCTTCAGGGTAGTAAAAGAAACTTTCTTATTTTTTCCTTTTAATTTGGGCCTTGAGGTGAGACTATAAAATCCTAAACTCAATGTTTTCTTCCCCAAGTTCCTCAGACACTTAGAAACAAGTAACCAGCTTTATTAGTTTATTTTCAATAAAAACATTCTTTGGCAGCAATTACTTGGTTATCCAAAGCATTGCTATCTGTAGATATTTGTTACAGGTGTCTACAGGCTGTGATTTAAGCCACACTTGCACCAATCCATACCATAGACTACCAGTATCCCCCTTTCCACTGCAGATGGGTCATTAATGCCTTTAAATCAAATCAGATTAGAGGACCAATTTTACATAACCCAAATCTAAATCCAAGGAGTCATTTTTAAGGTTCTGTTCCCCTGGAACCATTTCTGGCATTAATTGTTTCAGAGTTTGATCAGAAAAAAAAGCATCACTGTGAGTAGTATAGAATAATGGATTTCCACAGTTGTAGCAGCTGATGAAGAAGCTGTGGAAGGCTCTTGCCTTTATGTCTGGTGAAGGGCCTGAAGTCTCCGAGGCAACAGAGCTCGCAGCTGGGAAGAAGTGCGAGGCATGAGGGAGAAAAGTGAGCACACAGTGGACTCCATCAATTTACACTGGATCACATAAGGACAAAGTATAACCCACGAGGACCTCATGGCCCTCGACCTTACCAGTGTAGATGGCCTGCAGAAAAACTTGGAACCCTTCTTAATGGAACTGCACATACAGTGCAGGACTGGAAACATTGAAGAATGAGTTCCATCGTTGCTGGAAGAACTGTGGACTAGCCTGCTGCCCTCACCAAATGGTGCCCCAACGAATGAACAATAATGTACATGAGCTCCAGTAGTGCCTGGCAACACACACTGACCTTCCCAGAAGACACAGCTCCTTCCTTTCTGCCCTCCAGATCCCATGCAGAATTTCTTTGTGGCCAACTTCACTCTGAACCATGCAAGGAAAGGAATTCTGGGGGTGGGGGGTGTGGAGAGTGGGAAATAAAACAGTTCCAGTACAAATAAGCTGATCTGGTGCAATAGCATCACAGCAGTTCCTCAGAAAAATGAATGGGATGAAGGTAAGGAAAAGGTGGAACATTTAGATCATTGGACCTCAGAAGCACCACTTCATTAAATTGAGTTGCCGATCAGTAAGAAAAATTACATGGTGTGCACAAATAAATAATGGCAGTCTCTATTTCATTTCATTTGCTTTCTCTATAGTGTTGGTGAGTTTGCTGATTCTTTTGAAGCACACACAGACAAGGACAGCTTTTTTAGAATCTTTAATTGACATCTGATATTAAATAACGATTCCATTCTTTAAAGAATGCATTTTTAAAATTCTTTGAAGAAGGTGGAAAAGAGCAAAGTCTCTGGAGCCAAACTGTCTCAGTATGAAAATCAGCTTATTAATTAGCTGCATGATCTTGGACAAGTTATTTAATCTGTCTATGGCCTGCTTTCTCTTCAGTAAAATAGGAATAATATGCTCACCTCTTTCAAAATTGTTGTGAGGATTAAATGTATATGTATATCTGAATATTTATATGTGTTTATGTATGTGTATTTTTATATATGAACACATGTATATTCATACATATGAATGTATATTCATATATATGTTTTATATTAAGTGCTATATAAGTAGTAATTACAGATTAAAGCATTAACCTTTTTAAGCATCTTCCTCAATATTCCAAAAGTAGAAAGAATAAGAGAGTAAGTTTTTCTTATTGATGTATTTTATAATAAAGTGAAATGTGTGTGTGATTCAGGTGGAAAGCTTTTCACTTGGTGACATACATGCAAGAAATAATCATTCTCTTCAGTGCCTTTATGTTTTTTGATAACACATGACATGTTCTTGGTAGTATTGAGACTACCACTTTAGTATAACACACAAACATGCAAATATATTTCTTATAAAATCATCCAAAACTACTATGATCTATGATATTCCATATTGGGAGATAAAGTAGTTACTATTTTATGCTATGTCTTCTATTAACATACAAAAGTATTTTATATGTGAAAACTTCAATTTTGACATCGTGGACTTATTTTTTTACATTTAAGGTCAGAAAAAAATTGTGAAGTATAATTTTATCATTTAATACATTTAATCATTTAATCATTTTTCTTACACTAACTAAACTTTTGAAAAATACTAGAAAATAGTCTTCTTCAGACATCAGGTATACCATTTCTGAGTTTTACATGTTTAGCCACAATTAATGCTAAATTAATATCATATATTACTGTATTCAGCTAGAATGTAGTACATTCATATCATACCATACATATTTCTGGGTTTTTTTTTTGCCTTTGTTAAGAACATTCCCAAAAAGTAAATAATGACAGAGGGTGTATTTTTTGCCTAATTTGAATGATATATCATTATATATTTGGATACCTTTCTTTATGAAAATCTGAACACTCTTTTTAAAATGGAGGCACAGAGCAGTGCATGATAAATTAATAGAGCACTAACTCAGGAGCATAAGGCAGAATGTAGGATGGGGATTGATGTGGGGCTGCCAATTTTCCATAAAAATATATTTGCGTATGATGTATTTTATTTAATAAGATGGGGAAGCAGGTGAGGAAGGGCTGTTACAAGAAAAGCAGAAATTTTCATTCAAGTTTTTTTTAAAAAGCTCTATTAAGTACTCGATGCCTGTCTGCATATGCTTCAAAAGAGTCAACAAACGTGTCGATACTGTAGAAAAAGTGAATAAAGATGAGGAGATGCAGCCATTATTTATATGTGCACACTGCGTAATTTGATGTATTGATTGCCAAGTAAACTTAAATAAATACATTTCTTTATGTTTTGACTTGATTTCCTAATTGTGACAATAGTTTACACTGGAAAATTTTGTAGTTCCCTTTGAGTCTCAGGACACCAACTCACAAGGGTCATTTTTTTTTTTAAAGTAACTATGAAGTTGTCTCCAGCATCTAGAATACATCACATATGAGTGAAGAAATGATGATGGTAGGACCCTTTCCGTTCCCATCTGATTATTCATTTGCTGGATTCTTGTGATCTGTGGTGACTCCCAGGTGGAGAAACTTCCTTCCAGAAGACAAAATAAAGGTAATGTTGAGCTGGAAGTTGTGACTAACAGTTCACTCTTTGGGTTCTTCTTGCCAAATCAGCATGATCCGGCATCGCAGGAATTGACATTCATTAAAATGCTTTTGAATTAGATCTGCAAGCTTGGAGCCTCGCTAGCGTCTAGGATGAGAAGGTGTCTCACTCATCTTAATTACTTCTCTGGCATTTAACTAAATGAGTATGTGTTTGCCTGAGGTTACCAGGCCTTCGTGATTCATTATTCTGATTCTGACCTCCTGAGGCATTTGGACCTCTCAGAGTCAGGGCAGAAGGCTGGATGTGAAGGTAGAGATTGCAGCAGTGCCAGCCCACTCCTGCAAGAACACTGAGATTATACAGCTGTAGGAAATCTTCCCAACCCTGTAGTGTTATGTGTACCGGGGTCTTTGTGCAGTCCTGCTGAGTCCTCAAAGTATCTATTCTGCATAAGGCTGCAACTAGGAGAAAGATATTATTCTAAAATGTCTTCGGAGAGTGTGTTATTTCACTACTGAATTGAGCTATAGCCATGGTGTTTCTTGAAGAGAATGTGGACCCAAGTAACTGAATGCAGGGTCAAGTGTGAAATATGATCACCTGAAATTATGTCTTCTAAGAAAGAATGAGAATAATTACTTGGACAAGGATGATGGACTCTTATAAGACATGTTAATATTATTGCACTGATAGAAGAAATGCTTTGTACCAGTCGAGGGAGGAAGAGGAGAAAATTAGAAAAGGAAGGAAGAGCTCCGGAAAGATGGGGAGGATGCCAAGAATTGCAAAGGTTTGGAAAAATGCAAAGGCTACTTGTAGTACAAATATACCACCCAGTGTCTCATGGACTGAAATATTTGCAGGCAAACAGAAAGGCAATCGGCAGATCTTTAAGAAGGGCATGGTGAAGAAATGCTCTGATCACAGTGATCTATTTGGGGAGTTTCAAGGCAAGAAATAAATCCTGGCTAGCGTCATGTGTCTGCCTTGACTTGGCTCCCATCCCAGAACTACCTTAGAAATCAGAGTGGAAAAACATTTGCTAGGCACATAATACGCCCAGTATAGGGGTAGGGACTGCTTGAGTCAGCTGGGGAATAGTTCCAGCAATTACCTAAACTTAGCAGGAACTGCAAACAAATAAAACACACGGAGAAACAAAGTATGAGGGAGCATGAAAGGGGCCAGCCTGCCAGAAGCTCCCAGTATCAACCGGACTGTCTCCTTGCATCACCAGAGCCTCTGTCTGGCCTGGGCCACAAGTCTGCAGGTATTAAGCTGGGCAAGCCCTATAAGGTTCCAACAATCCAATTTACTAGTTTGCAGCTCTATTAGAGTCTCTGAATCAATAACCTCACCCCGGGGTTCCTAGCTGCCAGCCCTTAATCAAAAGATTGAAGAGGAGAAAGAAAGGAAAAGAACCTTGCTGGGAGCAGTTTCTCCAATACCCAAAAAAGCTATGAAAAAGGAAACTACATGTGACAAAGAGCCTTAGCATTATTAATAACAAGGCAAGGCAAAGTTATAATTCATCATAGCACTACTCACATGACATTTGTGGGGTTCTTTTCTCTTTCTTTCTTGTGCCCCCTCTGCAGGAAAGATAGAAACAGCCAACCTGTTTCCAACAAGCACTGCCAAATCAGAATTTAAAGGGGTGTTATGGTAGGTGGATAGTGTTATAGTTAAAATTCAGTATATAGAGGTTTGGAATCTCACAAAATGACAAATAAGTCACTTCCCTTTTGTATGTCCCTCTCAAGTGAAGGTAAGCTTTAGCAGACAAGGGGCTGCCTCCAGCTTCTTGGGAGTGATGCAGCAGGAGATCATAATCCCAGCCCAGGGAATGTGATATCATAGAATGGGCCTCATTAGCACCCAGCGGGGATCAGAGCCCCTCCAGCAGGAGGTCGAGGGTCTCCTCACAGCCCGTCCTGGGTGTAAACCCAGGCTCCCCTCTAGGCATTTGCTGGTGGGGAAAGGACAAGACCACAGTTTTTGCTAGTATTTGACTGGACTAGCACCATTACCATCAAAACCTTTTCTTTCTAGGCTGTTTTTTCCTAATCCTTTCATTGGAGAGAGCACAATTTTGTGCGGACTCTTTTTTCGTCCTTTGGTGTCACTGGGTTGCCGACTTCTTCACCCCCAGTCTGGGATATCTGAGCCGGTAAGGAGATGCATGGATCTCACCGCCAAGGTCATTCCTTGGGTCTCAAGCTTCCTAGCTGTTCTGCCTTCTTCTCTCCACCATGTGCAGACATTTTATGTTTAAATTATGTATAATATCCAGGTGGTAGTTGTACTTAGCTGGAGGTATAGGGAGAAGTACATCTACTGTATGTATCTTCCTCAAACCAGAAGTTTCTCC
Source organism: Callorhinus ursinus (assembly GCF_003265705.2). Taxonomy (NCBI): domain Eukaryota; kingdom Metazoa; phylum Chordata; class Mammalia; order Carnivora; family Otariidae; genus Callorhinus; species Callorhinus ursinus. Next base: position 67,215,871 of record NW_027397068.1, on the reverse strand, counting down.
AGACCCCTGTATTTTTCATTCTTAGATGCAATGCTCGCTTGCCTTATAGTAGAAGGCAATCTGCAAATTCTTAAATTTTTGCTTTGGTTCTGTTTTTCTTATGATTTAGAGAAAACAGCCCTGCTTTGAAATACTAACAAAAGCCCTTATAACACTGTACCACTTTTTCTACCACAGTAAAAAAAAAAAAAAAGTCATCTGGTTTAAAAAGATGATGATTTTGTCAGGTACACTAAATAAGTATGTTCCAGAAATTGATGGAAGCTTGTTCTTTATAATCCAAGATCATTTCTTTTTCATTGCTTCTGCCACATTAGAATTCTAGAATAAATTGTAAAGGCTAAGAAGCAATTTGTAGTTTCTTGAAAACATTCATTTACTCTGCAAAGTTAAGAGACCGCATAGGAGAAAGGAATAGACTCTTTCAATTCCATTTTTTTAAAAATACATATTTGTCCTAATTTTATGTAGATTGCAGGATGTTTTTCACAATGTACCTCAGCAGGAAAGATAATTTGTCGTCTTCTGTTCCTGAGTCATATGGTTATTACCTTATTTACTAGAAAGTTCCACTATGATTTCTTAAAAAATCTTAGAATTTCAGAATTTCTTGGTTTGGATAACCCTAAATATTCAAAATTTACATTTGGTGTCAGGGATATGATCTTAGGCTGTTCATAAAATATAATACGGGAAAAAAAGTCCTAATGATGAATAGGTAAATATTCTAAAGCAGTTTCTCAAATGTGAGCAATGTAATAAGTATTTTAATGAAAAAAAGATTTTTCTGGCGCCAATGGAAACAAAAGTTATTATCAGAATTATATTTAAGTATGTACTTATGTAAAGTTATGTATAAGTTCTTAAATTTAAAGCACATAAATGACTCTAAAACCCAAATATATGTTTGTGAATTGCATAAAAAAGTCCTAAGGCAATAATATTAAAATTGACATTAATGCCGTATGATGTGTGTTATTATATTCCTAAAACCAATTTACTATTTGGCATCAATATAGTGTCACTTTTATTTTACTAATGTCTTTTGATTTCAAGCAGATAGAATATAATTTGAATCATAAATGCTATCACTGTTGTTTTCTTTCTGCCCCTCCCTCCCCCTCCCTCTTTCTTTCTTTTTCTTTTTTGTCTTTCTCTCCTTCCTTCCTTCCTTCCTTCCTTCCTTCCTTCCTTCCTTCCTTCCTTCCTTCCTCCCTCTTTATTTTTCTTTCTTCCTTCCTTTCTTTCTTTTCTTTCTTTCTTTCTTTCTTTCTTTCTTTCTTTCTTTCTTTCTTTCTTTCTTTCTTTCTTTCTTTCTTCCTTTCTTCCTTTCTTCCTTTCTTCCTTTCTTCCTTTCTT
>NW_027397068.1:67154635-67214502 GCF_003265705.2 Callorhinus ursinus | reverse complement strand
TCCTTTCTTCCTTTCTTCCTTTCTTCCTTTCTTCCTTTCTTCCTTTCCTTCTTTCTTCTTCTTTCTTTCTTTTTTAAGTAGGCTCCACGCCCAGTGTAGAGCCCAACTTCTGGCTCAAACTCACAACCCTGAGATCAAGACCAGAGCTGAGATAAAAAGTCAGAAGCTTAATGGACTGAGCCACCCAGGTGCCTTTGTTTTCTTTTTAATGGTATATGCATTTTAAACTGACAATTCATTCTTTTGATGAACCTCTTATTTTAATCAATACTGAAAAAGAATATCCCTTCAGTGAAATATTCCTCCACTCTACAGTAGAAGAATTCCGTCTACTTAACTGTTAGAATTTGGGACATACACAACCAGTATGTATACGCTCACGACAAAGGGAATATGATCCCAACAGCTAGTGTGTAGGTACTTACATTGTTTTCCCTAGTGTGTATATTTGAAATGATTTACTAGACTCCTCAGAATATAGTCACAGAAAGGTTTTATTTAAAGGCAAAGAACAGGGGCACCTGGGTAGCTCAGTTGGTTAAATGTCTGCCTTTGGCTCAGGTCATGATCCTGGAGTCCAGGGATCAAGCCCCACATCGGGCTCCTGGCTCGGTGGGGAGTCTTTCTCCCTCTCTCTCTGCCCCTCCCCCTGCTCCTTCTCTAACTCCCTTGCTCACTTTCTCTCTCTCTCTCAAATAAATAAACAAATAACATCTTAAAAAATAAATAACGGCAAAGAACATGGGGGAAGCGAGAGGAGGAGCGCGCAGGCAAAGAATCCCACAGCTCGTGCTCCCCATGGGCCCAATGGCTTTTTTGTGCCGACTCTGGCTTTTGAGAGGCCCAGAAGAAGTCTGCTTCAGAGAGCTCAGATAAGCTGCCTGTGGGTGATCCCTATAAATCCTCTCGGTCATCTCATCGAAACAGGCCGGTCTAAGCAGTTAGGCCTTAGGGAAAGAACTAGCCCTGAAGTCACCAGGGTAATTGGGACTTCAGTCAGCACATTACAAATTCGACTGCCCTTATCATGACCAAAAATCAAACGCCCGACCAATCAGGCATTCCTGAACCAGAGATAAAGATATAGTCCAGCTGTAGACGACTCTATAGCCACAGAGCTTTTGAATTAACCGTGACTATACCACTTCTTGCGAGGGAGGAATGTGTTACTTCCTGATGCCCCATTAAGTGTTAAACACAAACAAAAGCAATGAAATAGTATGTACAGCTCAGTTCAGTGGTGGCCATGGAGATATATTCTCCCTTAAAAAGATATTTTTAAAAATATTTTTTAGTTAATGTATAATTTGACAGCATTAACATAGCGGTTATTTATTTTGTGCGTGTGTGTTTTTAACTGCAGGCTTTTATTTTTTTTTTCACTTTTCCTTTTTGCTGTCTTTTAACTTCCTATGCATTCTTTCCCCCCCATATATACTTACATCACAGTAGCTCATGGGTAATAGTAAGGGTAAAGTATTTTTGTTATATTTAATTTTTGTTTTAGAAATGCCTTTTATCGGGTTAAGAGAATTCCCTCAAATTTTTATTTTTATAATAACTGGTAAATGCTATTGAACTGTTTTTTTCCTGCATATGGGGGGTAATTATATTGATTTTTCCTCTTTAATTTATTAACATCATGAATTAAGCATATTTAATATTTAAACTTAAGACACATTCTAGGGATAAATCAGAACTTTTTATTATATATTTTATTTTGTATATTATTGGGCTGGTGCTGATATTTCATTTAATTTTTCTTAGTCTATGTTACAATTTTCTTTTCGTATATTGTACTCAATCTTATTTTGGAGTGAAGGCTATGCTAGACTGTAATATGAGTTAGGCATCTTCACTTTTTTTCTCTCCTTTAGAAGATTTTTGTGTCACTTTATTTTTTCTGTTCCTTGAATGATTGGTAAAACTGAGTCTAAAGCTCTCTGGGCTTTGTGTTTTCTCTGTGAAAACTTTTGGATAATGACTCAATTCCTGTAATAATCATAGTATAATTCAGATTTCTTAATTCCTCTTGATTTTGTTTTAGTAAAATATATATTACGAGGGCTATACCAGTATTTCAGGGGTTACTGTTTGCCTACTAGAACTTTCTCCGTGGTTGGACTTGCAGCTACATGTGACACGGGCATACTCTCAGGCACCTATCGCTTAGTTGGACTGGCTGCAAATAGAACACAACTGAATTTTTATTTCTGAACAAAATGGTGGTTTCTACTTTTTAACTTAAGGATTTATTTAATTTATATTTATAATAATTGTTTATATATACATTTATTTGTATTATACATTTTAATGTTTTCCATTTTTTATCACATTTTATACCCTCCTTTCCTGCATCTTTTGAATTAATTATGTTTTTTTCCCTCTTATCTAGATCAATTTTTTTTTGAAAAGCAACCATTTATTAGAACCCATACAAGAGTATGAAAAGAAGAAAAAGAGGAGGGTGGAAGAGGGAGAGGGAATGAGATCTACATCAATGTCAGTTGTGGAAACACATAAATTGCATAATTTTAAACATTTACATTTAAGTGGTGAATATATATATGTATTATGTATATTATGAATATATATAGATGTATAATTATATATATGCATATATATATCACTGATCCTAAAAAAATAAAAAAATGAAAAGCAGACATGTTTGGCTTAACCAAGAAACACAACCCAAACTCCCCCACAAACCAAAAAGGTCCACAGAGAATTCAATTACCCATTTTTCCACTTAGAAACCTGGCTACCAAGTGTGATGTGTTTTGCTACTCAGGGTGGGGACAGAGTGCAGAGAAAAGTCCTCCTTTTTGAGTCTCTTAGATCCTATCCTGTGGAAAAGGGTGGCAAGGCTGCAGGGGGATGGGTGAGTCAATTCCTGGTGCTTAGCAGGAAGTCAGACTGTGCTCTCTCCATCCTCCAGAACTCCACAGAACCACTTAGTGCCCCCAGAGCTGGGTGAAGAGAGCAAAGTCCACAAAGTACGAAGATAGGTCAATTATTTTTATAACTTTCTATTTCCTACAGAGGAACAAAAATAAGAATTACATAAGACTTATCTTTAGAAACCAAGCAAGTAAAAGAGATTGGAGTGAAATATTTAATGCATTGAAAGAAAAAACCTCACCAACTATAATTCTGTATCCTGGATCCTATCCTTCAAAAAAGAAGGAGAAATAAAAAAAATTCTCAGACCAACAAAAATTGAGGGAATGCATCACCAGAAGACTTGCCTCGTAAGAGACGTCAGAGAGGAAGATGTCTGTGAAACAGACAGATGTTCAGAGAGAAAGAAATATGGGTCAGAAACTCAGACCTACTTAGAGAAAAGAAGAGCACTCAAGGAGGAATACATTAAGGTAAAATAAATTCTCTTACTTTTCTTAATCTTCATTGATCTAACATTCATTTAAAATAATAATAGCAACAATGTATTTGGTAATGATAGCTTCTGGATAAATGAGATGAATGATAGCACTGTTAGCAAGAATGTGCAAGTGGAACTGGGAATGTTCTTGTCATAGGTACTAGTCTATCTGTGAAGCGGTATAGTGTTTTTTGAAACAAACTGGTGTAAGTTGTGAATGGATGCTGCAAACTTGGGCAACTACTAAAGAAAATTTACAGAAAAGTACAATTGATATGCTAAGACAGAAAAGAAGATGGAATCATATTAAAAACTCATTAAAACCAGGAAAGGCAAAAAAAAAAAAAGAGTGGAAGACCAAAAAAAGGCAAAAAAAAGGAACAAAGAACAATATTTGATGAATGTTGGTTAAAGGAATTCATGTTTATTTCTCTGCTGTTCATCTGTTTTTTTTAAGATTTTATTTATTTATTTGAGAGAGAGAGAGAGGGAAGAGGGTCAGAGGGAGAAGCAGACCCCCTGCTGAGCAGGGAGCCCTAGGTGAGACTCGATCCCGGGACTCCAGGATCATGACCTGAGCTGAAGGTAGTCGCTTAACCAACTGAGCCACCCAGGCACCCTGCTGTTCATCTGTTCTTAAAACACCTGCAGAGGGAATTCTTTCACAGGGAAAATAAAACAGGAACAAAGAGTTTACTTACTAATACATTTCTTCAAAGACTATAAAGGAAATTTTGACCATTGTGTTATAAAAGGAAATTGCTCACGATCCTCAGCATTCCTTAGTGTTTGCTGTCCTTTTAGGTGGCAGCCTCATTCATAAATTCTTTTCATTATCACTCCTAGTTGAACAATGTCTATCCATTAGACATTATACCTGTTACTCAGTACAAACATCTTGAGGCCTGGGTGGCTCAGTCAGTTAAGCGTCTGACTTTGGCCCAGGTCGGGATCCCAAGGTCCTGGAATTGAGCCCTGCGTGGGGCTCTGTGCTCAACAGGAAGTCTGCTTGATACCCTCCTCCTCCCCCTCCCCTGCTCATGCTCTCACTCTCTCTCTCTTTCTCAAAAACCAAAACAAAAACCAAAACAAAAAACTAAAAAGAAGTAGTGTTTGCGTGCAGGAACTCTATCTCTACTCCTAGGAATACTTCTAATGTAACTGAAAATTTGACCCCAAAAAGCAGAAAAAGTGAGTTTCTCAAAGTGTGGAAGAAAAACAGTGCATGCTTTTCCAAACAAGTCATCATTTGGATGATTTGTTATATGCTATAGGCAGTTGAAAGAAAGAGCTATCTAATTGCTTTGGCTCACCTGGGAAATAAGCCTCATAATTTTTAGCTGTTTAACTGTTTATTGTTTTCTTCAGGGGAATTTAATTCAAATTCATTGCTTTTCAATAATTACTTCTTTCTTAGCCATGGTAAAGAATATATCTCACTATCATTTTTTAAAGTCCAGTTTAAACAAAAGCATCAACATTTACCATAGTTGACATTAATAGTTTCCCATTATTAAAGCTGCCTCATATTAAGAGATTTATAACATAACCATTCATTTCCTTTGAGAAAATAAAATTATTAAAAAACAACCTGATTGTTCCTTCTGCCTAGGCATGCCTGAATTACAATTGGAGGAATTACAGTAATTGTTGTCAATTGGAGGATTTCCCAAATCAGTAATATTGTCACCCGTAGGTTCCTGAAAGCAGATTAAACATATCAAACAGACTTATTATATTTAATAATAATTATGGATAAAAAATGAATTTATTGATTTCCCAAGAATTGAGCAGAATTCTTGATTCTATTGTAATCAAGCTAGTCTGGTGAATTAGTTAATTAGGGGAAAGTCTAAAGATGTCAACGTGCATGAAGCACAAGGGAAAAGAAGGGTGATCAAGACAATTGCGGTAGTCTCCAAGGGCATATCCAGCTTAGTTATCCACTGGAAGACTTGCAGTTAGTTACTTTCACCAGTTTCATGAGAAAGTTGTATCTTTAAGTTATGAGGGAGGAAGGGACAAATGTTAAGTACTAATTTACAAAAGGTGTTAAAATCCTAGTCATAATGAATGTAATTATGCTTACTATGACAAAGGAGTAAGGAAAATGACACCATAAAAGAATAACGTGGAAGCTTAATGTGAACTCTGAATACTACTTAATTGGTGAAGTTATCACAGCTTCATCATCTGAAAATAGAAATAAAATGATAACTTTGTGTTGCTTTAATTTATATCTCTGATTTCCCATGTGTTTGAGCATGTCTTTATAGGTTTAGAGACTTTGACGTTTTTTATTCCTTAATTGCCCTCTTTTCTATTGATATTGATCAATGTTTCTTGATGATTTACTGTAGTTCATTCATTATCTAGATAATAACTCTTCATTGGTTCTAGGTATTGCCATCCTTTTCTTCCGGTCTGTCATCTCTCCATTAAAGTTGTCCATGGCATTCTTCATTCACTGAAACTCTCTAATGTTGTGCATCAAATTTATCAGTCTTTTACCATGTTTTGATGACTTCTACGTCCTGTGCCCTGCCTAGAGATACAGACAATCTCTTAAGTTTTTCTTACACTCTATGTTTTAATTTTTTTCACATTTAATCTTTTCATCTATGCAGAGTCCATCTTTCCAATGAGGTCATTTGACTTTTTTACATAAAGTGAACAAGCTTCCCAATTATATGATCTGAACTTTCCAATTAATTTGTGATAGAATCTTGTATATTATAGGATTGCGTGTTTGTGCATGCTTACACCAGCATCTTGGTCTTGTTTTCTTTTTGTGTGGGTGTAGTGCGATACTTTCTTTCCACATACATTACTCTGACTTTCTGGAATGTTGCAATATTTACTAAGGAAAGTTACTCCTATCTCTATTTGTTAAAATTTACTTAGTTATTTGTGGACTTTGCATTTTATTTTTCCACTTTGCATTTTATTATAGGTTTATGAAGTCCCTCAAAAAACCAACTGGGATTTCATTTATAGATTATGGAATTGTTGATTCAAGATTAGTTTGAGAATAATTGGTACATTTAGAGCAGTAAACCTTGTAATTCAAAAAATGGAATTTTCGGGACACCTAGCCTGCTGCCTTGGTAGAGCCTGTGACTCTTGATATCCGGGTCGTGAGTTTGAGCCCCATGTTGTGTGTAGAGGTTACTCAAAAAAATAGAAATCCATTTCATCAGATTATTTCCTAAATTCTTTATTAGAAGTTTTAAAATTTTATTAGATAGTATTAACATTTTCCTGCTTAAATTAATTATCATAGAATTTACACTTTTTAGGGGCACCTGGGTGGCTCAGTTGGTTAAGCATCTGCTTTCGGCTCAGATCATGATCTCAGGGTCCTGGGATTGAGCCCCACACTGGGTTCCCTGCTCAGAGGGGAGTCTACTTCTCCCTCTGCCCCTCCCCCCTGCTCTTTCTCTCTCTCTCAAATAAATAAAATCTTAAAAAAAATTTACACTTTTTATTGTTGGAATGGCAGATGACTTTTTAGTTTATGGTTGGTTATTGTTGACAAAACATTTTTTGATTTTTCATAGGTTGATTTTATATCAGAAGACACTGTGGAACTCATTTTATTTAAAAAGAATGCCAGTTGCTTTGTTGGTTTTGCTCCACAATACTAGCAGCCTTTCTAATTAGTCCTTTTTTGCCTGTCTGTCTGTCATGGTGAGGTTGTGTTCTCCCAGGTCAGCCTTAAGCAATACCTAAGGAGGAATGGATATTTCTTGCAGGAATGGGATTGTTCTTCTTGCTCTGCCCATGGGTCCCTTGACCATCCTCTCAGCTGGTAGTGGCATGTGGAAGGCAGAAGTAAGGGCAACATGTAAAGAGATTACATTTTAGCAATGCAGAAAAACAAAAACCAAAACAAACCCAAAAAACCAGAAAGTTCAAGACAAGATAGGATCGGAAGACGTTTTGTTCTGTTTATGCTATAAAATTCTGAATGGAAAATTTCCATAACCAGAAAATGAACTCTCATTCACATTTCTCTCCATACAAGTTGAAACTTGCATTTTTAACCATCAACATCAAAGTAAGGTGTCAGCCTTTGAGAGATAGTCATTGGAAGCCAGCATTCATGGGCTTCCTATTCATGATGCTGTCTTGAGTAATAATGTATCCAGCATGAAATAGATGGTATTAGGGAACTGCAGAGACAACAAAATCTATGCTGTTTTAATATCAACAGATTCCAAAGAGCCAGGACATTGCCAGTTATAACAGCATTATTACCTTTTACTCGTGGTAGAAGACAGCAAACTAGCCAAGAACGGTGTTTTTGAAATAAAGGAGGAAACACTGATTCTTGGACATAAACAGGAATAGGTTATAACTACAGACTGAATAATCTTCATGTGCATGCACTGAAAAATAAACAATCAGGTAAGTACCTCTTTTCTCATTTTCTTAGTCTTCATGGATAAATACCTTGCATCTTACATGGGGTCATGACCTTTATAATACATTTTTTAGTTAAATTATTTATATAGAGAAGGCCCTCCCCACAAAATATTTTCCCAGGGCCCTGCACATGGAAAGAGCAACCCTCGTTGAGGAGGCTGGAGATTCTTTTCCTCAGAACTCAAAGAACATTATTGTAACCTCAAAATTTTACTATATACACCTCTTAAGTCTAATGACCTCATGAATAAACAAAAATGGAGTTAAAGTTTACTCTAAATAATTATTGCATTTAGAAAATATTTTTTACTTTACAGTTATTTCTGAAATTCATTTTAATACATATTTTAAGAAATTGTGCATATGCAATCATAATATTAGTATTTACAGAAACTCCTTTAAAATTATGAAGAAATTATGGAAGACATTGTACTTTTTTGGTATACTACAGATATATGAATCATGCAATTAATTATTTACAAAGTACTAATTATGTAGTAACATAAACCTATAGCAATTATGAGACATTTTCAAGGTCAAATACAAATTAATAATTAATTTTATGCATTTTCATTTATTATTTACATTTCAAAAATGTAGACCTGTTAGTCTTTTGATAAACACTGCCCTTGATGTTTTATTAAAGATACCTCTAGAGGTTTCATAATATCAAAAGAAATAAGAACGTTATTTTTGTTAGATTTTTTTCAAGATGGGATAGCAATTAAAAAGCAATTGGCTTTCAAAAAGAATTAATTAATGGCAGATTTCAAGTTGCTAAAAACTCATTTTAGCTATTTTGAGAAAAAAAATAAAATGGGATTTTTCTTTTAGATATAAATTTGAACTAGTTGATCACAAAAAGATTTCCTCTTTGATGAGTTTTTGTTATGTTTTCTTGTTTCTAAAAATTTCTAAATCTAATCTAAAGCACTTTCTATAGCTGATCACAGGCAGATTCAAGTCAAATACATTCCAGAATTTATTCAAGCATTTTCAAAACTGCCTCCCTTTTCATCTCAAAAACAAAGTGTTATTATTTGGTGTGTTTTCCTTACAATTTTACAAATTTGTATCTTCTGCCAAAAAATTAAAAAAAGGGAAAAAGAAAAGAGATGCTTCCAAAAGATCAAAAGAGCACAATATAACCTTTCTCTTTTGTACCTACTGGCACACGTAGGAAGCCAGTGCAGTTCTGTGTAATGAACCATTCAAAGCACAGATAGATGCAGATGAAATGCAGACAACCCCAGAGAAAAGATTGATAATTTTATCTTCACTGAAGGACAGAGCAAGCAATAGATAACGGTCTCATAAATAATAAGAATTCAATCATAGAATATCAAATCCTTATTTTTGCAAGTTTCAAAGTGAGAACTTACACTCAGGAAGAAAATAGTTATGTTAAAATCTTTCTATTAATATATAAATAATGACTTCTCTGATTTTTTTTAATTTTATTTTTTAAAGATTTTATTTATTTGACAGAGCAAGACAGCGAGAGAGGGAACACAAGCAGGGGGAGTGGGAGAGGGAGAAGCAGGCTTCCCACCGAGCAGGGAGCCTGATGTGGGGCTCGATCCCAGGACCCTGGGATCACGACCTGAGCCAAAGGCAGACGCTTAATGACTGAGCCACCCAGGCGCCCCGACTTCTCTGATTTTGAAAAAATGTAAAACCCAGTAATAAGTGTGGGGCACATATTGTAATTTGTACTAAAAATAGTTCTTATATTTAATGTTATAAAATAATAACTCATAACTATTATTTATCTGAAAGTATTAAAACATATCTTCATGTGGATAAGTAGGTCATATATGCATTTTATACAATTACACATACATTTATGTTTATGTGTAATTACTACGCTATATTTTGCAGTATTTGCTAGATGAAAAGCTATATTATATTGAAATTCACAGGATGTCTTGGCAAGCAATCAAATAAACTCACTTTTAAGACCAGTACTTCCTATTTTTCTAATTGTATTTTGTTGCATTTTGACTTATTTAAATCCTTCATTCTAATTTTCAACTCTTCTTTGACAAAAATATCTATGTAAATATTTTCATATTCCTTCATAATTTATTCTATCTTTGTTTCAACGTGCAAATAGTTCCTGTGTTTCTGACTACATTAAACCTGGACTTTCATATCTATTGGATTCTAACACATTTCATTATCAATTTAATCATCATAATACTGATTTTCTTTTTGCATTAACTATGTGCCAGGCAATCTTTTGGGCACTTTATGTATTAATTCATTTGATTGTCACAATTGGTCTATGAGATTCATATACTTCTCACACCCATTTACAGTTTAGAAAATCTAAGCCCAAAGAAACAAATTGCAATGTCCAGGAATGCATAGCTTATACCTGAGATAGCAGGATTCAGACCCAGCCAATCTGTTTCCAGGACTCCTATCTTTACCTACCACTGGCATACTGGTCAGAAGAGATGTCAGGTCTGCTGCTGGCTAATAATCAGAGGGTTTTAGTTACTAGATGAGGGTCTTCACCCCAAATTTAGTCTTTGATATTAAGTCACATCAAATGAGGAACAGATGGAAGCTTTTCAGGGGCAGTAGAGTATTTTACTTGTGATGATAAATGCGAACTTTCCATCTCTCTTCTATATAAACAATCACAATGTGCCCGGGCTTAATGCAGTCTGCTGTCTTTGTGTGGATGCTGCATCACATGCTGAAGAAGATAATATGTAGTAGTCCTAGAACTATAGGTATTTACCCAAAGGATGCAAAAATACTGATTCAAAGGGACACAGGCACCCCGATGTTTACAGCAGCATTATCAACATTAGCTAAATTATGGAAAGAACTCACATGTTCATCAGCTGATGAATGGATAAAGAAAATGTGGTATACAATCGAATAATACTCGGCCATCAAAAAGAATGAAATTTTGCCATTTGCAAGGACGTGGATGGAGCTAGAGTGTATTATGCTAAGCAAAATAAGTCAGTCAGAGAAAGACAAATACCATATGATTTCACTCATATGTGGAATTTAAGAAACAAAACAGATGAACATAGAGGAAGGAGGGAAAAAAGAGAGGGAGGCGAAACATAAGAAACTCTTAACTGTAGAGAACAAACTGAGGGTTGCTGGAGTGGAGGTGGGCATGGCTAGATGGGTGATGGGGATTCAGGAGGGCACTTGTGATGAGCACTGGATATTATATGTAAGTGATGAATTACTAAATTCTACTTCTGAAACCAATTTTATACTATATGTTAACTAACTAAAATTTAAATAAAAAGTTGAAATACAAAAAAAAGTATTTTAATTGGTAAGGCTGTCTCAGGGGTAACAAATATCTGTGGGCTGGGGCAAAGGGGTGGGACAAAATGTGCTGACCTAAGTAACTTCAAGAAATGAATGGAATCTGCAGACTGAGTGCAAAATATACTATACGCAAACAATGGATTCTATATTGTAAAGTTCATCTCACTGGAATATTGGCTAACAATTCTGAAACCACTATATCTGCACTCTGGAATGGAGCAATTATTTAAATAAATGACAGATGGTAGGAGTTGCAAGAAATAAATACTTAAAAACAAAACAAAACCGTAAGGTCAAATGCCTATTTCCCAATGAAGCATTAAGACCTGGAGAGAACTTTAGTTGAAGGATGGGTCTTGTTACTCTTGTGAGAACATGTAAGAATGAATAAAATGCTGATAATGAACATACATTAGAAACTTCCGCAATAGTGAATGTCTTTCAAATACGCTCAGGACAATGAGGTAACTATAAGTGTTACCCAGAATAAGCAGGCTGAATTTTGCACTTCACATATTTAAGACAAAAAGAAAATGGTTTGTGACAAAGCAATACTTTTTACAAAAGCAGGACGGGGGTAAATTCATCTAAGGAAAACTGCTTCTTTTCTATCCTAATTGACGATTTTTTTAGTAAGTAGTTTAAGATGATTCTCATATGAATGATCTGAGATCACAATTTGAAAACAGTGTTCTAAAAATGTTTTCATCAATCTCTCTTCATTTGATTCTCCTAACAATTCTTGGAAGAGCCAAAAAATTGTCTATATTAAATATGAACAAACTGACTTTCAGAAAGCTTTCCATAATCCTAATGTATAGGATAAAAATTGAGATGAGATGTAGAAGCCAGTGTTAATATGTTGCCTATTTTTGTGTAGTCCCAGCCTACCAAACAAGTGTTTGGGCAAGTTCCATAAAAATCCCTGCTTTGTTATTTAATTACTTATGTTTTAGTTTTATATAATATTTTATCAATGACAAAATTTACACTGAAAATTTTAGGTCTCTCTCCATATATATGGTTACATATATATGAACATATATGTATTTATTATGGCTACACATGTACAGATATATTAATTTATAATTTTATGATCTTACATACATATATGTTGATATTATATATGTATATAATGTACTGATTTATTATATGCATACATACATTTTCTAGGGTAAAATATATATTCTCCAGGAATATATATACTAATTAGATGTATTTATATACTTATTATAGATGAATAGAATGTACTGATCATATTATATGCATATATACATTTCCTGATTATATGCATATATTTATATATATATATATACACACTATAGTATACTATATGTACACCCATACACACACATACAAATGCACACACGTATATACCCCAAATCAGCAGTTATATTGTCTGGTCTTTTTTTTTGGTTCTTTCTGATTAATCTTACTATTACCAGCTCACTCTCCTGGAATACAGTCAGTAATACTTGAGACATATTTACATAATCCACACTTATGTAAAGATGTTTGTATTTTTTTTAAAGATTTTATTTATTGGGCACCTGGGTGGCTCAGTTGTTAAGCATCTGCCTTCGGCTCAGGTCATGATCCCAGGGTCCTGGGATGGAGCCCCCGCGCCGGGCGCCCTGCTCAGCAGGAAGCCTGCTTCTCCCTCTCCCACTCCCCCTGCTTGTGTTCTCTCTCTCACTGTGTCTCTCTCTGTCAAATAAACAAATAAAATATTTAAAAAAATAAAAAAATATTTTATTTATTTATTTGACAGTGAGATAGTGAGAACAGGAACACAAGCAAGGGGCAGTGGGAGAGGGAGAAGCAGGCTTCCCGCAGAGCGGGGAGCCCGATGTGGGGCTCCGTCCCAGGACCCTGGGCTCATGACCTGGGGCAAAGGCAGATGCTTAACGACTGAACCACCCAGGCACCCCAAGATGTTTGTATTGAGTAACAGGTATATCATTGGTAGCATTTTTGGTAATAGAAAATGATTTAAAGTAAGCAATCAATAGGGACTAGTTAAATGAAATATGATATATACTTATTTCAGATTACATCATATCTAAGGAAGTAAACAGTCACTCTTTGAATATAAAATGATCTTCAGTTTATTTTATTAAGTGAAAAAGTAACACACAGAGAAGTATGCCATCAAAAGAATATATTTCACATATTTCTAGGATGATCACCTATAGAGTGCATTAGTGTTTGACTCTAGGGAGGGATACTAAGAGATTGGTGTTCATAGGTAGAAGAGACTTATAATCAACTTGCTACTTTTTCAAAACTTTTAAACTCTGTTACATATGCATTTTTGCCTGTTTAAATTACACAATTTTAAAATTTATTTTTATTTTTTTAAGGTTTTATTTATTTATTTGAGAGACAGAGAGTGAGCAAGCAAGAGAGAGCACAAACTGGAGGAGGGGCAGAGGGAGAGGGGGAAGCAGGCTCCCTATTGAGCAGAGATCCCAGGACCCTGAGATCATGACCTGAGCTGAAGGCAGAGGCTTAACCAACTGAGCCACCCAGGCACCTCTACACAATTAAAAAAAAAAAAACTTAGGTAATAATCACAAAAACTTCTAAATAACTAAAATAGAAATCATATAAGTAAACAAAGATATTTTCATGTTTCGTATTTTTGCTGAAAGGCACAAAGGGAAAGTAATTCATTGCAAAACAACTATTACAAAATATATTAAACTCAAAAGTCATCCAACATCTCTTGATGTCATTTCCACGGTAAAATAGAGTTTCTTATCACCTGTAGAAGTTTTGATAAATGATCAATGAAAGAAAAAATATTAAACTAAATATCTGGTCTGAAACATTCCAAATATTTGGGAATTGGAATTTTTGAAATACGATGATTTAGGTTTCTAAGTTTTATATTCAGTAATTATACAAAGAAACTGTCAGCCTTCATTAATTTTGGTTTGGTCATTTCATTGTAAACACCCATAGTTCTGAAACGTGTGTGTTTTCCACAAAGAAAGTCATGGTTTTTTGCTACCTAAACAGTATGTAATAATATAGATTAGCCATTTTTACCTGATATTGTCTAAATGCTAACACCAATTAAAATACATCCAGGAGGACAATAGACCTGTTTTGCAGCCTCTAAATTTTTGATAAGCATATTCAAATTTTACCCTTTTTATTTAAAATATTTAAATAAAATGTTTAAAATAGTGTTGTTTTTGTTTTGCTTCTATTTCTTATTCATGGGTTCAACTACAACAAGAGAAAAATAGAATGGTCGGGAAGAAACACATTTCCTAATTACAGTTAAAGTTTTGTAGAGTAGGAAAAATAAGAAAAGAGAAAATTGGGTTTTCTGAGCCAAATGCATTTATCATTTACTGGAACACACATCAGGTTTTTCCTTACCAAGTAATGATTTCAAACTATGAAAATATTATTTCTCTGAAAACAAAATGCATCATAAAATCCACAGTGCTTTGAAGGGAGCAAGAAAACTAGGGAAGTAGCCACAGTGCACTTTAGATAAGGAAGTGGTAAATTAACCCAGGTTTATATTCTAGTCAACAGGAGACCAAGAAATTTGAACTCTCAGGCAATGACAGCTCAGACTAAAGTTCTGACTTACTTTATATGAAGAACTTTCAGACATTATATAGTCTTTTCAGTGTTAAGCAAACCAAAGATCTTCAATCAGATTGGAGTCATCCATTTCCTATCACAGGGGGAGCAGAGGAGGGAACTACAATCAGATCCAACATATGGACACTTACATTCATAAACTGTTAGAATGGATGTTTGAATACTGGGGTAGAAACCCATCCTCTGGCTGAATTTTAGGGTCAAGATCAAATCATTCTCAGAGGAAAAAAAGAATGGTAGTTTGGTGGAAAGAAGTACGGGTAACTCAATTCGGCACCGGTTACAATATTCCCATGCATTATGAGTGGCAAATGATTAAATCTCTCTGAGTCTTTGGCTTTTTAATAAAATGGACTAAATATCTATAATGTGAAATTTCTGTAAGAAGTGTAAAGGGCCTAACAGGGCATTTATATTTTTTAGAAAATAATGTTATTAATTTTTCTATTTTAATATGTACATTCATAGGTGTACATTTTCTTCTAAGTATAATTTTTGCTCCATATCACTTGCTTTTATATATGATGACTTGATTTAGTTCAGGTCTAAATCTTACTTAATTATAACAATTTATTTTCTAACCTTCAATTTAAAATGTGATTTCTAGTTTCTAACTATATGGGAAACTTGTTTAGACTTGTTTTCTAAAAAGAAACACAATCTCAGAATCTTTTATTCACCTTAATGAACCAAGAGAGATAGATTTACCTTAATACCGGACACCTAGAAAAACTGACAAAATGTAGGAAACAATTATTTTCAAACACTGGACAGCAGGTTAGCAAAGGAGTATGATATCTAAGAGAGGAGAAACAAATAGGGATGAACCTTAAAATTGTCCATTTTTTGTCTGAAATCCCATTAAGGACTACAGAGCAGGGAAGGGGATGACGACTGGAATATGGTGGACTCACTGAGGAGTTCAGGAGAGACACATTGACATTCAGGAAGTGCAAGGTTGCTGTAAGTTGCAGGAGAGAAGTCCAGAGAGGAAGAGTGATGCAGAATAAAATTTACAAAAAGGCCCCTTGCATGTTTGAGGGCTATGAAAATGTGCATGAACTGGGTGAAACTCCAGGAGGTCAGGCAACTCCAGGAAATGAAAGCTGAATGGTTTCCAAATCTTAAGCAGGGCTAGGAATTATTTTGAATACCTAGCAACTAAAAAGGGAGTCTTCAATATTCACTTTTGGCATGCAGTAGAGACACATAAGTGCTACATCTCAGTAGCTGCTAGAACTATCTCTAGAAGAAAGGCTATTCTAGATCCACACTAATAAATATTTTTTAAGCAATCTCAAAAAGGAAAAAACAAAAATAATTTAACTGACTAGTGGAACAAAAACTAACATTCTTTAAAGGAAAACAATAAAATCCTCATTAAAATACTGCAGATTTAAAAATTGCCATGTGTAGCATCCATTCAAAATTCACCAGAATGACAAAGAAGCAAGAAAATGTAACAATATTCAGGAAACAAATTTAGAATAACCCAGAAATGATAGAGAGAATGGGATTTGTGAATAAAAATGTTAAAGCAGCTATTATATACTGGAGTGGTTGGGGGTGGGAGGGATGGGGTGGCTGGGTGATAGACATTGGGGAGGGTATGTGCTACGGTGAGTGCTGTGAATTGTGCAAGACTGTTGAATCACAGATCTGTACTTCTGAAACAAATAACGCAACATATTTTAAGAAAAAAGAAAAAGAAGATAACAGGAGAGGAAGAAAAGGGGAGTATGTCAGAGGGGGAGACGAACCATGAGAGACGATGGACTCTGAAAAACAAACTGAAGGTTCTAGAGGGGAGGGGGGGAGGGGGATGGGTTATCCTGGTGATGGGTATTGAGGAGGGCACGTTCTGCATGGAGCACTGGGTGTTATGAACAAACAATGAATCATGGAACACTGCACCAAAAACTAATGATGTAATATATGGTGATTAACATAACAATAAAAAATTTAAAAAAAAGCAGCTATTATAAATATGTTCAAGTACTTAGAAGAAAATATACTTGGTGAAGAAGGAAATAGAAGATAAAATGATAAATAAACAGAAGATAAAAATGAAAGGTAATGAGAAATTCAATGGGTCAGAAAAATAGAGTAGAGAGAGTCAAAGAAAATTTAGTGAACTTAAAGATATGGAAATAGAAATAAAGCTCAGTGTCAGAAAGATCATAAGGGGAAAAGAAACATAGTCTTGCTCTCCTGTGATTCAACATCGAATAGTATTAACACACATATGTTTGGAGTTCTAGAAATGAAGGAGAAAGAAAAGAATAGAAAGTGTTTGAACAGATAATGGCTGGAATTCCTCCAAATTGATTATAAACAGTGAATCTATTGATGGAGGTTAGCAAGCAGCAAGAGGGACACAAAAACAGAAAACCTAAACAAGGCACAGTGTAATGTAATTGCTGAAAACCTGTGAAAAAGTGAAAATCTTAAAAGTGACGCAAAAAGAAACTTCCATAGGAAAAAAATTAAAATGAAAAATGATACTAATAATTCCATCAGAAAATTCTGGTAAGAGAAAAATGGAATAAAATTTGTGAAGTTCAAAACAAAAGTGTCACCCTAAGTTTTCTTATTAGCAAGATTATCATTCAGGAATGAAGGCAAAATCAACTTTCTCAGACACAAAAATAGCTGAGGATTTGTCGCCAGTAAACTTCACAAAAATGTTAAAATAGATTTTTGAAAAAGAAAAATAATATCAGATAAACACAAGTGCTGCAGAATGCAATGCTGAAATCATGGGGAAACATGAAATATTTTCTTATTTTTCAATTTCTTCTGAGAATGACTGCTTAAAACTGAGTAACAAATATTGTTGAATGTACATATGTAGAAGTGGAATCCGCAACAAAAATAGAGAAAAGGTTGAGAGGATAGAAACAAAAGCATAATGGTCCCAGAAAATGCAATAAGAGAAAGAATGGCATAAAAAACTTATGAATAGGTGACTAACACAATCCAATATAAATATTCAACCTAATTAGTAATCAAAGGAATGCCAGTTTAAACAAAAGGTTACTTTAATTTCATTTGGGTTTTTTTTGAAGATTTTATTTTCTTATTTGAGAGAGAGATAGTGAGGGAGAGCACCAGTGGGAGGGAGGGGCAGAGGGAGAGGGAGAAGCAGACTCCCTGCTGAGCAGGAAGCCTGATGTGGGGCTCGATCTCAGGACCCCAGGATCATGACCTGAGCTGATGGCAGATGCTTAACCAACTGAGCCACCCAGGTGCCCCTTCATTTGGTTTTCAAGTATAAAAACTAAAAATCAACTTTATACTCTGTCATTGTACTATTATGTTTTCATTTGATTTGCTTTTTAAATTTATAAATAAATTTAGTAAAGTTGCAGGATACAAAACCAACATACAAAAATTAGGTGCATAACTATATACTAACAATGAAAGACCTGATTGAAAAAAAGAAAGAAAATAATTTCATTTACAAC
Organism: Callorhinus ursinus; assembly: GCF_003265705.2. NCBI lineage: Eukaryota > Metazoa > Chordata > Mammalia > Carnivora > Otariidae > Callorhinus > Callorhinus ursinus. The sequence goes on along the minus strand of NW_027397068.1, from coordinate 67,196,289 downwards.
AGCATAAAAAAAATTCTTAGGAATTTTTATATACTGGAAACTATAAGACTTCAATGAAAAACATGGAAGACACAAAAAAGAAAAGATCTGTGTTCACTTATCAGAAGAATTAATATTGTTAAAAAGGCTATACCTCTCTAGATTCAATGCATTCCTTATCAAAATTCCAATGGCATTTTTCTCAGAAATACAAAACAGTCTTAAAATTTATGTAGAACCATAAAAGACTCTGAATAGCCAAAGCAATCTTGAGAGTAACAACAAAGCTGGAGGCATCACCCTTCCTCATCACAAACTTTATTACTAAGATATAATAATCAGCACACTTATGGTACGGGCATAAAAGCAGGTGCAAAGACCAGTGGAACAGAATCAAGAGTCTAGAAATAAATCCCCACATATATGATCAACTAATATTTGATAAGAAAGCCAAGAATACTCAGTGAGAAAGGGATAGTCTCTTTGGTAAAAAGTATTGGGAAAAGTGAATAATCACATGCAAAAGAATGCAATTGGACCCCTATCTTATACCACTCTTAAAAATTAACAGGAAATGGATTAAAGACTTATAACATAAGGCCTGAAACCAAGGAAGTCCTAGTAGAAAACATAGAGGAAAAAGACCTTGACATTGGTCTTGGCAATAATTTTTGGATATGAAACCAAAGCACAGGCAACAAAAGCAAAAATAAATGAGACTACATCAAACTAAACAATTCTGCATAGCAAAAGAAACACTCAACAAAATGCAAAAGTAACCTACAGAATGGGAGAAAAATATTTGCAAATCATATATCTGATACAGGGTTAATATCCAAAATATATAAAGAACTCATTCAACTCAACAGCAGAAAAACAAGTAATCTGATTTAAAATGGGAATAGGACTGAATAGACATATTTCCAAAGAGGTCATACAAATGACCAACAGGTACATGAAAAGATGCTCAGCATCACTAATTATCAGGGAAATGCAAATCAAAACCACAATGAGATATCATCTCACACACATCTCACAAAAGAGAAGTGATATGATGTGTTGGTGAAGTTTAGATAAAAGGGGACACATGAACACTGTTGGTGGGAACGTACTGTAATTATGGAAAATAGTGTGGAGCTTCCTCAAAAAGTTAAAAGTAGAACTACCATATAAACCAGCTATCCATCCAACTTCCACTTACCTATCTGAAGGAAATTACATTACTGTATCAAAGAGATATCTGCAATTTCATGTTCACTGCAGCATTGTTCACACAGCTAAGACATGGAAGCAACTGTGTGTTCATGGACAGATGAATGAATAAAGAAAACGTGAGATATATATATTCTTATTACATATCTTATTATACATTTATAATATATATTATATATGAATATTATTCAGCCATTAAAAAAGGAAATCCTGCCATTTGCCACAACACAGATGGCCTTTGAGGGCATTATGCTAAGTGAAATAAGTCAGACAGAGAAAGACAAAATACCATATGATCTCACTATAAATGGAAACTAAAAAGCCCAACTCATAGAAACAGATCATAGAATGTTTGCTTGCTGGCCAGGTGTAGAGGTAGAGGAAGTGGGAGACATTGGTCAAATGGCCACACTTACAGTTATAAGATGAATATGTTCTAAAGATCTAATGTGCAACATGGTGACTATAAAATTTAAAAAGAAAAAAATAGAAAAGAAGAAACCTACTTCATATCCTGTCATTCTATTATGATGATTACATTATATTAGCTGTGTCTATTTTTGGTCTCCAAGTTACCCTTATTGAAATGTAAATATCTCTGTGAATTGTATGTTTTATTAGTAGATCCTTAATTAACCAATATTAGCAAGATTTTTATTTTGAATTAGTTTGAGTACATATAAAATATAAAAATAATATAGTAACACTTAGTTCTAATATTGTTTCAGACTTTAAAAAAATGAAATAGAAGTTTACAGTTATAGGGGCACCTGAGTGGCTCAATCTGTTAAGCATCTGCCTCCTGCTCAGGTCATGATCCCAGGGTGCTGGGATGGAGCCCCCCCCCGCCACTTGGCAGGCTCCCTTCTCAGTGGGGAACCTGCTTCTTTTTCTCCTTCTGCAGCTTCCCCTGCTTGTGCTCTCTCTCTCTCTGTCAAATAAATAAGTAAAATCTTAAAAAAAAAAAGTAGTTTACAGTTATAGTTAAAATTCCATGTTTATTCCAGGTCTGCAATTTATTGGTTGTAGGGAACTAAATTGTAAAAGTAGAACTGTAACTACTTATGTAAAATGCGATGAATTATGTAGGGTAAATAGTTGTTTTTAGCCAATACATTTTATGGTGGTTTGTTAACACAGCAATAGAAAACTGAAACTGTATGTATTATTTATTTGTTTACTTTTAAGCTTTATATTGATGACTTTGTGTTTTTACAATACCTTTTTTTACTTGACAAAACATTCATGAGATTTATCTACTTAACAGTAGTTCATTGTATCTGAGGTTTATAGTATTGCTCTGTATGAGTGTGACTATGATTTAGGTTGTTGATTATTTTCTTAATGATGTACACATGGGGTTTTGCTTTTGTTTTTGTAATACTGCTAAGTCTTTGTGTATGCATATGCAAGATATACTGTGTGTGTGTGTAGAATTATCATATTCTATATCATAAAGTAGTATCTAATATTTACTCACTACTATAATACTGATAATCTAATGATCTAATGATTGGATGATCCCTTTGTTTTTTAATGATCGAGGAATGGTGGGGCAGGGCAGCAAAGGGTGATCTGTGTATCTTTGTTTTTGTTTGCATACGTGGGTTGTTCCCTGGATTAAATGTCATGGGAAGTACATCTATATGAAGCTAAGTATAAGTGGGCAAGATTGGGGATCATAATACTTAATTTTTATAAGTAATATTTAATATAATTTTATAATTTTTTTTACTTTTGTTTGCTTAATGGCTATTCTAATATATTTCATGATTTTTATTGAATAAGGAAGGGGGTGATGTGTTTGCCTTCATGTGTTTCTGAAGAGATATTCTTTTTTAAACTCCTTAGGAATGTTTTCAGGTGGAGCTAAATATGCATCTTGAAGATTTTAGACTATAACAACATTTATAGCTTAAGATATGACAAAATTCTAATTTCATAGAAGTTATATTAACTTGAATGATATATTGAATATAATACAATGTTTAATGTCATTTTTTAAGGATAGCATTCTACTTAATATAGATGATTTATGGATTTAAAAGCAAATGTTCCTTCTCCACTATAAAACTATACCATGTGACATTAAAACCAGGAGTTAATTACCATACATTGGCTAGAAACATAACAAGCTCATTACAATAAGTAAGTCTTCAAATTCATGTTCTGTAGGCAGTAGAACAGAAAAAAGATCTAAGACCACAAAATTAAATGTGTCTCTAAAGATTGAAATAAATCTTCACTTCTTTCTTCTTTTATTAGTTGCCCTCCCCATCTTTCATACATTCAAAGTAGGTCTATTTTCTTCCTCTGTGAGAAAAATGACAGTTTTAGTAAATATAGTTTGAAAAGCCTTATTTCTTTGGGGCTAGATTTGAAGCAAATCCATTGTTTCGTATCTTTAGAGTTTTAAATATGGTCTATTAATTGAATGAACAAAATGTAACTATCATTTCTAAGACAAGTACACAACCAAAAATATAATGCTTTCTAAGCTTCTTAAGATGAAAAAAGAAATCTCTGTTGCTGGTCTGCTAATAATCTGGATGGTCATACTGCATTAAAAAAAAAATCTTCAGACCTAGAAATCATTCAATTATTACTCATTTTGTTTATAGCTTTGAGGTGGGAAATGAATATGGGAGGCAAAAATTTTGCAATAACTCAGCATAGAGATACAAAAGCAAATATTAAAGGATATTTTGCAATGATTGTATAAGGAAATAAACTTTCTAAAGCTAAATGTATATCCTATTCAGCTTTACAGCCATTTTGGAAAGTTTATAGATATACATCTATGTTTATGGGTAATGTACAAACTTATGGAATAAAACATGGAAATCTTTCCCTGAATAGTAGATACTAGAGTATGAATACTCTAATAACAAGGTATATTAGATAGCAAACAATCAATCACTGACTTATGAATCTTCATACTGGGATATATCACTTTGGATGTAATGGATGATAACTGAGGAGATAAGAAAGAATTTTTGTAGGAATGACACTCTAGAACAAAAGGCAAATCATCACCTTTAATATAATAGGTCATTGGCATTGAATGTTAGTTATCAGCTAATATCTGTTAATTTATTCTTCCAACTTTTTGTTTGGCACATAGTTTCCTAGAATAAAAAATACAAATCCCAATCTCCTTTGCAGCTAGTACAACCAAGATAGTGTAAGTATATACAATATACAGAAAGCTAATATACTGACTTTCTTTTAAATTCTATAATTTATGATTCTTAACTTAATATTGTTGTCTTTCCCCCCAGTTTGCTGAGCCCTTGAATACATTTGGGGGTTTTGAGAGAGGGGACAGGGAACAAGTGTTCAGATCCTCAAGTAGAAAAGTGCCTGAAATGTTCAAGAAACAGCACAGAAATGAGCATAATTGGATCAGAATGATCTGGTGAAGGGGAGATACAGCATGAGGTTAGACGCTTTAGGGCCATTGTAAAGACTCACCGTAACTGAGATGGAAAATCACTGGAGGGCTCTGAGCAGAGGATCAACTGTCCCGAATTGTTTTTTTTTTTTTTAAATAGGATTTATTTGAGGACTGCCATTTCTAATTATCAAGCTCTATTTTTAAATATTTTTTAATTATGGTTGGAATACACATAACATAAAAATTACCATCTTAATCATTTTTAAGTGTAGAAGTAGTGGCAAGCATATTGACATTGTTGTGCAACTAGTCTTCAGAACTTTTGTACTTTGCAAAACTGTATCCATTAAATAGTAACTTTTATTCACCCATGCCCTCTGGCCTCTGGCAATCCCCATTCTACTTTGTTTCTTTGAGTAAGACTCCTCTAGATACCTCATATGAGTGGAATCACATAGTGTTTGTCTCTTCGTGCCTGGCTTCTTTCACGTTTTGCCTATTTCACATTTTGTGTACTCATTCATCCACCCACAGACATTCAGAGTGCTTTTACCTTTTGGCTAATGTGAATACCAATTCTTTAAATATGGCTGTGCTCTGAGAGTATTTCTTTGAGACCCAGCTTTCAATTATTTTGGATACATACCCAGAAATGGAATCTGGATCATATGGCAATTCTACTTTTAATTTTTTTTTGAGGAACTGTTATACCATTTTCCTTAATGTCTGCACTATTTTACATTCCAATCAATAATAGCACACAAGGGCTTCAGTTTCTCCACATCATTGCTGCTCTTGTTTTCTCATTTTGGTGTCTTGTTTTTGTTTGTTTGTTTAATTATAACCGTCCTAATGCCTGTGATGAATTACCTTCTAAAAGGATTATTCTGGTTGCTCTGGGGGAAGAAGAGGTAAGGAAAGAAGAAATATATTTGTATCATAATCCACTGACACACACACACACACACACACACACACACACACACACACAGAGCTGAAAGAACATAACAGCCTTTCTACACAAAGTTTGTTCTGATTTTTTCCATTTTATTCTAATTTACTGTATTTTTTAAAAAGATTAGAAATGATTTTTTAACCCACAAGTGGATCTCCACCTGCTACTGTAAACTACTGTTTAGCCTTTGAGAGCAGTTCAGCGTGGTGTTTAATTAAATCAGCTCTGGAGGCAAATGGCCAGTATGGACTTTGGGCTTCTCCACTTACAAGATAAGTGTCCATCAAGTTATTTAAACTTGCTAGGTCTCAGTATACTCATCTTGCCTTGTAGAGGTTTTTTTAAGACTTAATTAACAGAGGAAATCACTTAGAACATTGCTTGGCATATAATAAGGACATATTTAGTGGTTGCTTTATCAATAAATTATTATTATTATTAAAGATTTCATTTATTTATTTGAGAGAGAGATAGAGAGAGAGCACAAACATGGGGGGAGGGGCAGAGGGAGAGGGAGAAGCAGACTCCCCACTGAACAAGAGCCTGATGCCGGGCTTGATCCCAGGACCCCGGGATCATGACTTGAGCCGAAGGCAGATGCCTAAACCAACCGATCCACCCAGTCACCCCTATCATTATTATTATTAATGAACATTATCCTTTGTCTTTAGAGAAGTACTCAGAAACTCAAATGCTGATAGAGGAAATATAATGACGACAAACATGAAAACTACAGTTAGACATATGAATGAATATTAAAGTGCTGGTATTCATAATTTACTGCTATCTAAAACAATAGGCTGGGCCTAACGATATAGCAAAACACAACATATCTAAGAGTCATTATTGCCAGTAGACAGCAACTGATTATTCTTGGTGTAGATACAATCATTAATTTAGGATATAATTTATTTAGCAAATAAAGCATCCTAACAATTGTAGCTTTGACATTAAGATGTCAGTTTTAATTCTATTACTTAAATATAACATGTCCACATTAATATTAATTTTATGATTTGAAATCTCATTATTAAGATTTAAGACAAATACCAATGAAGTGTATGTGTTTTTGTGTATATGTGTATGTAAATATATATACACACACACACACATATACATGTATATATATATTTTTAAAGATTTTATTTATTTATTTACCAGAGAGAGAATGAGGGAGCTAGTGAGCACCAGCAGGGGGAGCGGCAGGTAGAGGGAGAAGCAGGCTCCCTGCTGAGCAAAGAGCCCGAGGCCAAACTCGATTCCAGAACAATAGGATCATAACCTGTGCCTGAGGCAGACACTCAACCGACTGAGCCACTGGGGCGTCCCTATATATGCATATTTTAAACAATCTTTGCACGTATACATATATACATACACATATACATAGTTTTAAATAATCTTTGTGCTTGCACTAATTCACACATGGATATGCAACAGTGTTTCTTCTCTTTGAAAGAATGATAAGAATCTACTATTTCTTCCTAAACTTTAAAAAAAATCAGGGCTTAATAGAAATTTCTAATATTTAGTTAACTGGCATACTTTAGGCATGAAGTATTTTATCTTTTCACAGTTTTCTACTGGAGAGTTTCTACATCAGAAGCTTTCCAGAAGAACATTGATGATTAGGCAGTTCTATTGAAATTCTTAGTCTTGGGCACCTGGGTGGCGCAGTCCATTAAGCATGGGACTCTTGGCTTCAGCTCAGTTTCTGGTCTCAGGGTAGTCAGATCAAGCCCTCTGCACTGAGTGCAGAGTCTGCTTGGATTCTCTCTTCCTCTGCCCCTCCCCCTTCTCTATCTCTCTCTCAAATGAATAAATCTTAAAAAAAAAAAAAAGAAAGAAAAGAAATTCTTAGTCCTACAATTTTTTTAAAAGATTTTATTTATTTATTTGAGAGAGAGGCAGTGAGAGAGAGCATGAGAGGGGAGAGGTTCAGAGGGGGAAGCAGACTCCCCACTGAGCAGGGAGCCAATATGGGACTCGATCCCGGCACTCCAGGATCATGACCTGAGCTGAAGGCAGTTGCTTAACCAACTGAGCCACCCAGGTGCCCCTTAGTCCTACAATTTGACACAAACACCTCCAAATACTTTGACATTTAAATTAGCAACAAAATAATTTTAGCTTGTTTTTACTATAATAATTGCTATTAAATTTCTATTTGTTTACAGTATCTTGCATATTATAATAACTTTTTTATTTCCTAGTTACAAAAGCCATAGCAATTTTTAACAATAATAAACAGTTTACTTAATTTTATAACATCTTCTACTGTTACAGTTCAGCCACTGTGCAATCTATTTTGAGTAAGGGAGGAGTTAATAAATAGTACTGGACAAGTAGGGAGAGGTGTGATGGTGTTTTGATGTGTCAGTTTGCTTAATCAAACTAATCTAGGTATTGCTGTGAAGGTATTCTGTAAATTAAGGTCCATAATCAATTGACTTTAAGTAAGGAAAATTATTTCAGATAAGCAGGGTGGTCCTGATTAACTTAGTTAAAAGGCTTTAAGAGCAGTACTGATTTTTCTTTGATGAAGATGAAACTCCACGTGTGGACAGCAGCTTCCTCCTGCACCCAAGTCCCGGTCTGCCCCCCCGGTGGCATGTTACCATGTTTCAGACTTGCCTACCCAGCCTCCACAATCACATTAGCCAGTTCTTCGTACTAAATCTCTTAATACATATCTCCTTTCTGGTTCTGCCTCTCTGGTTGAACCCTGACTATTTGGTACTTGCTTTGCCAGAGATGAAAGGTGAAAGTTATAATTATCAAATGATGGGCTACCAGTACAAGAATCAATAGGTGGATTGATGGATGATAGTAAATGACATATAAATACAAGGCATGAAAAAGTAGAATTATAAATCAGTGGAACTTCTAAACAACAAAATACTACTTTTTATGTATCAGAAATATTAAAAATGCTACAAAGTAGTGTAATTGTGTAAAAGGAAAAGAAAAAAAATGGCAATAGGAAAAGTGGTCTCAATTTTATTATTTTTATTATTTAAAACAATTTGGTAGTGAAAAACTTCCTTCACAGAAAACCCAGTGAGAATAATAAAGTTTAGTTATTGTTGTTGAAGTCATTGTCAATCCTCACACCCCCCTCACCCAGGGTCCTGAGGAGATGCTGATGAAATCGATCTAATCTTCATCAAGGACAGTTGGACAGTAGGTGAAATGTTACTATAGGTTAGTGAAGCTTACTCTTCTTTACATCTGCACTTTCTCTAGATAGTCATATTCTGCCAAAAATTATCTACCTTGATGGAGAATGTTGAGATATTCATTTGGCTTACTTCTTTTCCATTATTCTCTTTATATCATTTAAAACAAATGCTAACCTTGTATTGACTTCAAATCTCTGAATCCTTCCCATTAATAAATAAATCTTCCTCTTCCACTGGTTCATTAAATCAAACTATTTTTCTTTCCTCAACAGGTATCTTATAAACAATAGTTGCCCATAGGAGAAAAAAAATAACTGGATGAGAAGAGCTGATAAGATTAGTCTTATACACCAACAAATAGTTGCCTGACTTGCTAAGTGCTGCTCAAATATAAGCTTAATTAAACAATACTGAAGAAAATATAGTGTAGTCTCATCCTTACACAAAGATCATTCCAAATAATTAATTATGTGATGTGTTTTAAGCTGAAAATACATATTTCATACAGTTAATATATAAGCTCATTGACTCATGATTCAGAATCAGCAGCATGATAATGTAAGTTTAATTTTCAAATATTAAGTTCCATTAAATATTCAAAATTCATGTCAAAAAGAATGTATGCACTTAAAATTAAAGTCATAAAAATGTTTCACATCTAATATCCATTATTATTAAATCTAATAATTAAATATTAAAGGCAGATATTTAAAATACAATTTATCAGAAATTTTCTTTATATATTAATGTGTATATCTAGAGAAGCATAAGATCTGTGTGATCACTGTGTCCATATATTCGCTGCCTTAAAATTTGGCTTATTTAGGAATCTGTCTTCATTGTGAATTGTTGTAATCAATATTAAAATAGTTTGAATGACTAAATTAGACTTAACTGCCTAACAATTTAAAAGTTTTCATTTGACTTTACTAAACTCAGTCACTAAAATCATTGTTGTCAAGGTTACCAATGACCTACTTTCTGTTGTTAAATAAAAAATAAATCAGCACTTAATTTTATTTAACCTTCCAATAGCACTTGACCTTGCTGATGATTTTTTCATATTTTTTTCTATTTGCAAAATTATTACATCAAAATTAAAAGGCACTCAAATAATGTGGAACTGTCTGAACTATTAATTGAGAGGCATTACCTCTTTCTTCCCACTCTGCAGAGATAACTACAGTGAACAATGAAATGCAGGAACACACCTTTCAGATATGTGTTCATGCTCATCCAAATGCATCAAGTCAATAGAAATGCTAAAAATATTTAAAACAAGTTAATGAACACATTGCCATTATAAAACTTAATAAGCAAACAGGAATTTAACTTGGTGGACAAGATAATTTGGTGATGATCCCTAAAACCACAAACACTGACTCTCCATTTTTGACACATCATTGCTCTAATCATCTGCTTCGACATCCAGAGCTCAGCTGTCTTCCAGCTCAGCCAAGCTCCTGACAAATGATAATTCAAAACTGAGGTAACAATCTGCTTATATTTATACCATAGAAGGAAGCTACTGAAGTCCCTTAGGCATTCTGCTAATCTGGGCCTGCAGAATGTTGGGGAATAAGTTCTTCCACAAAAGGTAAACAAATGAAGAATCAATAAATATTTCAAGAGAGTAACAGCATAAAATAAAAAAAAATACATGGAAGAATTTACAGGAAAATTATTAACATAGAAACTGACATTAAGACACATAATTAATGTTCTCAGAAATATCCATAAAGAGGATATGAGAAAATCACCCAGGCAAATATATCACACAAGACAAGTAAAAGGAAAATAAGGCAGAGAAAGTAAAAGGTAAGGAAAGGCATATACAAACTATCAAGATATATTTGGTAAGGATTCTTGCCGGAGAAAACAGAAGAAATAGACACAAAATAAGGGAGGAAATAATAATAGAATATTAAAATGAGTTCAAAGTCAACAGTTCTTTTATGGTCCATGCTTTTCATGTCCTGTCTAAAAAGTTTGGGCCTAATCCAATATTACAAAAATTTTCCTCTGATTCTTTCTAGAAGTTTTGTGGTTTTAGCTGTTATATTTGAGTCTTTGAGCCACTTTAATTGTTGTATGTGGTGTAAGATTAAGGATTGTGTGTTCTTTTTTGCCTATAGATGCACAATTGTTCAATTGTTCCAGCACCATTTGTTGAAAAGACTGCCCTTTTCCCATTGAGGTAATTTGGCATGTGTGTTAAAATTACTTGGCCATATATATTGTGTGTGTACTTCTGTACTTTATTCTCTTTCATTCTTCAGTGTCTGTTTTTATGCCAATACCAGATTGTCTTGATTACAATAGGAAACTATTTTTAATTTATGCTCCTGATTATTTTTCCACATTTTTCCATACGCTCATTGGCTCTTTGAATTTTCCTGCTAATGTGTGGGTTTGGTTTTTTTTTTTTAATTTTTACCCATTTTATTTTGGGTTGTTAATGTTTTTCTTCTTAACCAATTTTTTTTTAAAGATTTTTATTTACTTATTTGAGAGAGAGAGAGAATGAGAGATAGAAAGCACGAGAGGGAAAGAGGGTCAGAGGGAGAAGCAGACTCCCTGCTGAGCAGGAAGCCCAATGTGGGACTCGATCCCGGGACTCCAGGATCATGACCTGAGCTGAAGGCAGTTGTTTAACCAACTGAGCCACCCAGGCGCCCCAATGTTTTTCTTCTTAATGTACATCTTTATTATTTTTTTCTATATTTCCCAAGTTTACACTTACATTTGTTTCTGGTCTTCTATTTTTAATTTGGAAGGATTAAAAACATTACTCTGTTTTCCTCTATGATTTTTCCCCATTGCTGCTCTGCTTAGATAGTCCTTCCAGCCACTAACCTGTCTACTGTGCATCTACATTTTGCTAGTGCTTTAAGTTTTTATTTTTCTGCTTTATGTTTCATTTTTTTAAGTTTTTAATCAATTTTGTTTGCATATAGACTGAGTCATGTGTGTCAAAGTTCCTTCCTGAGTTTTTTCCAAAATGCACTACAAAAGAATCTATTTTTCCTATTTGATCCCGGTGCTCCACTAGAAAAAGATGCAAGTACATAGTTAGGAGAAATCTCTGATAAGCACAGTCCTGTAGCCCTAAGTGCAAATTACAGTTTGTAATTATATGCATATATGTCTAGGAGTATCTCTATAAAAACTTATTTATTTTCCTTCCTAAATTGCAATGTCCACCAAGTAAGGAAATCTCTTTTATTCTCTGGACAGGCCTGAAATAGAAAAGAAAAAAGTATACACAAATATCTGTTGAATGAAAAACAATTCATTTGGATTGTTTAGATACACGAACCAATATCTTCCTTCTTTTTGTTTAATATTGTAGAAGTTGTACTTTTGACACTATCAACTAAAATGCTTGTGGTATGCTCTTCCTCTCTTTCTTTGGGATGATAACTCTGTTTCCTCATTTTACAGTTATTTGGCATACAGTTGTTGTTTTGTTTTGTTTTAGTTTACCATTCCTTAGACAAAGAGAGTTCTAGCTAAAGATAGAATGTTTCAGGAGCCTGAGTGTCTGTATTGTTTTACTCTGTGCTCTTTGAACTTCAGATAGATGTGTTACTTTCTAGCATCCAGTAGGTCTATCTATTGGGGTTGTACTGGAATATAATAAATGCACTTCTATCTTTAATGTGTGAATCTCTGTGTGAACCAATGGAATTCATGAAAAACATTAATTTCCATGTGTATTGTTATCAAGGTTGTTATTTGCTACCCCACTTCGGCAGGTATTTTGCATTTAAGGAAAACATTTTCTAGAATACATATGGCTATCACTCCTTTCTTCATCGTTCTATTTCCTGCCTTTTTATTTGTTTATTTTCTGATGATTTAGTCTATCAATTGTTGTTAAAAGAGATTCAGTGAGAGGATGAAGATTCACTAAAAGAGCATCCATTGGGGAGAGGGATAGTCAGAACCAAGGCATGATGAACAGATTAAGCTAATGTCAGGCAATTCTGGATACTGAATTTCAGTCAGGACACTCTATATCTTGTTGCCAGGAGTCATTTCTGCCCTGCACTCTGCCAGCTACCCATAATATAAAACATTCCAGGCATACCACTGAGGCCTGGAGGAAACAACTCTATGTGGACTGTTTTCAGACATTCAGTGTCTAATGACTAGGATATTATGGGAAAGGTGAGAGACCTGAGTCAAGAAGGAAAAACGGAACAATTTTCCCAAAGGGAAAAAGCATGCACAGTGGAAAATAGAGGGATAAAAAAGCTCCATTGCTGTGTAATTCCATCTGTGAGAGCCATGGGAGGCTCCTTGCTGATGTCTGAGGGACTTTTTCTTTCCCTTTGTTGGTAACTGCACTTATAATTCCTCCTAAATGTTCCATAACTTAATCCTTCAATGTATTATTTTCTAGTCCATCCTTGTTCTTAATTTAAAAATGTTAATGTGAGGGTTTTGAAAGAAATGTGACTTATAAGTCTTATAAATTCATATAACTTACAGTTCAAGTTACTACCTGACATTGCTTTGAAATGATTAACTACTTCCCATTATTAAATGCTCCAAGGAGCAAACTCCGTGGAAAGGAAACTCTTGTATTAAGTAATGTATTAAAAAACACAATAAATAGTTAAGCCCCAGTAAGTTGTTAGTCGGTACATTAAATAAAATTATCACATACTGTTCTTGACATAAGATTTATAGTTACATTATTATTTCGTCTTTTGATTTTCCACAAGAACTTATGGAATTTATTGGTTCTTGAGAAGTAACAGCTTATATAACAAAATCATTTTTTATTCTAACATGTACATTTCAAAGGCAATAAAAATGATTTTATTTCAATTATTATTGTTATTATATTTTAAAAACTTAATTTAGAAGTTCTCCATTTTCTGATGGGTAGACAAAATCTAATACAGCATGCCTTTCTCACTAGAAAATATCTTTTTATTTTTTTAAATGTTGCTTTTTTAAAAAAATATTGATTTTTAAGAATTAAATGCAGTGATCCTGTCCCTTCCTCATGGTTGATTCTGACTCCACCTCTTTCTTTCACAGAGACGAGAGAGAGAGAGAGAGAGAGAGAGAGAGAGAGAGAGGCAGGAGAGGGGCAGAGGGGGAGGGAGGACAAGCGGATTTCTCACTGAGCATTGAGCCCAATGTGGGGCTCAATCCCACAACCCTGAGATCATGACCTGAGCTGAAACCAAGAGTCAGACACTCAACTAGCTGAGCCCCCCAGGCGCCCCGATCTTATACTCTTTGCTTCCACTCTTATTCAACGTTCAGAAAACTAACTTTCCTTGAATGACTATGCTGTAGGAATATAGCGTTGCATTAGAGATGTTAGTTATCTTGTCTAATGTGTAAATAAATGGTACTACATTGCCACAGAGATTATTAGAGTGGTAATTGTTATCACTCACCCCTCTACTCCTTTATATCTTTCATTAGACTCCACTGCAGAATGTGCTCATGTAATAAACTCAAGTATTTTACAATTATTAGAATCCAGTGGTATCTTCTTAATCTTCCTCGTTTCTACATTTTCTATGGCATTTGACAACTATTAACACTAAGGTCCAGCATGGATGAGTAGTGTGGATGGAAAGTTTCACTTATCTCTCTCTTAAAAGATCCCTATAATAGTAAAACTTTGTTTCCAGGATTAGATGGGCTTTCTCACAACTCCATAGCCTCTGGCTCCCATGTCCCATGGCCTCTCTTTCCCCTACATGTTCACAGTGTGGCTCTTGCTCATGACTTTCACTCTGATGTGTGAATTTCTAGGTCCTTCCTATTTGGTCTTTTTCAGTGTCTGTTGCTGTACCACTTTTTTGACTGCTGTTGACACAATTGTCTCCATCTCCTTCTGGCTGATCTCATGGGAGGAGTTCAAGGTTCATTTCTTATTGACTCTTAGACCTAGACCTCTAGCCATAACTTCTTTTTGCAGTCTCAATATGTTTTTCCAACTGTCTGCAAATTTGGTTCACCCTGAAAGGATTTGCAGTCATTTCAATATTAACTTAAAAGTGAAGGTATTTTTTCCATATGTATGAATTGATAATCTATTCCATTTTGTGGCTTTGAGCAAGTTAATTAAACTTTTCTCTAAGTTTCCTCATTAAAAATTAAATGTTTAATTTGAGGAAACAAAAACATCTTCACAGTTGGGTCACTTTTAAATGTCCACTCACATTCTCCTCCCTTAGACTCATCTGTCCCCTATCTTTCCTTTTTTTTTGTTTCAAGTCACTTTTTTGGGCCATGGACCAGGGTAGAAAAGACAAGAACAAATATAGAAGGAGAATCTGATGTCACCTACATTTGTCTGTTGGCCAAGACTTTCAGTTCAGGTTAGCTTTTTTTTTTTAATTTTACTTCTTTTTAAAAATAGGAATATCTAACACAATTAAGAAAAATTCTAATTTGAGGTTCCAAGACTTCATCTTAGCTAGAGTTCTCTTAAAAGAGCTTCATGCATAATATGCTCCACTTTATTAAACACACATTTTTTTCTAGCTTATATGTGATAAAAACCAGGGAAGTAGACTAAGTAAGATGTGGAGATATTGATAGCCTGTTCTCAAAGAATATGCAGGAATGGGTGCAGGGGAAATATTTGCCACAGTTTTCCCAAAAGAAATGACCACTAAAGAGTCAAAGAAACTTTAAGAAACAAAATGGCTTTTCCTTTCATAAGTCAAATGGAAACTCACTGACATATGTATTTATCCACTTATTTAAAAACATTTGTTAAATAACTACTGTGTTTCAGGAAGCTAGAGAATCTGTAACTAACAGACAGACAAGTGCGAATTTTAGGGGAAAATGTATTAAATGCTTTATTAATAGGCTAGTACTGAAAACTGCTGTTCAGAATGCTAGGTTCCCCACCACCACCACCATCACATGCTCTATATTTGGGAACATAAAAGGACATCATGGACCAGAAAGAAGAGCAGAATAGAAATGAGGAGTTTCCTTCTTAGGGTAGCAGATACACACAAAAAATTGAACATCTGCATTTGACTAAGGGGAGCTGACTACACTCATGTTCAGCTTATGATCTAAAAAGGAGTTCAGTGGAAATCATGAGCCCACTAGGGTGCATTAATGGGAATGTATTGCAGAAGATAAAAAAAATTAGTAAAAATAACGTATGTTCTCAGTCCAAACTAAGGAAAAATAAAAGTGAGGAATAAAATGTTGGAATAAAATATTAAAAGAGAAAAGCCCAAGTGTATAATTTAAGAAGAAAATGTACAATGAGGGTTTAAAACTCTTTTCAAACTGGCTTACAGAACATTGATTCAATAATGTTGAAGAAATATATAAAGAATCCATTCGGAATCAGATGAAAATGTGGCCAGTGAAGAGGCACAAATCACAAGACAGAGAATAAAAATTCAACACAAGCATGCTTGAGTTTCCTTAAGAAAGCACAACTAACAACTTAGAAATAATAATCAATGAAATAATAGAGGAATGTTTTCCTGAGATGAAGAAAAATCAGGAACTACACGAAGAGGGAGCTCACTATACATCTAGCAACCAAAAATATCCACAACTTCTAACCAGCCTAGAGCTGACAGCTGTTGTTTCAGATCTACAACCCCAAATCCCAGGAGTAAACAGCAACAACACTTTTCTTCTGTGTCTGTGGAGTCGCTGGTGCAGCCCTGTGATCCCATGTGTGAGTTAGCTGGGAGGAGGTGGGGGCTGATCCAGGTGGGGCTTGGCAGATTGGCCATCACAGGTCTGATGCACATTTTAAACTGAGACCTGGGCTGAAGGGCTAGGCACCTCCCACGATTGCCCTTCTCATGGCCATAGCAAAAACACGAAGGGCACATCCAAACACACGGGCCCACATCAAAGCCTTGCTTGCATCACACCTCTTCACATTCTACCTATGAACCAAATCGCATGGTTGAACTACTTCAAACAAATTCTGTAAGCAAATCAGGTCTATCCAGTGCAGCCCGAAATAACAGCCATTTCTTAGAGGAGCTCCCAGTTAAAGGGAAAAAAAAACAAAACAAACTTAAAGTCAGGAGCAACCAGAAGAGAATACCTAGGCCATTCTTTGCTGTGATGAAAGACATTCTTTCATGTATTCATGCATTCATTTAATAACTCTACCAGGTTAATTTTATGTGTTTCTTGTGTAATCTTATATCTAAATTAAATGTGATCTGTAAATTATTTGCAAAGGATATAGTTTGAATTTTGTCCTCACTGAACAAGAGCTTTGATTCTGTTGTCTTTTTTATTCTAATAACATATTATTCCTCCTTTTTGTAGTGATTCATTTGTTTCTAAATATAAAAGTATGTGGTTTTGCTTTGATGATTTAGAATTATATCACCTCTGTGATTCATCACTCATCTCTAGAAGAAGATAGGCAATTTTGGTTAAATCACTCCCGAAGTAATAAGTGTAAAGGCTTCTTTCCTGGCTTTCACAAAAATCTAAAGAGAGCTGACCTGCTAATAAAATACCATTTATGTAGCAATCCCTGGGTCTCTTATGAATGTTCTCACTAAATCAGATTCACCAGCACTACAAAATGAAAAGTACTACTTGGAAGAAAACATGTGAGGGATTCCAAATGTGAGATATTGTGTGCGTGTGAGAGAGAGACAGAGAGAGAGAGAGCACATGTGAGTGTGTGTGTGTGTTTGTGTGTGTGTGTGTGTGTGTGTTGCATTATCTTACAATAATTACTGGGGATGTACAAAATTTTGCATATTTTAAAAAGTAATAACAAATACGAATAAGGCATCATAAGAAGAGATGCAAACAGAGACACTTTTGTGTATTGTTTCCAGAAGTTGCAACCACTGCAGCCATTCTAGATAGAGAATCTGACAGTGCTTAGTGAACTTAAGTATAAATTGTTTTTATTCGAGAATGACATTATGAAATTTAGAAAGACATGCAGGTGAGGGAGGGTTGGGTTTTATCAATCAGAAATAAAATGCATTATAACAAATGAGCAAAACATTCTAAAACAAAGGTATTATTGCCAATAACTCTAGTTACTGTAGCCACTCCTTACGTGTACAACACACAGCAGTAAAAAATGTCCACAAATGAAATAAATAACATTTGAGACCAAAAGAGAGAGCTCTGAATTGAAGGCAGTAATAACGTGGTTAAGATTGTAGGTCAAGGGCTTGGATTAGTGAATTTAAAAAATTTACTGCACCTGAACTCAGGTTTAAGAATACACTTTCAACATGATATATTCTGGTCAAGATCAAAATTTTCCATGATCTGTATTGTCTCACCTGTCCTGCTGAACACCTTGAAATAGAGTCAGAAGCTTGAATTCTTGCTTGGGGCAAGCTGATAGCTGAGCTCAGCGAAGCCCCCTTTAAGGCTCCAGCAAGAACACAAGCCCCTTCTCACACAGCACAGCATTTTTGTAGCCCCAGAAGAAGGAAGACCTAGTATGTTGGGTTTTGAGTTTTTCCAGAAAAGATAGAAACAAAACCGCTTGCAAGGAATCTCCTGATATTTAAATGTATTTGGTCTTACCTTCAGAATTCAGGAGCACACACTTAAATAAATAATACTACTAAGCATACGATACACAGTTGTAATGAATTCTCTAAGTCCTAGATCTTGTTTTATTTGCTTCATTTTTATATTTTGTTATATTTCATTTTTAATCCAGTTCAACTGGTTCATTTTATTTTATTATGCCCTTTCCTCCTACTCTGGGCACACATTCCTTTCACTCCTTATGTACTCCTTTGAAGCATCCTCTATGTTTTAGTCACTGATATCCTTAGTGGTAATATTATGGGTTAAATTATGTCCACCCCCAAAACAGAAATGCTGAAGTCCTAATTCCCAAGACCGCAGAATGCGACTACATTTAGAAATAGGGTTGTTACCTATTTAACCAAGTTAAGGTGAGATCATTAGGGTGGATACCCTCATAAAAAGGGGACATTTGGGATGCCTGGGTGGCTCAGTCTGGTTAAGCGTCTGCCTTCGGCTCAGGTCATGAGCCCAGAGTCCTGGGATCAAGTTCCACATCGGGCTCCTTGCTCAGCGGGGAGTCTGCTTCTCCTTCACCCTCGGCCCCTCTCCTCTGCTCCTACATGCAAGTGTGCTCTCTCTTCTCTCTCAAATGAATAAATAAAATCTTTAAAAAAAAAGAAGGGGACATTTGGATGCAGTGACAGATATACACATGCGTTGAATACCATGTGAAGATAAAAGAAGAGATGAGATGATGCTTCTACAAGCCAAGGTATGCTTCAGACTACCAGCCAACAGCAGATGCTGGAGGAAGGCATGGAACAAATTCTCCCTCAGAGTCCTCAGGAGGAACCAGCCCTGCAGACAGCTTGATCTCATGCTTCTGGCCTCCAGAACTGTGAAACAATACCTATCTGTTGTTTAAGCCACCCAGTTTGTGTGACTTCGTTACAGCAACCCCCACACACTAATACAGGTAGCCCTTTAGCTTGTCTACTTATCCCACAGTGTTCAGTAATGCTCAGATAAATGTAGCGATGCGTGATAGTTTTTCTGAGTTATAGGTCTTAGAATAGGATAGCTGCTTCATATGGTATATCCACCATTAATTCCATTAAATATTGTCGGGCTTCTCTCCAGAATTGCTCTACCAGCTTACACTTCCACTAGAGCACAGGGCAGGTGTCCCTTGCTCCCTTCTGAGGCATTTTTTAGATCTGGCAGCCTTTTGTCATGTGCTCTTCATCTGCAGTGCATTTCCCATTTTCGAGAAATTATCTATTCATAACATTGAGTCTTTTTCTAATTGAAGAGTAGGATGATTTCTTTTTTTTTTAGTATTCAGAAACTACACTGCAAGTACTTTCTCCCACTCTTTTGCTCTTTTTAATTTTTTATGTCATCTTTTGATGAACAAACTTTTATGAATATTTTCTGTTAGAAAAAAAATGTATGAATCTTTTCCTTTATGGCTTGTGCATAAAAATATATAGCTTAAGAATTTTCTGCCTACCCTGAAATCATAGTGCTATCCCCCCTTAAATTTGCTTCAAAATTTTTAAGGTTCGCTTTACACATTAATGTCTCTGAGTCACATGAAATTGATTTTTCTGGATGGTGTAAAGTAACAAAAACTTTTATTTTCTCATGTTTCAGAGATATTTATTGTCCGATCCATTCTTTCTCGCTGGTATATAATGCCAGCTTTGTCAGGTGTCATACTTCTAGGTATTCATATTTCTATTTCTAGATTCTTGATCTATCTATTTTCCTATCCATGAACCAATGTCACATAGCTTTATGCACATGGATCTATAATAGTATAAGGCAAAACATTTTCTTTAGCTTTCTATATAAATTTAAAAAGCAGTTTGAGTGCCACAAAAATTCCTATGGGAATTCGGATTGGAGTTGTGTTGAATTATAGATTTATCTCAGAATTTACATCATCAAATAACCGTAACGTCAACTGTCCAAACAAGGACAAGTTGGAGAGTTGCCAACGTCTTTATTATTGCTCCATGATTTTTATATGGCTGTTTTAAAATACTGTTCAAAAACTATTTTAAAAAATAAAATCATTTCTAAAACATGAAAGTAGCATATATTATTTACTTCAAAACATTTTATAATCATTTTATATTGATAATTTGACCATGAAATATAACATAAACAAATCATGTTTGGGATATGTAAACATATTTTGATGTTTATTTTTCATATCTGGCTTAAAGCTGTATCCCTGGTTATTTCTAAAGATTTTTGTTTGTTTGTTTACCACGCTCTTATTATTTCTTAGTCGTTCAAAAGTGTACATTTATTCAAAGTCAGATTTTATGGTAATTAAATTTGGAATTGTTGACATCAATCAGTTTATCTCACTGGACTGTAATATGCTTCATAAAAAATCTTATCACTATAGATGCTAATAGACTTGCAAAGTGAAGAACAATTTCTGTTAGAAGATATTCTCGATTATAACTTTGTCACATGCAATGTACTAATTTTACAACTTGATTAATTCCACAAAAACTGTCTTTTGGCTTTCTTTCAGAGACACTTTCTTTAGCAAATATTTTTTACAGACCATTTATCAAATAATGGTTTGTATCTGTGGTTATTTTGATTGTTTTGCCAAATTTAGGTGCTACAAAACTAAAAGACTTCTTATATGCATTGATCCTGATATAGAATATAAATTGATTTTATTAAATATAAGAATCTATTAAATTATTCTTTCCACAAGTCAAAATATCGTAAATCATAAGTATAAATTTAAATATTAAGACATGTACATCATTATTTTCAGATAATCAATGAAATCATTTTCTATAAACTTTAATGTATATGGATGTTATTTATTTTTCAAAAACATATTTTAAAATTTTGTTTGCACAAAATTATTTTATGGATCCACCAATATAATAAAACCAAATTTTTAGTCAACAAATATGTGTTTAATTTGTATTATTTTATTTATTCTTTAACAACCCCTTTTACTCTCCAGAGTGACCTAATAGGATAATAAATTATGTAGTCAGCATATATATATATATATATATATATATACACACACATACATATGATTATAAATAAAACTTTCTCATTTCATTATAAATATCTTATTTTGAATGAATAAATATCTCATCATTATTTAAATATTTCTAGCTGCTGGTTGATATTTTCCCCCACATATATACTTCACAGTATCTAATTCCAATTTGTCCTATGTTTTCTTATCCTAAAATTTTATTTTTTCATGAAAAAAACCCCCACGTTTTTTGTAACATTCTAGGACCAAAATTTCCTAAGATAATAACACACTTAGGTGAATTACAGGCACAGTTAGATACCAGCTACACCGCTGAGAAGGGTTAAAATCAAGAAGACTGATAAAACCAAGTATTTACAAGGAAATAGAACAATTGAGACACGTGTTGACAGGGAGAGTGTAATATAGTACATTGACCTTGGACAACAGATTTTTCAGTTTCTTATAAAATGAAATTAATGTCCACAAACTCTTGAGCAAAGAATGTTTATAACAGCTTTACTGATGGTAACAAAAAAATGGAAATAATAACTAAAATTGGAACCCAAATGTCCATCAACAAATAAATAGATAAATAATTTTGTTGTATTCTTAAAATGGGACACTACTCAGCAAGAATGTATGTATTGCTGATATGTGTATGTGTGTATATATATATATATATATGTACATATATATATATATATAACAATAGGGATGAATCTCATAGACACTTTATTGAGTGAAAGAAGTCAGATATTAAAATACACAGTGTTCTGATAAAAATCAGAACAGTGGTTTCCTGAGGAAGGAGGTATGACATGAAGCAAATAGGTAATGGATGCAAAAGGGTATCAGTATATCTTGATTGATTTGTTTACAGGGGGTCACATTTGTCAAACTATATTTTAAATCAGCATATTTTATTTTACATAAATAATAACTTAATGAAGATGATCAGAAATGCCATTACTTTTTCTTTAACATTTCTAAAATCACAAAAAATAAGTTCAGAACCTCTAAGTGATTTTGTATCTATGCACAATAACTTAATATGTTTTTCCTGCATAACTAAATGAATTTTTAAAAACACTTGACAGTTTTTAAGAATAAAAATACAACAGTATCAATAAAATAAAGAAAATTATTGGGGGTATTTACATTTTATCTCATTCACTTTCCCAGATATTAATTTACCATTTTAAAAGCTGGGTAAATAGCTTTGTTGTTATTATATCCATGTCCTTTTAAGGAAACTAAATTAAATAACTTTCTTAAATGTGAAAAGTATGTACAAAAAAGGAGTAGTCTCATTTTTATTACCAGATAATAGGCTTTACATTGGACTAATATTTTCCAAACTATGTTCCATAAAACAATAATTCCCTATAATAGATTTCAAGAAAAATACATATGCCTGTGAAATAATTTTTTTTAAAAATGTTTTCAACAAATGAATATAAAACCTTTTATGTGATAATTTATGAAGTTATACATTATACCTTTGAAAGTTGGAGAGTTGCTTACAAGATAATCTGGTATATAAACCCATTGATATTTAGACAAGGTGGCATTTTTCTTAAGAAACCCTCCAGTAGACATATATTTTGTAGTCAATGATGGCATAGCATATGTTTCTTTCTATGATATGGTCTTTCAAAACTTTTAATAAAATAAAAAATAGTCCATCTTTTCTATTTCCTATGTCTTAAGAAGCTTAAAATTTCATGTTGATATTGTTTTAATCTTATGCATTGATTAACTAACCAGTGAGATGTTTTATTATTTTCATTAATCTGAGCATGCATTTTGGTGTTCATGTTAATGTTCTGTCAGCTGATTTTAATTAAAGAAGTGTTCATGGGGAAAAGAAGGAAACATTTATAATATATGACCTAACTCACTGTTACTTTAAGCACTTATTTTCTTGATGGTAGAAATATTTTTGATACACAGAGCAACAATTTTTCCTTACTGAAATTGATACATGTTTAATATATGGAATATAGCTTGCATGTTTTGGGGGCAGAACTACTCACTATCCAAGGGCTCACAGAGTATCCGATTTACAAGTATGAAATCCCACAGAATATTACCTCAACTTAAGGGATCCACTTTATGGTAAAGGAAGTTGCAAAAATGAACAGTTGGCAATGGGATTCCATTTACAATGGGATTATCAGACTGAACCTGTTTGCTTGCATGCATACTAGACTAGTCTTTTTCTTTTTTTGTTTAGTTAGCCACTGTATAGTACATCATTAGTTTTTGATATAGTGTTCAATGATTCATTAGTTGCATATAACACCCGGTGCTCATCACAACACGTGCCCTCCTTAATACCCAACACCAGGCTAACCCATCCCCTGACCCCCTCCCCTCTGAAACCCTCAGTTTGTTTCCCTAGAGTCCATAGTCTCTCATGGCTCATCTCCCTCTCTGATGTCCCCCCCCTCCAGTTTTCCTTCCCTTCACTAGCCATCAGGGAAACACAAATCAAAACCACAATGAGATACCACCTTACACCAGTTAGAATGGCAAAAATTAACAAAACAGGAAACAACAAATGTTGGCAAGAATGTGAAGAAAGGGGAACCCTCTAACACTGTTGGTAAGAATGCAAGTTGGTACAGCCAATCCAGAAAACAGTATGGAAGTTCCTCAAGATGTTAAAAATAGAGCTACCCTACGACCCAGCAATTGCACTACTAGGTATTTACCCCAAAGATACAGATGTAGTGGACTAGTCTTTTAGAAGCAGAGCAATGGTGTCAGTTTGGAGATGAAATCTGTATTAGTCAGGGCTTCCCAGAGTAACAGAACCAATAGGATATATAGAGATATACAAGAAGAGATTTATTATAGGAATTGGCTCACATAATTATGGAGGCTGAGATATGCATCAAATTGTTGCCTGCAAGCTGGAGAAGCAGGAAAGCTAGGGGTAAAGTTCAGTCCAAGTCTGAAGGCCTCAGAACCGGGGGGCTGCTGATGTAAGTCATGGGATCCAAAGACTATATGGTCAGGCATGGAGGTGGCATTTATTAGTCCACCTGCAACTCCTTGGCCAGACATAGTCATATAACTACACATAATTGTAAGAGAGGCTGAGAAAGGTGGTTTAATTATGACCTCAGGAGGAAAGTAAATGAATATAATGTCAATGAAAGAGTTTCTACATTCTATTAAACATAAAACTGCCCCATAAAAATTTAAGTAATTTCTTTTTGGGCAAAATAACTCTACATGAAAAGTACTAAAATATTAAACATTAAAAATGAATTGAGGTGGAATTCATGCATTTATTCCACAAAGACATAGCCTTTTGTCTCACTAGCAGAATAAAATCAGTTAAAGCAAAAACTGTAGATGTTATACTGGACATTCTCACTAATGTAATCCTTTTGAGCTGATCCCTGAAGACATCCAACTGGCAAACATAACTGTAATATCAAAGAAATGACTAAAGAGGCAAAATTCATACCGTGAATTTTATTTAAGTTATGAGCTGTAGTTGGAAAATTAGTTTCAAAAGATCAAATGGACATAAAGAAAGCTGGTCCTAAGGTGATTGCCAATATTAAAAATCAAAACAAAAACAAAAACCAATTCTCTCCTTATTCATCTACTTGAGGTTTTTATAAGAAAAACCATGGGAGCCATATACATGAGGTCATTGAATTGACACAACTTATTATAAGAATTAGAGATTAATAATGATATGGGGATTTTAGGATAAATGTATAAAATCATTAATAATAGCATTACATCTTCTTTTATTGTTTCTTTATGTTTCTTTAAATTTGTATAGGAATAATTCAGATGTTATTGTGCATTTGTAGAATTTGACATGCTGATTCTTAAGTTTTTATACAAATGTAAAGTGCCCAGAATGGTTAAGACCTTGAAAAAGAAAAAACAAACTTGGAAATCTTAAAGAGAATGGTTTCAAGATTTACTATAAGGCTACAGTAGTTATAGTGATAGAAATTGTAGTAAGGTTTGAAATAATAGAGAAATAAAACAGAATAGTGTCTCCAGATGTAGGCCCACATGTATTTGATAATTTTTTTTTTTGAGAAAAAGGAAGAGAGAGAGAGAGTGAGTGAGCAGGGGGTTGGGGGAAAGGAGCAGACAGACAGAATTCTAAGTAGACTCCACTCTGAGTGCAGAGCCCAATGTGGGGCTCAATCTCATGACCCTGAGATCATGACCTGAGCCAAAATCAAGAGTCAAATGTTTAACTGACAGAGTTACCTAGGCACCCCTGATAAATTAATTTTGATAAAGTTGAAAAGTTCAACAAGAATGGAAACCCTTTTCAAAAAATGTTACTGGAAAAAAGTGATCTAACTGAAGAAAAAAATAAGCCTAGCCCATTATCTCACAACACACACAAAAAATTATTGCAAGATAGATCATAAGTGCAAATGTATAAGCTAAAACAATAAAATTTCCAAAAGAAAACATAGGTGAATAAGTCTTTCTCTCCTTTCTCTTATGTTCTGTCTTTCTCTCTTTTCCTACACTAACCCTACTTCTAAGACCTCCTAATTGAGTCAGTCAGGCCCACCTACATTTTTCAGAATAATCTCCCTTACTTATATCTGCAAAATACTTTCACAGTGATAGTGTCTGAATTTGAAAAACTAGCAAATGTTGCCTAGCAAAATTGACACATCAGAAAAGAAACATTCACAAACTGAATTTCATCAAAGTCAAAATTTTTGCTCACTAAAAATCATAGTTAATAAAAATAAAAAGTTAATCCACAAACAGGGAGAATATAATCACTATACTTAAATCTGACTAAGGACTCATAGTAAGCATATATAAAGAATTCTTACAAGTATGAAAGACAAAACTGAATAAAAATGGGCAAAAACTTTGACAGTTTATTAGGCAGAATAAATAAATGTCCAATAGACATGTGAAAAGTTGTTCAGCATCTTTAATCATCAGGGAAGTGCAAATAAAAGAAAAACAAAGTATTTCTGCCCCTCACTAGAACAGCTTAAATTAAATAGACTGATAATACCAAGGCGGGGAAGGGGTGAGGGGCAATACTGCTGGTGTGAGTGAAAAATTGTACAAATACTTTGATATATTCTTTGATGGTCTCTAATAAAATTAAGGGTACATCTACCCTTACCCAACAATTCTATATTAGGTATTTACCCAAGGAAAAAACCACACATCTACATAAAGTCTCATAAATGAATGGTACCAGCTTTGTCATTGAGTTCGTAGCATAGGATTATTGAATTTTTAAACTTGTTCTTTTGAATAATTTTTTAAAACATCATTAACAAATATGTGACATTTTTAGAATAGAAAACGTGACCTAAATTCCAATCCTCAGCTATTAGGATTGTCATATTTTGTTAATGCTGTGCTAGAGATTCATACACTACACACATGATTGTATAAAAATGAGGATTTGACTATTAAATATATATATATATATAATATATATATACGCCCTGTTATAAAGCAAAACACAACATGGTACTTTTGTGAATTAAGAAGCGACTGATTTGGTGATTGATGAATAAAAATGACTCCGAAAATATTGTACAAGTTGTAACTTCTCATAGAATTATCTAAGAGCTCAAGTGGTTGACATTTTATTCTGCCTCTTCCAATTCCTCTTTCTTCCCCTAATGCACTTACAGAACACACTTTGGATAAAATATGCTATCAGTCGCTTTGAGAGAGTTTATCAACTTGCCCTCACAGAACTGACAACAAATGCCAAGAAAGCTAGTGTTTTCCCAAGACTGAATTAAGTAAACAAAGAGGGGCAGAAACGATTGAACTGAGAGATTTGCATATAGATCGGAATAGAAGTTTGAGAAAATGCTGCATTTTCCCAGGGATTATGAGGTAGACATATTCCCAGATTTTAGGGCAGATGGTTGGATAAGCAGTCAATATAAGATTATTTTCATAGGCAAAACTTCCAAAACTTCAAGGAAAAATATTTCTCGTGGAATTTAACTTCTCTAGATTCCACAGCACAGAGAAAAGAAGAAAACTTGACCATGATATTAATACAGACCTTTAAAAAAAAGTGTTATATAAAAAGAAAAAGCACATACCAACAGAAGATACATGCAAAACTTTAAATAACATATTAGCAGACAGAATCTAGTGTTTGTTAAAAGTTTAACACAAAAAGACCATATGTGACTTTTTTTCTAGGAATGTAATAGTAGGAAATGCATTTTACTGATAAATTTTTAAATAAGCATAAAAACAGATGCTGTTATTTGCTAAAATTAAGATATAATCCTGATGAACCAAAAGCTATAATAAAATAAGAACATGAAGTTATTACCAAAACCAAACAAAATTTATAATTTCACACCCACCCACACACACATAAAAGAGCTACAAGCCAGAAATAATAAAGGCATAATAGTCTGAGAGTGGTTAAGAGGATCCAACGTGGAGCCAGACTGCTCAGGGATAATTCCTGGCTCTGGCACTTTCTTTATGGCCTTAGGCAAGTTCCCTAACTCTCTGCGTCACAAGCCTTCATATATAAAATGAGAGTAAAAATAGTACACACCTTATTAGGTTGTGGTGAACACTCAGTAAGTTGATGTATGTTAAGTGGACAAGTGTCTGACCATCAGCAAATACTATGTTGGAATTTATTATTGCCAGTATCTCTATTGTTGTTCAGATTAAGTTGAAAGATGATTTTTTTATTTTTTTTAATTTTTTATTGTTATGTTAATCACCATATATTACATCATTTGTTTTGGTGTAGTGTTCCATGATTCATTGTTTGTTCATAACACCCAGTGCTCCACGCAGAATGTGCCCTCTTTAATACCCATCACCAGGCTAACCCATCCCCCTACCCTCCTCCCCTCTAGAATCCTCAGTTTGTTTTTCAGAGTCCATCATCTCTCCTGGTTCGTCTCCCCCTCTGACTTACTCCCCTTCATTCTTCCTCTCCTGCTATCTTCTTTTTCTTTTTTCTTAAAATATGTTGCGTTATTTGTTTCAGAAGTACAGATCTGTGATTCAACAGTCTTACACAATTCACAGCGCTCACCATAGCACATAGCCTCCCCAATGTCTATCACCCAGCCACCCCATCCCTCCCACCCCCGACCACTCCAGCAACCCTCAGTTTGTTCCTGAGATTAAGAATTCCTCATATCAGTGAGGTCATATGATACATGTCTTTCTCTGATTGACTTATTTCACTAAGCATAACACCCTCCAGTTCCATCCACCTCGTTGCAAATGGCAAGCTCTCATTCCTTTTGATGGCTGCATAATATTCCATTGTGTATATATACCACATCTTCTTTATCCATTCATCTGTCGATGGACATCTTGGCTCTTTCCACAGTTTGGCTATTGTGGACATTGCTGCTATAAACATTGGGGTGCACGTACCCCTTCGGGTCCCTACATTTGTATCTTTGGGGTAAATACCCAGTAGTGCAATTGCTGGATCGAATGGTAGCTCTAATTTCAACTGTTTGAGGAACCTCCATACTGTTTTCCAGAGTGGTTGCACCAGCTTGCATTAAGTTGAAAGATGATTTTAAGAATACCTGCAACTCCTCTTCTAAAGTCTGCATCGATTTCATTACAAATAAATTGAGGAAACTTACTATGCTCAGAGATTAGCTCCTCTCTTGAGTATACAAGGACAGAAGTTAGGTGGGGTGATAGGAAAGACAAAGGGCTAGCTTTCCCTTCTAGCTAGATCAATCAGCCCCCAAGACAGCGACTGGGAGAGCTGATAAGTCTGGATATTTTTCCGATTTGAAGATAAACCAAAGCATTCCTTAAACACACACAATACTCAACAGCCGAGAGGAAAATGTGAAACATTAATACATAGTCCCATCTGGAAAGAAGGAGAAAGGAAAACCACACATAGTACAAAATATTTAGTCTCATAGCAACAAATCGCCGGTGCTCTGCCACCTTTA
Organism: Callorhinus ursinus; assembly: GCF_003265705.2. NCBI lineage: Eukaryota > Metazoa > Chordata > Mammalia > Carnivora > Otariidae > Callorhinus > Callorhinus ursinus. The sequence goes on along the minus strand of NW_027397068.1, from coordinate 67,167,071 downwards.
CCTTGCACTCTGCCTGAGACCCTGAAACAAAGCTCCATTTTCCCAAACCCTGGGAATTTCCCAAATTAGGAGCCGTTCTGGTGCCAGAGTTATCACACTGAACAAAGAAACCAAAATCCCAGCCTTCAGAAAATTTATGTGTTGCTTTAGGTGACAAAAAAATTTGACTAGAAGTGTAGGGTTTGGGAAGGCTGCAATAGTAGAAAAGGTGGTGAGGACGTCAGTGGAGAAGAACACTGCAGACTAACGAAACAGCCAGGGATCCTATGGTGGGAGTGTACACAAGGCGCCCAAAGAGGGGCGGGCGGTGGGGGGAAGCTACTGGGTGAGGGGGCGGGGGGGAGCTACTGGGTGGGGGCGGGGGGGAAGCTAGAGTAGCTGGAGCAAAGTGGAGCAGAGAGAAAACAGTTGGCCTGTGGTCAGACGTGAGGCGGGGCCAGACCAGCATGTGCTAGAGCGTTTTGAGGAATTTAGAACTCACTCTGTCCAAGGCATGTTCTTATTTGTTTTAAAAACATCACTCTTGTTGTTTGAGAATAAGGTAAAATCAAAATGATTTGGATAAACCAAGTTGTAGATGGCTGTTTTTTTATACTGGCAGGCAAGGATTATCCATTTGGAGGGAAGCCTAGGGCATATCCCTTCTCCAGTTCTCAAACTTCTCTTGTATCTAAATATTATTTTATTGCCTTTCTTTGTGGGGTAAAGAAAAAGAAATTTGAAATCTCACATTACATAATGTGGAAGAATACCTGATCCTAAATTACCTACGATTTTTAGCTACAGGCCAAAAAGGTTACTTTCGATTATTTATTTATTTATTTTAGAGAGAGAGAGAAAGAGAGAAAGCAAGAGTGGGGGGCAGAGGGAGAGAGAGAATCCCAGGCAGACTCCCTGCTGAGCCTGGGCTCAATCTCACAACCCTGAGATCATGAGGGAGCTGAAATCAAGAGTTGGAGGCTTAATCAACTGAGCCACCCAGGCGCCCCCAAATGGTTACTTTTAATACAAAAGCGGCCCAATGAACATGGCACATCAGAAAGAGAATCTGGACGTTAATGACAGTGGAGTTGTTAGTCCAACCTTATAGTCACCTGCTTTTAATCATCGTGAAGAGAAAAAAAATCAACATCCTCACAGATTAAACCACTGTAGTTGGGTTTTGTCCTACAGTTTTAAACATTTGTAAGAGATCTATTATTTTCTCCTATTTGATCTTTAATTGTGTACATTTAATAAGTTTTGAATATTAAAGTGAAAAGTATAAGCTCAGTAATCATGACAGTTTCTGCTCATGGAAAACTTACAGCCTAAAGGTGAACATCAAAAGCCCTTTTTCAGGGTCCTGGTTGGCTAAGTCAATTAAGCGTCCAACTCTTGATTTCAGCTCAAGTCATGGTCTCAGAATTGTGAGATCGAGCCCCAAGTCTGGCTCTGCACTGGGTGTGGAGTCTGCTGAAGATTCTCTCTTTCCCTCTCTCTCTGACCCTCCTCCCCCACTGCCTGTTCACTCTCTCGCTCTCTCTCTCTCTAAAAAAATTAAAAAGCCCTTTTAAATTATATAGAGGCCAAAGAGACCATAGAGTATCAGTAGAAAAGCTCATTATAAGAATTAGAAATGGTATGCGTAAAATATAAAGGTTTTTTTGTTTTTATGTTTTTTTTTTAGTCCAGAGATACCAGCTTGAAAAAAGTAATTGCATTTAATTGTATTCAATGCCAAAGAGAGGACTTAGGTTATTTTTATGAACAATAATATGAAGTTTTGTGTTTTTCTTCAATTTCTTGCTATATTAGGACACAAGCTACATGAAAACACACAATAATACATTGATTTGGGGAAAAAAACACAATTATAATCTAGGAAGAACAAACAAAGGAGAAACAAAAGACAGACAAATTAAATTAATAAAAGTGAAGAGTGATTTATAAGGAGAAAATAAGTTCTAGATAATTTAGTTTCTTTTGTCTCTGAATGTTCTCTAAAAGAGTAGTTGATAAATTGGAGCATATTTAGATATTATTGAATGCCTATGGTTAATATATTTCTTCTCTTTTTTTTAATTACTGAAGTACAGTTAATATACAATGTTACATTAGTTTCAGGGGTACAAAATAGTGATTTGACAACTCTAAACATTATGTTATGCTGGCTGCAAGTGTAGCTACCACCTGTTACCATTTTACACTATTAAAATACCATTGATGATATTCTCAATGTTGTACCTTTCATCCTGGTGATCTATTCATTCCCAAATGGGAAGCCTGTACCTCTCACTCCCTTTTACTCATTTGCCCATCTTCCACTCCCCTCCCCTCCCCTCTGGCAACCACCAGTTTGTTCTCTGTTCTTTATGGGTCTGGGTTTTGTTTGCTTGTTTGGTCATTTGTTTTGTTTCATGGATTCTGCATTTAAGTGAAGTCATATAGTATTTGTCTTTCTCTGTCCGATTTATTTCACTTAGCATAATATCCTCTAGATCCATCCATGTTGTTGCAAATGGCAAGATCTCATCCTTCTTATGGTTGAGTAATATTTCATTATATATTTATATATATTTATAATATATATTTACATATTTAAAGAAGATATTATATATATACTTCTATGGGACAGGAATATTTCTATGAGCCAGGTGAAAAATTCTTTTTAACTTAAATATACTCTCTAGAGATAAAATGGTACATAAACTAATTATGGTATACAAACTAACTGAGGGATGTTAGGATTTTAGGTATTTTCCAGTTCTTTAATAATGCTACACAAGCAGCTGAATACTCCAACCACACATGTGGACTGAGCTTCAGAGACAATACCAAGAGAATGAGCTGAAGGCACCTGTAATTTAGCAGTTTAAGAACTATTGTAAAGACGGCATGTCATCTGAAAAAATCCAATGAATAAAGGAAAACTATCAGCTTCACATTAAATCCGAAATGTTTTTAGAGTTGGCAGCCTGCTGTAATGCTTATCAACTTTACTTGAATTTTTCTCTGAAATTGATTTTTAGACTTTTTAAAATATATATTCAACAGTGTTCTCTAACCTTGAAGAATGTAACATACTCCTTTCTTCTGCTTTCATTTTTTTCCCCTAAAATAACTTTTTCTTTCCCCTATGAATCACTTACTTTTTGCACTTGACAAAGTCTAAATGCTTGCTTTCCATTTCGGGATTGATATTTAAATTCCCTGCTGCACATCAAACCTGTGAATTGTTGCAGACATTCTTCTGGTGTCCTTGTTTTATCTTCTTTCAGAGGGCATGAATCACGCATAATAACTAATTAACAGTTAATTGCACATTATTTGAAGCAAAAATAGGGCAGAATGCCCAAATAATTGTTTCATCTGTGAAAAATATCATCTTCTGCACTCCAGGAAATCACCACCCATCATACCATGACAAAAAGCATAGCCTCTTTTTCTTATCACTGGCACAGCTGAAGCATGAAATTTAAAAGTCAGGAATTTCTGAAAGCAGGAATTTAAAATTCATGGAAGTGCTTTAGATAATTAGGATCTACCCAAACTTACTCTTTCATTTGTAGTTGTTCATTTTGTGGCTCAGAAATTGAGAACCTTATCTTTTTCTACATACTGACAATCATCAGCATGTGTGTATCTATGTACTGATTCCACAGAGAGTAAATCAAATAGCGTGTTACAGATCCATGTGAGGATGACAGCTAGATTGTGTGTGTTAACCCAGTCAAGTGGCTCCCGCATACCACCTGCTGTGGAAGAAGAACACTGGTCTCAGAAGAGAGGATCTTGGGCTTGGCCGTGGCTGATGTTCAGCATCTCAGAGGTTGCCCTGCACATCCAAAGTGACCACTGATTGTGCAATGTAGAGGCATGGTGTCCGGTCCTAGGAACACCACAAACTAACTCTCACCTTCAAAGTCACTTCATCCCTGGGGGTTTCACTGTGTTCCTCTCTAAACTTACAGCTTTGCTTTTGGTGATCTTGAAAGGAACTTCTAAGCATATAAATCCATGGCTTAAAAAAATCCTCTAATGAATAGTCTCTGAGTCAAAACTTACCTATTATGAATCATGCAAATAAAAATCCAGAATATGTACACAAGAATTTCAGAAAGAAAAAAATAATAATGTATAGGGAAAGATATTTGTTTTCAGAGAAACAAATATCTAAAAGCAAAAATTAATATGGATATAATATCCTAAGCTAGAGGATTTAATCAGCAATTGCTTTTAACTCCAAAGGTTAGGAAAACAAAATAAAAGCCCCTCCTTAACTGTAATTTTTTATGTAAAGTTGATTCTCATTAGCCACAGTAGTCATGTTTTGTAAAGTTACTTTGGGCACTGAATTAGCAAATAACAAAGCCTTTGCTCCTAAGGAAAATACAGGGTTGGGTTTTTTGTGAGCCTCTAGTGCAACTATCCACCTGATCAATACATAACCTTGTTTTATGTGTGTTTCTGGTTAACAACACCTGATTTAATATATATTGCTGATTCATTAACATTGAACTCATGACAAACATCATTGTAACTCATGACTGAATGAAGCTGATCTCACACATGTATTTTCTCTGTAAGGCACATCACAACTTCCTTGTGCTTAGGAACACTACAACTAGGCTTGGGGGCTGTTAAAACAACAAAATGACCAATAAAAATCACAAAAGTGCAAAAAACATGGCAATAAGTAGACCACAAAAGGGCACTCACTTACGGTTGGAAAGCTGAAACAAGAATGCAGAGTGTCGCTTTGTTCTACCTCAACCCAGAATGTACCCATCAGGAGACTAAAATTTCTCACTGCTTTACACACACACACATATGAGTGAACGCAAAACTGCAATGAGTATTGATTTGAGGGCTACTAATAAATTTAGCAAATAGGAAAATTCACAAATATGGAATCTGCAAATAAGGATTGACTATATTTATAAAAGTATGTGATTAATGTGTATTACACCCATAATACTGTCAGCATCATGAAAACAAGAATCATTTCTCACCACTATATCCCCAGCACCCACACCGCACACCCACACCCCCACACACCCACACACCCACACCCACACCCACACCCACACCCACACCCACACACACACACTGCTTAATACATACTTATAATAATGAATCAGTCATCGATATTATTAGCAAACTGTACTTCCCATCTTGAAAACCTTTCACTTGGTTTTAACCCTGACGATTGAAAATTAAAATAGTTCATGTTTCCATTCAAATCCTTGAAATAACTTTTATTCTATGCAAGAATGATACAGTAAAACCTAAAAGACCAATGAGTCACAGGCAAGGCAAGAAAGGATAACAATGAGGTCAGTACTACTTAAAAAAAAAAAGTACTCAGAAAACTTTAAGTTCCATCTAGAGAATTCCTCAGAACAGAAGGCTACTTTTTACTTACAATTAATATACACAACTTGAATACAGTATCTTTCCTCCCAAACCATTCCAGTTGTCTACATCAGAAGTAAGTAAACACTGGCTCTTTTCTGCTTTAATTTTGATAATCAGTTGAACATAAATGAGTCTATTTTATGACAGATTTTTTTTAAGATTTTATTTATCTGACAGAGACACAGCAAGAGAGGGAACACAAGCAGGGGGAGTGGGAGAGGGAGAAGCAGGCTTCCTGCCGAGCATGGAGCCCGATGTAGGGCTCGATCCCAGAACCCTGGGATCATGACCTGAGCCGAAGGCAGACGCTTAACGACTGAACCACCCAGGGCCCCTATTTTATGACAGATTATTTTAACTTTATATTGCTTAAAGAAAGTCAAAATTCTTTGAATACCTTCATGTTGACCCCGTTTATCTTATTCATTGTATCTCTTGGCAAAACCTCCTCATTGTATTCCCAAAGAAAGTCATGCTCTCTTGTGTCCATGCTTTTTTTAAAATTTTTTAAATGTTTTATTTATTTATTCATGAGAGTCAGAGAGAGAGAGAGAGAGAGGCAGAGGCAGAGGGAGAGGGAGAAGCAGGCTCCCCACAGAGCAGGGAGCCCGACGCGGAACTCGATCCCAGGACTCTGGGATCATGACCTGAGCCGAAGGCAGACGCCTAACCATCTGAGCCACCCAGGCGCCCTCCATGCTTTTATAAAACAAGATTTCCCCATGAGAGACCCTCTGGTTTTCTTTACCAGACTAATTTCTTACTTGTCTATCAAGACTGCTCAAGCATCACCTCTTATTTCTAATCATACTTCCATCTCTGGGGTTCATTATGTCTATACATGTTCCCATGGCACCCTGAACAATTCTTAAAACTTCTGCTGTTGTAATCATCAGTTCCTTGTCTATCTCTTCTCTAGGGATGGGATTCTGTTTGACTTTTCTTCATATCTCTAGTATCTGTCATGGATTCTGACATACAGTAACACACACAGTGATAGATTTGTTAGTGTTTATAAAATAAATGCCTCTGATAAACTAAGTGAATGAATGAATGAATGAAGCTAATGCTAGGAAGTTTTCTTACCTGAAGGATATATGGATGAGGCTAATAAAGCTTGGTTAACCTTTTTATTTTTTATTTAGACGATCTGCAGTATGTGGAGTCTCTAACATTATCACACTGCTATTCCAGTTTGTAGAGATATAGATCTGAATTAGATTATTAGACTAAACTTAATCATAGCTTATTCTACCTATCACTCATCTTACAAAGAAATCACAGGACAGATATTCTCCTTAAATATAAGAACGTGTATAAAGCAGTTGGCATATTTTGGAAAACAAGGGCTGTACTCTTGCTCCCAGGTCAGAATAAATCTTTAAAAACACTGTTTCCGACAACTATGTTAATGCAAAGCAGATTGATGGGAAAAGCAAAGTTCTACTAGAAATGAGTGTTGAAAAAAGTCATGAAAAAATCTAACAATTGAAATAATGAACAGAAACACATCATCATATTAGTCAAAGATATTTTTGTAATATATAAGCTGATAGGAGATTAAAAGATACTTTAAATTTGAAACAATCCACAGACTCATGATCTGTGTGTTTTTAATGATCAAGGCCAATTTGTTTTCAGTGTTTCTATAGTTTGAAAAGATACTTAGTTTTCCAAAAGATTTGAAGGCAGAAGAAATTTTCCCCAGACTCAACTGGCTCTTTTTGGTTTATCAGTTAACAGGGATCCAATGACCTGGTGTTGTGGAGCACATCCACACTGGGAGTCAGGAAATCTCAGTTTTAATCTTTGCACTGCCAGCAAATAGCTTTGTGCCCCAAGCATATCATTTAATCTGCATTAAGATGTATTTATAGGTAATGTACTATACAACGTCTAATGTTTGAAATGCTGAAGTAAAGCATACCATGTAATACAAGTAGTAATGTAATCCACAGTAACATAAGAGGCATACATGGTATTATGATGAATAATACAAAGTACATTCAAGGATTTTCTTGAAAATTCTTTTTTTAATCATAGAAGCTACTTTTTTATTGTTATGTTAATCACCATACATTACATCATTAGTTTTTGATGTAGTGTTCCATGATTCATTGTTTGCGCATAACACCCAGTGCTCCATGCAGAACGTGCCCTCTTTAATACCATCACCAGGCTAACCCATCCCCCCACCCCCTCCCCTCTAGAACCCTCAGTTTGTTTCTCAGAGTCCATCGTCTCTCGTGGTTCGTCTCCCCCTCCAATTTCTCCCCCTTCATTCTTCCCCTCCTGCTATCTTCTTCTTTTTTTTTTCTTAACATATATTGCATTATTTGTTTCACAGGTACAGATCTGTGCTAGGGATCAAACCATTCTGAACACCTACGAACTCAACAGGAGATCGAAGAAAAGAATAGCAACAACTCCCCGAACAGAAGAGCGACCACTTACTGGAAGGTAGGACGTGCGGAGAAGTGAATCTGAGGCGATATTCGGGAGGGTAGGTGGTGGGGGAGGGGGCCTCCGTCGGCCGCTTATAGAAGCTACTTTTTATTTGATACTTGAAAATTCCTTTTAAGTAAAGTTATCCGTTAATTATCTGAGGGCCTTCATATTAGTGAGGTTTCAGAAGTGATTTTGCCTCTTGAAAGAGTATTTGATTTGACTGAATGAAGACTTGGTTTAAATCAAATTTCCTAAGTAATTACAGAGAATACATAGATTGAGTCCATATCATTCTGGTAGCCATGGTTTGTTAGAATGTAGGTTCTGTCTCTACACTTAAGCAGGAAAAAAAAATTTAACACAAGTTATATTTGTTACAATTAAGTATCCGTTCTCAGACTATAAATTTGGGAACTGGGAGGACATCTTAATGCATACTACATTATAAATTTATTGTGTTGGATACTCCTGCTTATGATTCACATCCACTTAAACATTGATATAAAGGTTCCTGCTAGAGGACACAAGAGCATTTTTAATAATGAAATAATTCTTACTAAGAAATAGATATTTGAGTTTCATGAGAAGATGGATCCAAACTTCATAGATTTGGGGATCTAAACAAATAGAATTAAGTATTGATTTGAAAGTCTCATCCTGGTGATCTAGGAAGAAAGTATAAGCTATGATAGTCATATGTATGATTAGATCAAAGTCTGAGAATTAGGTAAAACATGTTAGCTGAAGGAAAATAGATGCAGTGGGTGTGGGGAAAATAATTTAAGGCATGAATTAACCACATGAAGTGAATAAACAAGAGGCCTTTTTGCTTAATTAGACCATAGTCCTAGTATTCAGTTCATTGTAGTATTTGTACAGAAATTTTTTTTATTTTTTAGTGAAGTATTATTATTAATAGTTGCACTAGAATAAGCCAGAATAAAGACAGAAGAGAAACCCTTAAAGGACATAATCAGGTGAATGGTGAAATATGAATATAGATTATGTATTATATGTTATAATTGTATGAATATTATATATCATAAATGATATTGTATCTATATAAGCTTTCCCAAATAGTTATGTATATGATAGCTGTACAAGAAAATTCCTTGTTCTTAGGGGATATGTGTTGAAATATTTAAGGGTCAAAGGTCATAAAATCAGAATCTTATTCTCCATCATTTCAGTAAAAATAATATTAATATATTTTTTAAGAATTTATTTATTTATTTCAAGAGACAGAGAGAGAGAGAGCACAAGCAGGGGGAGGGCCTGAGGCAGAGGGAGAGAGAGAATCTTAGGTAGACTCCACGCTGAGTGTGGAGCCCAAGGCAGGGCTCAATCTCACCACCCTGAAATCATGACCTGAGCCAAAATCAAGAGTGGGGCACTTAACCGACTGAGCCACCCAGGTGTCCCCAAATAGTATTAATAATATAAATTATTTAGAGAAACAGATAAAATTTTTAAAAACTATTAACAATCATTGAATATAGGTAAAAGGTGTATGAATCTTTATTGTGTTAGTCTTGCAAAAAATGTTTTAATAAGAACCTATAAAAATACTTGTATGCCCTTCCCCAAAATAAGCCAAATGGGTATGGTAGCCCTCCACTCTGCACTTCCACGTTCAGGTATGGTTTTATCTACTTGTGCGTGAGATCCATCTGCAGTGGACAGAATTCTCATTTTAATACGTAACTAAATCTGAAAAATGACTTACAAAAGCTGGTCTCTCTCTTACCCTTTCCGACATCCTATATATAAAGTCTGACTAGTTCTATGACCAAATTCTAAATCATGGTGAGTGAGGTAGACAGCAAGAAGTCTGAAATGAGAGCCACCATGTACCAAAAACAAAAAGTTTTCAGTTTCAGATTAAGTTAATTGCCTGATAAAAGTCATCAACATATTTGTAGCAATGGAGTCGAGTCCAGAATCTCCAAACATAGCATCCTCAATATCCAGGATTGCAATCCACAATTACTTAACATAAGAAAGACTATGTTACTCATTCTGAAGGAAAAGACAATTAACAGATGTTAAGCACAAGATGCTACAGACCTTGAATTTATTAATCACGGACTTTAAAAGCAGTAAATCTAGTTATGTTAAAAGATAAGGAAAAGTATTCTATGATGATCGAAAAGATAAACCTCACCAGAGTAATAGAATACATAAAAAAGTACCAAATGAAAATTTTGGAATCAAAAAACATATTGGCTGAAATTAAAAATAATTAATGGGTATATTAGCAGATGGAGATAACAGAGGAAAGGATAAATTAATTTATAACAGATTAACAGAAATTCAACATGAGGAAGAAACTATTAAAAGCTCTCAAACAAAAGAACAGGACCTGTGAAAACTTTTCACTTCCCATGATTGTAGCCTCAGATGGAGATAACAGAGAGAATGAGGCAGAAAAACCATTTGAAGAAGTAATGGCTGAATTATCCCCGAATTCATGGAAAAGTACGTATTTCCAGATTCAAGCAGCTAAGCATAAATCTAACAGCATATTGCTTATAATGATCAGGAGAAAATCTTGAAAAAATGCAGAGGAAAATATGATGTATTATATAAAGAGAAGAGCAATCCAAAGAATCATGGATGTTTTATCAGAAACTATGAAAATGAAAAGATAGTGGAACACCATCTTTATAGTGCTGAAGAAAAGAAAAACTACACAGAATTCTATTGTCAGTAAAAGCATCTTTCTAGATTCAAAGGCATATGAACAGATTTTCAGATAAAAAAAAAACTTAAAAGAATTCTTCACCACTAAACACATACTACACAAAACTGCTAAAGGATAGTCTTCAGGTGACAAAAATGTTAACAGATAAAACTTGGATATTCATAAATTATTGAAGAATCTGGGAAAATATAAAAGACTCCTTTGCTGTTTTAATTTACTAAAATACTTAAGAATGTTAAAATAACAATATTATAGAATGGTCTTGTGTGGTTTTTAATATATGTAGTTGAACTCTATGTGACAAAAATAGCATAAAGATGCTACAGTTCTATACATTTTAATTCAAATTCATTGTGAAAAGATCAGTAACTGCCTCTAATTTGGAGCAACCCCTGACATAATGCAAAACTGATAAATCATGAGAAAATAGTGAGATTCTGCAGTTGCTTAGATGAAACTGGGTAAATTCCAATCATAAATGCTCTTGAATCTAAATAACTGAGTTCCTTAAGCAGCCAGATATATTGATTTCTAAATGGTGCCAGGCCCCCAGAAAAGAAATAGGGCACGTGAATTTTTCACCTTTGTCAGAGTTCAGGAGGAAGATGAACCTTCATAAAAGCCAGTGGGAAGAAGAGAGCTTAAACTCAAATGGATACTTAAAGACCAAGTGTGAGCTAACATAATTTAGTAGCCCAGGAGTTCTGTGACCCAAGGGTGGTCAGTTCCAACCTACTCCCCAGCTCTTCTCCACATGCCTCCCACCGGGTACTTCGAAGAAAAGGCAGGACAGAAGATCTGCGAGAACCATACTCAGTGACACATAGGCAAGAAACCTTGCTTGGTTCCCAGACCCTTCTTTCCTTTGAAGATAAGCTGTAAGTCACTAATGAAAGGGGAGAAAACACTCCTGATTCCTGACACAAAACAAATATTCAATGACTCTGAAAAAGGGATAAAAGCAAAAATTGTCTGCCACTGGGAGGTAAGAGTAGGAAGAGACAAATCCATTTGAGCCTATAACCTTGTGTTGATAGCAGGCAGAGTTCCACTGTCCCGGAGGCAGTGCCAGGAAACTTACTGTTACCTATGACCTCTCAAAGATGCAAAGCTCAGTCTTACGGATACAAAAAGAAAAGAGAAGGCTGAGAAAGTCTTAGAGCAGAAGCCCAAATGCACAATCCCAGCCCAGACTGAAGCTAGAGTAAAAATCCCCACCACAGCCCTCGAACTGAATTAAGAAGCAACAGTGGTCTATTGTGTGATGAGGGGAGGCACATGGAGAGAAATCTCCTCAGCAGGGAAGACGTGTAGGGGCTGCTGAAAGTTGAAGGTGGAGCAGGAACATCGAGGAAAAATCTGTCACTCCTGGCCTTAAGCCAAGGACAAGGCAGCGGTGGCCCAATGTTGAAGGAATTTGTAATTCCTGATGCAGTGAAGGCAATGACAACAAAAATAAAACAGAAATCCAGACCAATGACTGGCCAGACTGACTCAAAACCTCACACTGAAGACCTTCCTGCAGAAGACACAGGTGCATTTCTGAGCATGAGTATTAAGGACATTAGTGTTTACTATTAGTTAACGTATACACAATATCCAGTATTAAACCAAAATGTATGAGACATAGGAATAAGTAAGAACAGAGTAAGAAAACAATCTATTGTCAAGATAAAAATCCAGTCCATAGAATCAGACCCAGAAAGGACACAGATGCTGGAATTACAAGGCAGGTAATTTAATAATTAGGACTGTTTTGGTTTACAACCACTTTCCTAGCATAATAGTCAAAGTGCCCCCTTACACTTTCAAAAGTGTTTTTTTCTTTAAATTTTTTTATTGTTATGTTAATCACCATACATTACATCATTAGTTTTTGATGTA